>NC_138293.1:75207500-75440000 GCF_965601325.2 Salmo salar | reverse complement strand
CTCTATAACAAGACCATAGATCAGCATGGCTGCACTGACAGCACAGTAACTACCTGTCGCTACCCAATGCCTTGCCCTTCAACAGTACGATCATATCCCAAATGGCACTCCACCTTCTACCAGAGCCCTATGGACACTGATCAAAAGTAGTGCACTATAATGGGAAAAAGGTGACAATTGGGGAGCGCCCGTTGTCACCAAACCAATCCCGTCACTATGCCTTGTGTTTCAACTGAACAAGGAACTGTGCCAGATCATTAGAGCTGTCTTGAGTCCCAGCTAGTGTTGGTTTACTAGCAGGCTAGTGGTTTACGGTTCTAACCTAATTCCTTCCTTTTAGCCTCCGTCATCAGCTCACGGAGAACAGCACAGCAGGCAGCCACAGATCTCATGAAGAGTGAAGGTTGGGCGGAGGAGCTGGGCAGACAGAAGCAGGTTAAATCTTCTTCCACATTTCCCTTTTCCCCCCCAAGCCGCCAAAACTGTTCACAGAGATTATACAGTTGGTGTTTGTAACTATCAACGAGACGAGAGATGAAACGAGGAGGAGATCGAATTAGTGCACTTTGTCTTTCTAGCTTATTCTCAGGTACGGGCTCATTACACTGAGTGAATGGAAGAGGAAGGAAGGGAGGGGGAGAGGAAATGTGTGTGTGTGTGTGTGTGTGTGTGTGTGTATGAAGACTCAATTCTGATAACCCTGCGTCAATGGTATAAGTGTGAGCCTTAGCGCTAGCCAGTGTGAGCCTTAGCGCTAGCCAGTGTGAGCCTTAGCGCTAGCCAGTGTGAGCCTTAGCGCTAGCCAGTGTGAGCCTTAGCGCTAGCCAGTGTGAGCCTTAGCGCTAGCCAGTGTGAGTATGTGTGGCTGAACTGAATATTCCAAGAAGATGGACTTCAGCTATTCCAATGACTCACGAGGAGTTGCAAGTTCAAGCTTCTGTATAACCTGTAAATCACTTGTCCTCAAAATGGACAAATGAGCCAAATAACCTCCCTCTTGCTTCATTTCTCCCCACCCCTCTGGCTGAGGTAAAAGGCTAGATAAATAAGGCATGGCTGTGGGGTCACTGAGGCGTGACCTTTCGGCCCATTTGCTGTGGCACTGCAGCAAGGGGACAGGAGTGCAGCCTCAGCCCTGGTCTGCTGCCCACTCCTCTGGCTTCTCCAGCCCTGCCGCTGCAGAAGATGCATTTTAATCAGCGCTGCGTTAGGATGGTTGGGGCAGTGCATCAAGCTTAACGAGGCTGAGAGAAGCCTTTCATTTACCCACATGCTGGTAACAAATGGACCGGGCCCCTCGCAAGACAACCCCCCTCCCTCGCTGTCCTTCAATATCTCACTCCATCATGACACGTCTGTCTCCTTCCCTCCAGCTCACGCCATCTCGGTTTCTTCCCCTCTGTATTAGCGTGCTCTCTCATTCCTCTCCTCCCTCCCCACCCTCACATCTTCCCTCTGTCTTTTTCCCTCCTGTCTCTGCCTGTCCTTGTGCAGTATCTTTCATTCCGCCTGTCTCCGTCGCTCATCCTCTACCGCCTCCGTCGCTCATCCTCTAACGCCTCTGTCTATCTCGTCCTCTACCGCCTCTGTCTATCTCGTCCTCTAATCCTCCAGTCTTCCAGCTCCTTCCCTCTTCTCCTTGTCTTAACCAACAGTGCATCTCTATCAGTCACATACCCTCCCTCTCCTCACCATTTCTCCTTCCTTCCTTCCCTCGCTCCCTCCCTTCCTCCCTCCTGCTCTCCCCCTTCCTGCCTTGCTCTCCCCCTTCCTGCCTCTCCTTCCTCCCTCTCCTAGAGGTGTGTGTTGTCCTCCCAGGCAGAGTTCAGCTCCATCACTCATCTGCTCCACAGGTCTCATTAGGGACGGGCCAGGCCAGGAGGGAACATTTTAATAAATAGATGAATGTGACACTGCCACAACAGTGGGTATACACACACACACGAATGCATACACGTACAAACACACAAATTAACACACACAATCGCATGCGTCTTTGGGGATCTTGAGAAAGATTAAGCCAGGGATGAGCCTGACACTCACGGAATAAAACTCTTTCATTTGATTATTTCAAGCCAAATGATTCTCCGCGCTCAGACACACACTTCAACCTAGCTTGAATAATAGCAACAAAGTCTCCTCTGTGGCTACACAAACACATACTGATAACAGGGCACCTAGTGAAAATGGGATACACGAACACCCCCCCACCTACCTACCTCTGCTGCATTGTGCACAATACGTCTTGCTTCATTAAAGCCAAATCTCACCCACTATCAGTTCACAAGCACAGAAGTCGTTTGAACCGCCAGGGAAATACAATTCCATTTCAGGGTTATCTTAATATATGAGCTTGTCTCCCCCTCACTGGTCTGTTGTTATGAGCCAGGCAAACACCCACAATCGCACAATATTGCTCCTGCTCCATCGCACCACAGATTGGAGCTCACAAAGTAATTAGCAGTTTATATATGAGTGTGTATGTGTGTGTCTATGTGTTAGTGTGTTGGTGTGTTGGTGTGCTCTCAACTCCCTGGTATAATTCGTTCCCTTTTCTAATTTCTCCCTCCGTTGTTAGCAGCCGGTTCATTTCACATATCTGGGGGAGAACGTGTCTGTCTGCCCTCTGCATGCTGCAGACTATCCTCTCAGAACACTACGGTGGAATCAGAACACCTGCTTTTTACACAAAACTAAACAGACACACTGGGAAAAAGTAATATGTTTGTTATCGAAACAAAGTTTTGTGATTTATTTTGTCAAGATCCGTCAATAAACCAGACAGATCTGTACAAGAGGATCAATTACTTTTGTCTAGTTTTCCTTCTCTCACTGTCTTGTCCCATCTGTCACCTGATCATCTCCCTTCATCTAGCTATTATCCCCATCCGTCTCCTCTTTCATCTCTCCCCGAGGCCTCAGTCTTTTTCACTTGTCACAGGAGAGGGAGGGGTCATGGAGTAGAGGACTTATCATACGTGTTGTAGTGTGTAATGGAGTCAGATCGTACAGGATAGTCACCCACAGCTTGAAAAGGAGCCAATGGTGCCATTGAATCAGATATTTTTCAGTGGACAACTGGCGAGAACGTTGTGAAGCATGGCGGCGAGGTAGACGTGTTGGCGTGGCAGGGAGCACGAGATCAAGCATGTTGTGGGAGAGGAAACAACACGCTCAGCAGTACAGTGAAGCCTGTTACAAACTGTACAGAAATAGACCAAAGGAATATGTTATGACCTTGTATACATTGATTGGTGAGTGTACAGACAGTGTTATACAACAGTATAATGTATTAATAGAAAATATCAGCCATGTGTTAGTATATTAGTGGATATGCTGAATGTATGTATGTGAACACATTGTGTGCGGGCTCCTTTATAATCCATTTCCAGGCTTTGCCATTGGAGTTGTCAGGGTTTACACTGCTGTCTAGAAAACCTAAGTAAATTCTAAGCCTGCCCTTTCACAACTGCTTTCCCTCCCCCCCGTCTTTCCTCCCCCCGCCCGTCTTGCCTCCCCCGCCCGTCTTGCCTCCCCCCGCCCGTCTTGCCTCCCCCCGCCCGTCTTTCCTCTTCCCCTTCCTCCCTCTCCCCATCTTGCCTCGGCCCATCTTGCCTCCTCCCCAGTCTTTCCTCCTCCCCTTCATCCCTCCCCCCCGTCTTTCCTCCCCCCGCCCGTCTTGCCTCCCCCCGCCCGTCTTGCCTCCCCCCGCCCGTCTTGCTCCCTCCCCCGTCTTTCCTCTTCCCCTTCCTCCCTCTCCCCATCTTGCCTCGGCCCATCTTGCCTCCTCCCCAGTCTTTCCTCCTCCCCTTCATCCCTCCCCCCCGTCTTTCCTCCTCCCCTTCATCCCTCCCCCCCGTCTTTCCTCCTCCCCTTCATCCCTCCCCCCCGTCTTGCCTCCCCCGCCCGTCTTGCCTCCCCCCGCCCGTCTTGCTCCCTCCTCCATCTTTCCTCTTCCCCTTCCTCCCTCTCCCCATCTTGCCTCGGCCCATCTTGCCCCCTCCCCAGTCTTTCCTCCTCCCCTTCATCCCTCCCCCCCGTCTTTCCTCCCCCCGCCCGTCTTGCCTCCCCCGCCCGTCTTGCCTCCCCCCGCCCGTCTTGCTCCCTCCCCCGTCTTTCCTCTTCCCCTTCCTCCCTCTCCCCATCTTGCCTCGGCCCATCTTGCCTCCTCCCCAGTCTTTCCTCCTCCCCTTCATCCCTCCCCCCCGTCTTTCCTCCCCCCGCCCGTCTTGCCTCCCCCGCCCGTCTTGCCTCCCCCCGCCCGTCTTGCTCCCTCCCCCGTCTTTCCTCTTCCCCTTCCTCCCTCTCCCCATCTTGCCTCGGCCCATCTTGCCTCCTCCCCAGTCTTTCCTCCTCCCCTTCATCCCTCCGCCCGTCTTGCCTCCTCCCCCCGCCTGTCTTGCCTCCTCCCCTTCCGTCTTGCCTCCTCCCCACAGTCTTCCTTGCCCCCCATCTTCCTTTCCTCCCCCATCTTACTCCCCCCCCCCCATCTTCCTCCTCCCCCTTTCACCTCTCCCCTCCATCCTCCCCCATCCTCCATTCCACCTCTCCCTCCCCCCTCTCCCCTCCATCCTCCCCCTTCCACCTCTCCCTCCCCCCTCAATCCTCTCCCCTCCCCCCTCTCCCCTCCATCCTCCCCTCCCTCCCCCCTCCATCCTCCCCCATCCTCCATTCCACCTCTCCCTCCCCCCTCTCCCCTCCATCCTCCCCCTTCCACCTCTCCCTCCCCCCTCAATCCTCTCCCCTCCCCCCTCTCCCCTCCATCCTCCCCTCCCTCTCCCCTCCATCCTCCCCCCTCTCCCCTCCATCCTCTCCCCTCCCTCTCCCCTCCATCCTCCCCCCTCTCCCCTCCATCCTCTCCCCTCCATCCTCCCCCCTCTCCCCTCCATCCTCCCCTCCTCCATCTCCCCTCCTCCATCCTCCCCCCTCTCCCCTCCATCCTCCCCCCTCTCCCCTCCATCCTCTCCCCTCCATCCTCTCCCCTCTCCCCTCCATCCTCTCCCCTCTCCCCTCCATCCTCCCCCATCCTCCATTCCACCTCTCCCTCCCCCCTCTCCCCTCCATCCTCCCCCTTCCACCTCTCCCTCCCCCCTCAATCCTCTCCCCTCAATCCTCTCCCCTCAATCCTCTCCCCTCTCCCCTCCATCCTCCCCTTCCACCTCTCCCTCCCCCCTCAATCCTCTCCCCTCAATCCTCTCCCCTCAATCCTCTCCCCTCCATCCTCCCCTCCCTCTCCCCTCCATCCTCCCCCCTCTCCCCTCCATCCTCCCCCCTCTCCCCTCCATCCTCTCCCCTCCATCCTCCCCCCTCTCCCCTCCATCCTCCCCTCCTCCATCTCCCCTCCTCCATCCTCCCCCCTCTCCCCTCCATCCTCCCCCCTCTCCCCTCCATCCTCTCCCCTCTCCCCTCTCCCCTCCATCCTCTCCCCTCTCCCCTCTCCATCCTCCCCCCTCTCCCCTCCATCCTCTCCCCGCTCCCCATCTTCCTCCTCCCCTTTCACCTCTCCCCATTCCACCTCTCCCTCTCCCCTCCATCCTCTCCCCTCTCCCCTCCATCCTCTCCCCTCCATCCTCCCCCCTCCATCCTCCCCCCTCTCCCCTCCATCCTCTCCCCGCTCCCCATCTTCCTCCTCCCCTTTCACCTCTCCCCATTCCACCTCTCCCTCTCCCCTCCACCTCTCCCTCCACCCTCTCCACCTCTCCCCTCCACCTCTCCCTCCACCCTCTCCCCTCCATCCTCCCCCCTCTCCCCTCCATCCCTCCCCCCTCTCCCCTCCATCCTCTCCCCTCCATCCTCCCCCCTCCACCCTCTCCCCTCCATCCTCCCCCCTCTCCCCTCCATCCTCCCTCTTCTTCCTGCTACAGGGCAGAGTGGAGCAGTGGACATCAATCTTATGGCCCGGCTTCTCTTCTTTAGCTGTGGCGGGCTGACACAGCCACAGAGCTTGTTACCCAGTTTACAGCACTGACCTGCCGGCTCATCTCTCACTCCCATAAAGAGAGTGAGTGATGGGGTGGCATGGGAAAGAGGGAGAGGGAGGAGGGGAAGGAAGGAGAGAGCGACAGACTTATACAGCATGCATGACAATAGCACACGCCTCTCCTCTATCCCTCTATCCATCCATCTCTCCCCAACAGTCTAAACCGCTTACAACACCCACACACACACCCACACACACACACACACACACACACACACACACACACAAGGGAAGCTAGGACATGAGTATGTAAAGTAAAGAAGCCAGCTCAGAGGAGTCCCAGATCTTCTCTCCTCAAAGGCAAACTTGTTGGTATTATAAAGGAGAACTGACAACAATTCAAGGACAAGGCTTAGTAAGAGGAAGTGACACTAAATCATACATATAGAAATAACTTATATAGAAAAACTTCTCTTCCCTCCCACTAGCCCTGCCTGTGACCACCTTCCCTCCCCTCCCACTAGCCTAGCTCTGCCTGTGACCACCTTCCCTCCCACTAGGCTAGCTCTGCCTGTGACCACTTTCCCTTCCCTCCCACTAGGCTAGCTCTGCCTGTGACCACTTTCCCTCCCCTCCCACTAGCCTAACTCTGCCTGTGACCACTTTCCCTCCCCTCCCACTAGCCTAGCTCTGCCTGTGACCACTTTCCCTCCCCTCCCACTAGCCTAGCTCTGCCTGTGACCACTTTCCCTCCCCTCCCACTAGCCTAGCTCTGCCTGTGACCACTTTCCCTCCCCTCCCACTAGGCTAGCTCTGCCTGTGACCACTTTCCCTCCCCTCCCACTAGGCTAGCTCTGCCTGTGACCACTTTCCCTCCCCTCCCACTAGGCTAGCTCTGCCTGTGACCACTTTCCCTCCCCTCCCACTAGGCTAGCTCTGCCTGTGACCACTTTCCCTCCCCTCCCACTAGCTCTGCCTGTGACCCCTTTCCCTCCCCTCCCACTAGCCTAGCTCTGCCTATTTTGATTTGACCACTTTCCCTCCCCTCCCACTAGGCTAGCTCTGCCTGTGACCACTTTCCCTCCCCTCCCACTAGCTCTGCCTGTGACCCCTTTCCCTTCCCTCCCACTAGTTCTAGCTCTGCCTGTGACCACTTTCCCTCCCCTCCCACTAGGCTAGCTCTGCCTGTGACCACTTTCCCTCCCCTCCCACTAGCCTAGCTCTGCCTGTGACCACTTTCCCTCCCCTCCCACTAGGCTAGCTCCGCCTGTGACCACTTTCCCTCCCCTCCCACTAGCTCTGCCTGTGACCACTTTCCCTCCCCTCCCACTAGCTCTGCCTGTGACCACTTTCCCTCCCCTCCCACTAGCTCTGCCTGTGACCACTTTCCCTCCCCTCCCACTAGCTCTGCCTGTGACCACTTTCCCTCCCCTCCCACTAGCTCTGCCTGTGACCACTTTCCCTTCCCTCCCACTAGCATAGCTCTGCCTGTGACCACTTTCCCTCCCCTCCCACTAGGCTAGCTCTGCCTGTGACCACTTTCTCTCCCCTCCCACTAGGCTAGCTCTGCCTGTGACCACTTTCTCTCCCCTTCCACTAGGTTAGCTCTGCCTGTGACCACTTTCCCTCCCACTAGGCTAGCTCTGCCTGTGACCACTTTCCCTCCCCTCCCACTAGTTTAGCTCTGCCTGTGACCACTTTCCCTCCCCTCCCACTAACCTAGCTCTACCTGTGACCACTTTCCCTCCCCTCCCACTAGGCTAGCTCTGCCTGTGACCACCTTCCCTCCCCTCCCACTAGCCTAGCTCTGCCTGTGACCACCTTCCCTCCCCTCCCACTAGCATAGCTCTACCTGTGACCACTTTCCCTCCCACTAGGCTAGCTCTGCCTGTGACCACTTTCTCTCCCCTCCCACTAGGCTAGCTCTGCCTGTGACCACTTTCTCTCCCCTCCCACTAGGCTAGCTCTGCCTGTGACCACTTTCTCTCCCCTCCCACTAGCCTAGCTCTGCCTGTGACCACTTTCTCTCCTCTCCCACTAGCCTAGCTCTGCCTGTGACCACTTTCTCTCCCCTCCCACTAGCCTAGCTCTGCCTGTGACCACTCAGATGTCCATCTCCTACATGCTCCTTCTCACTACACTACTAATACCAGCGATCACACCATTCTATCCTAAAAGAGATGTAGGTTGTGTCCCAAATGGCCACCCTAGTCACGAGTAGTGTACTAAACATGGAATAGGGTGCCTTTTGTGCCACAATTGTAGCTAATGTAGAGTCTGGACGGTGTGTTAGGTAGTGGACAGAGGTGGCTGGGACACCTGGCAGATGATGACTGATAGACTGGTGTGGAAACAGCTTCTCTAGAGACTTCAGGGTGATGGGAATGCTGATCGGAGTCCTGCTGGGCTACAACCTCGGTCAACAGAGACAAATCCTGTTCAAATACACACCATTAGCCCAGTGGACCGAGGAGATTACATCTGTAGTCACAGACAGGAAGCACACTAAGACCAAGTCAAACAACTAGAACTGACAGTGCCAACAGGAAAGGCTATACACCACCAGACGTACCCTGGCACTTACAGTACAGTAGGATGAGGTGTGTGTAGGGAATTTAACAGACTGATCATGAGATGTAAATATGGCTGAGTGCAGCAGTTTGAACTGGGTGTTTAACCAGTCAATCGTTGGCAGACATGGTCACCACACACACTAATGACAACTCAGCAGATATTGAAAGACAACAAGGCTTTTACAATCCAAAATAGCTGTATTTTGTGTTGAGACTAAACATTTGTTAGCGTTTTGACAGTGATGTAGGAGTGCGTTCTAATTCCACCAATGAGGAAAGTAGTCCTGAAAAGGGTCAGAGTAAAAACAGTTGATATAATATGTTTTTGTATGTCGTTTTTCTTAGAGAAAAAGGTTGGACATTTTGAACATTAAAACGTGTTCATCTCCATCTTGTTTCCTGCAAAAATCACCTTTCTTTTCGCCCTTCGGTGAGAAAAATGCTTAAAATGTTATTTTGTACAAGATGGATGTCAAACATGAACTACAGGGGTGCTTCTCTGCTCAGGGAAGATGACTGGGACATGGTGGCACTTCATCACCCAAAACTTTCTCTTTGTCCATTTTTGGTTATTGTCTTTTTTGTTTGTTTTTCTGATTTCATACATAAAGCTTGGGTTTTTACACAATGCTACAAGGAGGACTTAAAAAAAATGTAAAGTAAAAAAACAAACAATTTACAACTTCTACCTCCCTCCTATACCCAAACACTGTTCTCTACAGGTGTACAGGGTAAGACAAGGTAGTCACTGTCTATATTCAGTTATCAGGGTGGATCATCCCTTTTTTTCATCGTCTTTGTACTAAATCCATACCACCCCCCCGTATTTTCAGCTGAGGGAGGAGGGAGGGAGGAGCTCTGGTATCAATCTGGGCGTCTCGAGGTTCTGGAGGGGGCCTGGAGGAGGAGGAGAGCAGAGTAGGGCCCTCTGTGGTCCCAGGGCAGAGCAGAGCTGGGCAAGGGATCCAGGGACACTAGGACTGTTTGAGGCGTTTGCGTGGGGGTCCCAGGAAGGGGCACTGGGCCGAGGCCAAGGAGCGATAGGCCTCAGCCACCAGGTGGGGGTGGGATGCCACCATGGACTTCCAGCCAGACGTCTCCATCACCTCAGCAGCATGGCTAGAGACAGAGAGAGAGACAGAGGTGGGGGAGAAAGAGGAAAGGGCGAGAGAGGGGGAGGGAGGGACAAAGAGAGAAAAGTCAGAAGGAGAGGAGGAAAGAGTGAGGCAGAGAGGAAGAAGGAGAGATTAGCACTGTTCTCACCTGGCCCCTCCATCCCATCCCTCCACACAGGCCTGACAGACTGCATACCACTGGGCCCTGTGGGAATCCCCAGCCTCCTCACACCCTCAGGGTGCAGTACTGCACTATCACGCACACACATACATGGCCTTTAATGACATTTGTTCTGTGTATTAGTGTGTGTGTGTATGTTAATGAAAGTGTGTGTGTGTGTGTCCAGCAGCATACCTCCCAGAAATCCAGCCCACCTCTGACCCAGTTCCCTGGTAGGGGAGACCCCCTGCTCCCTCTAATGGCCAATAGGCTGTGAGCTATGAGCTGTGCCTGGGGTTAGCAGACCAGCAAAGAGCACAGAGAGAGCAGCCACAGCTGGAGAGCAGGCCAGGCCCAGGGCGCTGGGGGAGAGGGGGAGGAGAGGAGAGAGAGAAGGGAGGGGGAGATGAAGGAGAAGCAGAGGGAGGGAAGGAAGGAGAGAGGGAGGGAGAAAATGGAAGGAGAGCGAGTGGAAGAAGAAGAGAGGTGGGAGCTAACGGTGTTGACTGCAGGGCGGGGGGAGGGAGGTCTGGGGTTTATTGGTTACACTGTGTAGTTTATTTTCTATATTCGTCCTCTTTATTGATTTCAGTTGTTGTCGATGTTGTCAGAGGGAGGAGGGTTGATAGCGCCTTGCAACCTGGAGTCCCCCATGGTCAATTTCCACAACAACACAGTCAAATTAAAAACTGTCATAATGCCCATAACCACAATTAATGACCAGGTTTAGGAGTGGAATCACAGGAGCGAGAGAGGACAGAGGAGTAGGCGAGAGAGAGAGAGGACAGAGGAGTAGGCGAGAGAGAGAGAGGACAGAGTAGGAGAGAGGGGGGGGGGGTCAGAGCATAAGGTAATGGGGGAGAGGGTGACTTAGAAAGGAAAGAACGACTCAAAGATGGAGAAAGAAAAGAGTGGATGTGTGCAGGAGTAGGGACTGAAGAGAGTACAGAATATAGAGGACCAAGGCCCTCTTCACATAATTAAAATGCCCTTATTGGTATGGCAAGTTCAATGGATGGCCTTCGTCAGTGTTGACTAAAGGGAACAGTAATGTCGTGTTCACATGAATGTTGACGAATCACAAACAACCAGCACATTGAGGAGCAACCTCATGCCGTGTATGGCCTCGGTCATAGAGAATCGCTTTAGATAAAAGGGATACTTCGGGACATTGGCAATGAAGCCCTTTATCTACTTCCCCAAAGACAGATACAATTGTGGATACCATTTTTACGTCTCTGTGTCCAGTATGAAGGAAGATAGAGGTAGTTTTGCAAGACAATGCTAACTAACGTTAGCGCAGTGCCTCAAAGTCTATGGCTATCTGCTAGCATGCTACCTCTAACTTCCTTCATACTGGACACAGAGCTATAACAAATGGTATCCACGAATTCATCTGACTCTGAGGAAGTAGATAAAGGGCCTCATTCTGAAATCCCAAAGTATACCTTCATATCCCAGCCATACAAGTTCAGATTTGTCAAAACATGTTTGCTGCTAAATTGCCCCTGTTAATATGGCATCAAATTGGTCTGAGAAGAGGTAAAATACTATTTCCAAAAAGAGTAATCGAGCTCCCAGTGAGTGAATGATACAGTAACGGTATGTGTTAGGTATTTAGCAAGAGTGTTTTGAGTGAGGGGTACAGTAACAGTGTGTGTTAGGTATATAGCAAGTGTGTTGAGTGAGGGGTACAGTAACATTGAGAGTGTTTTGAGTGAGGGGTACAGTAACAGTGAGAGTGTTTTGAGTGAGGGGTACAGTAACAGTTTGTGTTAGGTATATAGCAAGAGTGTTTTGAGTAAGGGGTATAGTAACGGTATGTGCTAGGTATTTAGCGAGAGGGTTTTGAGTGAGGAGTATAGAATGAGAGAGGGGTACAGTGTGTGTGTTTGAGTGAGGAGTATAGAATGAGAGAGGGGTGCAGTGTGTGTGTTTGAGTGAGGAGTATAGAATGAGAGAGGGGTGCAGTGTGTGTTTGAGTGAGGAGTATAGAATGAGAGAGGGGTGCAGTGTGTGTGTTTGAGTGAGGAGTATAGAATGAGAGAGGGGTGCAGTGTGTGTGTTTGAGTGAGGAGTATAGAATGAGAGAGGGGTGCAGTGTGTGTGTTTGAGTGAGGAGTATAGAATGAGAGAGGGGTGCAGTGTGTGTGTTTGAGTGAGGAGTATAGAATGAGAGAGGGGTGCAGTGTGTGTGTTTGAGTGAGGAGTATAGAATGAGAGAGGAGTGCAGTGTGTGTTTGAGTGAGGAGTATAGAATGAGAGAGGAGTGCAGTGTGTGTGTTTGAGTGAGGAGTATAGAATGAGAGAGGGGTGCAGTGTGTGTGTTTGAGTGAGGAGTATAGAATGAGAGAGGGGTGCAGTGTGTGTTTGAGTGAGGAGTATAGAATGAGAGAGGGGTGCAGTGTGTGTGTTTGAGTGAGGAGTATAGAATGAGAGGGGTGCAGTGTGTGTGTTTGAGTGAGGAGTATAGAATGAGAGAGGGGTGCAGTGTGTGTGTTTGAGTAAGGAGTATAGAATGAGAGAGGAGTGCAGTGTGTGTGTGCCACTCACTAGTTGATGAAGTCCACAGCCTGTGTTTTGAGTTGGTCTGCACTGTGCAGGTCTGCCAGGATGAGGATCTCTGCAGTGTTCTCCACAGACAGACTGGTGCATAGAGCATCCTCACACATCACCTTCAGCCTCTCCAGAGCATACTGACAGAGAGATGGGGGGGGAGAAAACGAATATATTTGTACTTGCTATCTATCACCATTTACAATAGGAAATGCTGGACTGTGTAATGATTTCATAACATCAAATTGCTCCTGTCACGTTAATGAAGCTAGTTTGACTTTGAGAGAGAGGGAGAGGGTTTGAAAAGGAGTGTTGACAGTGAGTGCTGGAGGTGGAGCGCGGGAACCAGGGAGAGAGAGCAGAGATCATGGTAGTGTGTAAACACTGAAAGGTGATTTATCTGACGTCCTGTTAAACCCTGGGTGTCCAACTCAACACGGTACAGTCCACCCACAGTGTAGACAAACACACACAACTCTGAGGAAGAAAGTCACTCACAAAAGGCCTGGCCACCATCCACACACTGACAGATAGGTGAGTGTGTCCTTGCGTGCAAATGGGCACATCACATATACACTACATGACCAAAAGTATTGACACCTGCACATCAAACATCTCATTCCAAAACCATGGGCATTAATATGGAGATGGTCCCCCCCTTTGCTGCAATAACAGCCACCACTCTTCTGGGAAGGCTTTCCACTAGATGTTGGAACATTGCTGCAGGGACTTGCTTCCATTCAGCCACAAGAGCATTCAGCCAAAGGTGTTCGATGGGGTTGAGGTCAGGGCTCTGTGCAGGCCAGTCAAGTTCTTCCACACTGATCGACAAAATATTTCTTTATGAACCTTGCTTTGTGCACGGGGACATTGTCATGCTGAAACAGGAAAGGGCCTTCCCCAAACTGTTGGCACAAATTTGGAAGCACAGAATCATTTAGAATGTCATTGTATGGTGTAGAGTTAAGATTTCCCTTTACTGGAACTAAGGGGCCTAGCCCAACCCATGAAAAACAGCCCCAGACCATTATCCCACCAAACTTTACAGTTGGCACTATGCATAGGGGCAAATAGCGTTCTCCTGGCATCCGCCAAACCCAGATTTGTCCGTCGGACTGCAAGATGGTGAAGCGCGAGTCATCACTCCAGAGAACGCTTTTCACTGCTCCAGAGTCCAATTGCAGCGAGCTTTACACCACTCCAGGCGACGCTAGGCTGCTTGGCCATGGAAACCCATTTCATGAAGCTCCTGACAAACATTTCTTATGCTGACGTTGCTTCCAAAGGCAATTTGGAACTCGGTCGCGAGTGTTGCATCCCAGAGCAGATTATTTTTAAGCGCTGCGCGCTTCAGCACTCCATCCCATTCTATGAGCTTGTGTGGCCTACCACTTCGCGGCTGAGCCGTTGTTGCTCCTAGATGTTTCCACTTCATAATAACAGCACTTACGGTTGACCAGGGAAGCTCTAGCAGGGCAGAAATTTGACAAACTGACTTGTTGGAAAGGTGGCATCGTATGACAGTGCCACGTTGAAAGTCACTGAGCTCTTCAGTAAGGCCATTCTACTGCCAGTGTTTGTATATGGAGATTGCATGGCTGTGTGCTTGATTTTATACACCTGTCAGAAACGGGTGTGGCTGAAATAGCCGAATCCCCTAACTTGAAGGGGTGTCCACATACTTTTGTATATATAGTGTACGTACCCACACACACACACACACACACACACACACACACACACACAAAGCCCCATAACATTGCTAATCAGCCAGGAGGACTGAGGCTGGCGATTCAGGTGTGTGTGTATTACATAAGAGCTGTACTATTGTGTAGCCAGAGAGGCTGCTGGGATAGCATCAGAGGGGTAAGGAGGAACTTAGTGAGACCTGGCCTTGGCCTCCAGTTATTCCAGCAGCTCCTTACAGAGTTACACACATGCACCGTTAAATAAATCACACACACTGCATGAGAAAAGAGAGGGAAGGAAATTAATGGGAGGAGAGAGGATGAATGCAGAGTTAAGATGAGGGAGTGTCACAAAATGAATCCTTGAGGAGCGAAGGGCAGCACTTAACAAACAATGTAGTGTTAGCGCATCAAAAGATCTGGGGTCCTAGCAATTACTCAGATATGTTGACACCTAACAAAGACCTAGCATCATTCTGCACACAGGACCACTACATATGGTACATAGCATCACATAGACCTCACACACATGAACATAACATACTGTACACGCCAGGGAACATTATAACATATGATATACTCACTCACTCATCCATACAATATGATATCAGATACGATACACACCTCATTCCTCCTCCACCCACACTAACCTTGTCAGCCGCAGCCAGCAGGTCGTCAGCCATCTTGTCCAGGTTGGGGGCTTTGCCCGTGTAGATGAAGCACATCATCTCCTTGAACACCTCGGGCTCCACATCGTTGATCTCCACACGGTTCTGGAGGAGAGAAGAGACCCAGGGCAGTGCTCAGAGCCTATATTACCACAACTTCCAAACATCAGACCCATTATGAGCGCTCCATTGACTGTGATCCTGTTCCAGCAGTCTTCCCATGATGCAGTTATCTACACTGAACAAAAATATAAACGCAACATGTAAAGTGTTGGTCCCATGTTTCATGAGCTGAAATAAAAGATCCCAGAAATGTTCCACACACACAAAAAGCTAATTTGTGCACAAAATTAGTTTACATTCCTGTTAGAGAGCATTTTTCCTTGGCCAAGATAATCCATCCAGCTGACACGTGCGGAATACCAAGAAGGTGATTGAATAGCATGAACATTACACACCTTGTGCTGGGGACAATAAAGGACACTCTAAAATGTGCCGTTTTGTCACACAACACAATGCTACAGACGTGTCAAGTTGAGGGAACGTGCAATTAGCATGCTGACCGAAAGAATGTGCACCAGAGCTGTTGCCAGAGATTTGAATGTTCATTTTTCTACCATTGGCCGCCTTAAACGCCGTTTTAGAGAATTTGGCAATACATCCAAAAGGCCTCACAACCGCAGACCACGTGTAACCACGCCAGCCCAGGACCTCCACATCTGGATTCTTCACCTGTGGGACAGTCAGGGGGGAAGAGGAAGGGGTGCTGAAGAGTGTTTGTCTGTCTGTAATAAAGCCCTTTTGTGGGGAAAAACTCATTCTGATTTGCTGGGCATGGCTCCCACCCATGGCTGCGCCCTTTCCCGATCATGTGAAATCCATAGATTTGGGCCTAATGAATTTATCCTTATGAACTGTAACTCTGTAAAATCGCTGCGTTTATATTTTTGCTCAGTATAGCTAATTTGACTATCTACTTTATCATTCATGTCACAAACCCACCATGTCTAAACCCATATAACACACACACACACACACCAAATAGTTGTGAGCAGACCAGAACACCAGAACACCTCTGAAACAGTCTCAACCCCAAAATTGAAAACGACATTTGAGATGTATTTTTTTCCCCCACAGTCGATTCCTGGAATTAATCCGGAGCATTCATTCCCAACGAACGGTGCCTGCAGCCAACGGCAAGCGCTCTTTATCGCTCGTCGGCACGGTAACGGTAACCTGAACCCTTTTCTCCGCTCCGAGAGGCAGAGGAATGCAGTAAACCAATTATGTTGCTGCTTTATCGTCGTCACGGCGACCTGAGGTATTTCAGCGGGGTCAGGCCGGGTATACAGACAGCTCATAGCACATTAATGTTCCACTCTGGACACTAACAAAACAGCACACTACAAATCAACCCATAACACATTAGCACAGACATACACGTGTTTGTTTATCACCAACAAACATTCATGCTGTACAGAGAGTACACATGTGATCTTTCATGGTCTACCAACACACACAAACACACAGACATACAGAGTCTACCAATACACACAAACAGGCACAAAGCTTGGCTATTACTGTGTTTATTTACAAACGCATTCATTCTCCCACTACAGACTGTTGAATCTGTTTTCTCTATCATATGGGGACACATCCCTCCCCCTCTCCCTGATGAAGACGCCCACTTATATAGCAATTGAGATGTATTTCCTCGCTGTGTGCTTTATAATTTCCCCTTTTGAACAGGGCCCGCATCAATATTCTTCCGACACGACCTCTAAATCACTGACGTTCAATCTCACCACCTCCCTATCAAATGAGCAGGACCCACCATGGCACGGGGCTCACACACACACCTAGCAAGGATCTATTTTGGTCAAACTCCCACAAATCCTACAGTTACAGATCTTACAGTGAGGCTGCCAACTCCATGCAGACAGAGGCAACATTCTGGAAAGGTACAGTAACTGTATACACACATCCCTGTCTGAACTAGTGATGATGCAACAGAGAGAAAGATATATGAAGATCCTCCCCACTGAGACACAGGACTGTTCAGGTCACAACACTGTCTACAACACTCACCTTTTTACTCTCCTCCATCTCATGCTCAAACATGGCACTGAACACTGGCGATCGGGCTGGAGGGGGTAGAGAGAGCAAATCAATATGTATTTGTCACATGCTCCGAATACAATGCTTACTTACAAGCCCTTAACCAACAATGCAGTTCAAGAAATAGAGAATAGAGTTAGGAAAATGTTTACTAAATAAACTCAAATAAAAAGTAACATAACGAGGCTATATACAGGGGGTACCGGTACCGAGTCAATGTGCGGGGGTACAGGTTAGTTGAGGTAATTCGTACATGGATAGATTGATAGAGCTAACGTGGGAGAGAGCGAGAGAGAGAAAGAATAGTCTGTCTGTCTGTCTGCCTGTCTGCCTGCCTGCCTGCCAGCCACAGGGGCAGTGGAAAGAAGGAACAGCCTCCTGTACACAGCGTCCTGCTACTGCTACTCCCAAGGCCTAATGAAGCCATGTTCAATGAGTTTGACCAGCAGCACCAGTTCTCACTGAAGACTAGCAGGGCCATGAACCAGGAGATACAGGATGTGCCCCCAAATGGCACCCTATTTCCTACAGTGGGGGGGGGAAAGTATTTGATCCCCTGCTGATTTTGTAATTTGCCCACTGACAAAGAAAGGATCAGTCTATAATTTTAATGGTAGGTTTATTTGAACAGTGAGAGACAGAACAACAACAAAAAAATCCAGAAAAGACGCATGTCAAAAATGTTATAAAATGATTTGCATTTTAATGAGGGAAATAAGTATTTGACCCCCCTCTCAATCAGAAAGATTTCTGGCTCCCAGGTGTCATTTATACAGGTAACGAGCTGAGATTAGGAGCACACTCTTAAAGGGAGTGCTCCTAATCAAAGGGAGTGCTCCTAATCTCAGCTTGTTACCTGTATAAAAGACACCTGTCCACAGAAGCAATCAATCAATCAGATTCCAAACTCTCCACCATGGCCAAGACCAAAGAGCTCTCCAAGGATGTCAGGGACAAGATTGTAGACCTACACAAGGCTGGAATGGGCTACAAGACCATCGCCAAGCAGCTTGATGAGAAGGTGACAACATTTGGTGCGATTATTCGCAAATGGAAGAAACACAAAATAACTGTCAATATCCCTCGGCCTGGGGCTCCATGCAAGAGCTCACCTCGTGGAGTTGCAATGATCATGAGAACTGGGCTGATTCCTCACCGAACTACATGGGAGGATCTTGTCAATGATCTCAAGGTAGCTGGGACCATAGTCACCAAGAAAACAATTGGTAACACACTACGCCGGTGAAGGACTGAAATCCTGCAGCGCCCGCAAGGTCCCCCTGCTCAAGAATACATATACATGCCCATCTGAAGTTTGCCAATGAACATCTGAATGACTCAGAGGACAACTGATGAAAGTGTTGTGGTCAGATGAGACCAAAATGGAGCTCTTTGGCATCAACTCAACTCGCCGTGTTTGGAGGAGGAGGAATGCTGCCTATGACCCCAAGAACACCATCTCCACCGTCAAACATGGAGGTGGAAACATTATGCTTTGGGGGTGTTTTTCTGCTAAGGGGACAGGACAACTTCACCGCATCAAAGGGACGATGGACGGGGCCATGTACCGTCAAATCTTGGGTGAGAACCTCCTTCCCTCAGCCAGGGCATTGAAAATGGGTCGTGGATGGGTATTCCAGCATGACAATGACCCAAAACACACGGCCAAGGCAACAAAGGAGTGGCTCAAGAAGAAGCACATTAAGGTCCTGGAGTGGCCTAGCCAGTCTCCAGACCTTAATCCCATAGAAAATCTGTGAAGGGAGCTGAAGGTTCGAGTTGCCAAACGTCAGCCTCGAAACCTTAATGACTTGGAGAAAATCTGCAAAGAGGAGTGGGACAAAATCCCTCCTGAGATGTGTGCAAACCTGGTGGCCAACTACAAGAAACGTCTGACCTCTGTGATTGCCAACAAGGGTTTTTCCACCAAGTACTAAGTCATGTTTTGCAGCGGGGTCAAATACTTATTTCTCTCATTAAAATGCAAATCATTTTATAACATTTTTGACATGCGTTTTTCTGGATTTTTTGTTGTTGTTATTCTGTCTCTCACTGTTCAAATCAACCTACTATTAAAATTATAGACTGATCATTTCTTTGTAAGTGGGCAAACGTACAAAATCAGCAGGGGATCAAATACTCCCCCCCACTGTATATATTGCACTATTTTTGACCAGGGTAGCGCACTAGGGAATAAGATGTAATTTGGGATGCACTAAACCACATAGCGTTGTTTAATTCATCAGAGATTTGTCAGAGAGAGAGAGAGATAAACCCAACCCCACAGCAGCACACATTTCAAATGGCTCAAAATGACTCAATAATTGACAGCCATTCCCAAAGGGAGACAGTTCCCCCCTCTAAATCATCACTGTTTCATAGTCTACATATGTTTTTCTAATAAAGAAATGGGATTCCTCTCTATTACAGTATTAGACTAGTGTGCTTGGGAGTAGGACAACTGGAGTGTTGTACCATAGCTGAGAGTTGTTTTGTTGTGAGTGTTGTTCCATAGCTGAGAGTTGTTTTGTTGTGAGTGTTGTTCCATAGCTGAGAGTTGTTTTGTTGTGAGTGTTGTTCCATAGCTGAGAGTTATTTTGTTGTGAGTGTTGTACCATAGCTGAGAGTTGTTTTGTTGTGAGTGTTGTACCATAGCTGAGAGTTGTTTTGTTGTGAGTGTTGTTCCATAGCTGAGAGTTATTTTGTTGTGAGTGTTGTACCATAGCTGAGAGTTGTTTTGTTGTGAGTGTTGTACCATAGCTGAGAGTTGTTTTGTTGTGAGTGTTGTACCATAGCTGAGAGCTGTTTTGTTGTGAGTGTTGTTCCATAGCTGAGAGTTGTTTTGTTGTGAGTGTTGTTCCATAGCTGAGAGTTGTTTTGTTGTGAGTGTTGTTCCATAGCTGAGAGTTGTTTTGTTGTGAGTGTTGTTCCATAGCTGAGAGCTGTTTTGTTGTGAGTGTTGTACCATAGCTGAGAGCTGTTTTGATGTGAGTGTTGTACCATAGCTGAGAGCTGTTTTGTTGTGAGTGTTGTTCCATAGCTGTGTGAGGGTATTATAGAGATGCAGTGCCGAGCTCGTTCTGCAGTAGACAGAGAAGCACCACACACTGTTTTAGATCACATGACCAATAAGAAGCCAATTTAAAGCGTTCCACTCAGCCAGCACACACACACTCCACAGCCCTTTTGATCCTGCTCTGTCCGTCTCCACAGCGATTAACGGCCCGGAGAGTTGTCACAGGAACGGTGGTGGAGAGGGAGAACAATGAGGGGAGTGGGTGTCACCTAACCCAGGTAGCGGAAGAAGCGAGGGAGAAGGAGAAAAGGAGAGGGGGAGGTGCAGACAGCCAGATGAGGGGGTGGAGAGAGAGATTGAAGACCCCAATACCACAGCAGCACACAATTAAAATGTCTCAAAATGACTGGATAATTGACAGCCATTCCCATTCTCCACAGGGAGAGTTCCTTAAAGTTTCAGTCAGATACTCAGTCATGGGGCTCTATTTGCGGCTGCCATTAACAGCCTGCTCTTTGGCAATTTCAACTTCTAAAAGCCAGCGCTCCACTATTTTACCTGTCTTATATCAGCTCGCGTGCGGTGGGAGGGGCGGTGCGGTGGGAGAAGTGGAAATATTTGGGGTGTCCTTAAATACGTGTGCCAATGTCCCAATTTCAAGCAGCGCTTCTGGTGATATTTAAGACTCACCAAAAGCTGGATTTTGCGGTAATGCAATTGGTTTCTAGCATTGATTTGGTCAGTGGAGGCTCACAGTAGCATAATCAGTAGCCTATAAGCAATGTTTTATAAAAAAATAGCATGAGCATCAAAACAGTCAGACATTCACGTTTTTTTCTTTATATTGGACATTATTTTTATCCATGCAGCTACTGTGAAAAGTTTGGACTCATTAGGCCTATGGAATGAAAGGTGCCAGTGACTGTAGGAAGTCAGTTTAGGAACATTAAGTTATTGCAATAGACTGCTTGTGTTTTTCCTTTATCATTGACAAAAACAATTCCATCTTCCACTTTAATCTGAACCTAAATGTGAAATTACGGAAATTCCAATTGCTGTCCTTGGCGCTGAATCCGCACTTAGCCTGTTAATTTGTTTACATTTTACGTGGCAAAGTCACTAACCGGCCATATCAACAGCGATGGTAGACTTATCTTATTATAATGTTTGGGCAATGTCCAATTGTCCATGGCTTTAAGTGCAATGTGTGTAGACTAATATTTCCATGTTGAAGCCAATATCAAAAAATACATTGGCTATGTTTGTTCTAACTAGGCCTATTATATGGTTAGTGTGTACTATTTAATAAACTATATTGCATGCCTCCGGCCCAAGAGCCCTAAGTCTACGTGTGCACACATTGCCTTACGCTCATGGAACAAGAGATGTGATTTATGATATCATGCTTCTGACCCGATCCTGTCTAGAAATATTGTTGTTAGTTAAATTTTTTCTTTTTTAAAGTGCTTTGTTTTTTGCTTGAAAAAACTTATTTGAAAGATTCACCATCTATGGGTTTATGGCAGGGATGGGAAACTTTAATGGGGCTGGGGGCCCCCCAAAAATCTAAACTTATCATGAGGGGCCACGGTTGCTTGAGGGTCTGCGAGTAGAACATTTTGGTTGCCCCCCTGTTGACAGTAGAAAGCCATGTTTTTAAGTTTTACAGTTCATTTTGTGCAATTCTACACGTTTTGCCATGGGGTGTAGAGAAAATGTTGCAGTTTTAAAAAGGGGCAATATGCAGAAATCACTCCGCCATATCCTGGTTGCTCAAATTCTAATAGTTCGCCTGATTTCAGTTTGTGACAAAACAAGCAGTGTAGAGGATCATTGGAACATCTAAAACACTGTGAAATATATTTTCAATAACAAAAAATAATATATTTTCAGCTGTTGTACAAAACCAAAAGTAAGAGACGCAAAAAAATACTTATGAACGGGAAGCATAGAAATAGTGTACATTGAACAGATCTACCGCTTCTTAGACTTGCTTTCAATGAGAATGACAGATCTATAACTCACATTTCTATAACTGCTGATAAACACATTTAGAAATTGCCCCTTGTGTATTCTACTCTTCTAATTCGCAACGGTAAGTTGAGACCCCAACTACTATTTCTGTAGAAGTGCAAATATGATCTGTGAGATGGTACCATTATGTTTATAAAACATTACATTTATGAGTAGTATAACAGTGAGTGGGCATTCGCCCTCTATTTTGGATCTTTATCCAGCTCCTTTAAAAAGTATGGATGTTTGTAAAATCCTACATAGTCCACGTTTTCTCTGTATTATATGCCCACGTGGAGCAATTATGGTGCCTTCAACTCAAAATGTAAACATAGCTTATTTAAAACAAGGTGCTGTTTAGTATTTATTATTTGTTCTTTTTGTTGTAATTTCACTCCCTTTTTCTCCCCAATTTCATGATATCCAATTGCAATCCAATTACAAGCTTGTCTCATTGCAGCAGCTCCCCAACGGGCTCACGAGAGGCAAAGGTCGAGTCATGCGTCCTCCGAAACATGACCCGCCAAGCCGCGCGGGTCATGGCGCGCGGGCTCGCTTAACCCGGATGCCAACTCCACCAATGTGTCGGAGGAAACACCATTCAACTGACGACCGAAGTCAGCATGGAGGCGCCAGGCCCGGAACAAGGAGTGGCAAGAGCGCAATGTGCCAAGTATAGCCGCCCCAGCCAAACCCTCCCCTAACCCGGACGACGCTGGGCCAATTGTGCGCCGCACTATGGGACTCCCGGACACGGCCGGTTGTGATCAAACCCCAGGCTGTAGTGATGCCGTAACACTGTGATGCAGTGCCTTATACGGCTGCACCACTCAGGAGGCCCAGCTGTTTAGTTATTACAATTATACACTTTCTTTTTAGGCCTTATCAATAGTCTAGTGAATTTAGTCTTGCTTATTGACCACACTGCAATTTACAGTAAGCTTGCCCCTGTATCAGTGTGAATGCTATAGCCTGTTTAATAATGTATTTCCATATTAAAGCAATGCAATTAAAACAATGTGGAATGCAAACATGTTGAAAATATTTAGCTAATATGCTGAAGGATATTTAACGAACTAGGCTATAAGGGACTAATATTGGAATTGGAGTTGATGACAACGCTACACATAAAAGACTAAATAAACAACTTAAAGCAACTACATACTTAGCCATGGAGCACGTTCCGATTGGTCAGTGTGGGGCCAAGCCTCGGCTGTGTTTTATAAGACCTTTCACTCCACTGCCAGCTACTGGGGCCATAATTCTGGTTGTGAAAATTGCAAAAATATTTCTAACGCTACCGCCAGCGCTAAGATTTAACATTGTGTTAGGTTTGTTACAATAGAGCCCATAGTCTGTGTTTCTGTCATTGATGTGTCAATATCTGTAAGAAGTCGGTCCGGTGTTCTGTGTGGTCAGTGTGCACGTGCGTGGCGTGTGAGACAAAAGTAGTCTTACCTGCCAGGATGGCTTTGTGTGCCTGGAACTCCTGTCCCGCCACACACAGGGAGCAGTCAGTGAAGCGGGAGTGTTCCCACAGCCCTCCCAGCTCATCGGCCAGCCTGCAGTCTGGCACCTTCACCATGTTCATAGTGTTCTGACCTGAGATGTTCACAGAGTCCTGCACCACACTCACCTACAGGGAGGGAGAGTTAGACGGAGAGACAGGAGACGAGAAAGAGATAGAAAAAGAATGAGAAAAAGAAATGAATAAAAAGAGAAAGAAAAAGATGAGAAGATCAGTCAGTCTACTCACACTGTATACATTACAGTAACCAACAGACAGACATCAGTGGTATTAGACCGTCTATCACCTTACACCTTCTAATGGACAAATCAGACAACACACACATCAAATCATATACAGGAAGACCAGCCATTAACAGATGATCTCTGCCACACCAATCAATACATCAACCGTTAAATAAAGCTGCCATGCAAACACACACCTCCAAGAATTAACGGTGTGCTCTGCTCATTTACCACATCCACTCACAAACAAGACACGCGGGACTTGACTCAGTCTATTAATCATTAGGGTGTGTGTATATATATATATATATATATATATATATACACACACACTCCATGCTGGCTTAGCCACCTGTTCAAGACAACATCGAACATACTAATTTATCTCACTACAGGACAGTGTGCGCCCCACACACAGTCTTGTACAACTAACCTTGTTGGGACACCAAATTCAGTACCATTCAAGATCCTATTTTCGCTCCTAACCCTAACACTAATTCTAACCTTAACCCTAAACCCCCTAGAAATAGCATTTGACCTTGTGGGGACTAACAAAATGTCTCCAGTTTTTGTTTGTTTACTGTTCTTGTGGGGACTTCTGGTCCTCACAAGTATAGTTAAACACGTCCACACAGACACACTCCTATTAGGTTATCAGCAACCTTTAAAACCACAGAAGTAAAGAACCAAACATTGCCCAACAATTTCCAAGAAGAATCCAAACATTTTGAATCAGAATTCCTAAGACACTGAAACGATTCCCGGAAAAATGTTTCATTACCACTAAAACTGTTCCCAGAAAAAGCTGTGTCATGGCCACTGAAACTCCCAAATGCATCCCAGTAAGGTGACCTTGCTACTGGGCTGTTCAGATGGGGAGGGATGGAGGCTGCCCCCCATGAAAAACACCCTCCCTGTCCCCCTCTCTGTCTTTCCTCTCTCCGTTCCTCTGTCTGCCGTCCCTCTGTCTGCCCATCTGACTCAGGCAGAGACGAAAGGGGAGAAAAACACACAATGAAAAAGTGTGTGGCAAGCAGGAAATTGAATGTCAAGGACCCTTGTTTGCTCCTGATGGAGGTGTAAGTGTTAGCCTGGAGGGGAGAGAAAGACAGGGCGGGAGGGTTAGACATGCAGAATAAAAAGACTGGGAGAAGAAAGGCAGGACAGGGTGACAGACAGACAAATAATAAGAGGGTATAGGATCCCAAGGAGGAAATAGACTCTCATAAACACAAGCTAATTTCCTGTGATGACATTACAGGGGCACAGTACAAAAAAATGTTGTTGTTGAGAGGAGAGCATTGTGACCACGAGTATTGTGTATCACTGTGTGTGGCACAGTCTGGTACCCACAGCTGGCTCCATAAATCACACTCCAGGGGGACTTTAGTATGAATGATGTACATCCATCTCCACACACACACACACACACACACACACACACACACACACACACACACACACACACGGCCTTAGCAACTTATACAAGGACTGGGAGAGACGGACATGTGTGGAGGAGAGATGAAGATTGAGATGAGAGAGAGAAGGAGAAAGAAGACAGTATAGGAGGCAGATTAAAAGAGGTAAACTGGAGACTAAGTAAGAGGCAGGTAAGTAAGTCAACACAGACAGCACTGGGTCTGTTGAAATGCACTCTGTATGACTGGTAAACTGGAGACTGAGTAAGAGGAAGGGAACAGGGTCTGTTGAAATGCACTCTGTATGACTGGTAAACTGGAGACTGAGTAAGAGGAAGGGAACAGGGTCTGTTGAGATGCACTCTGTATGACTGGTAAACTGGAGACTGAGTAAGAGGAAGGGAACAGGGTCTGTTGAAATGCACTCTGTATGACTGGTAAACTGGAGACTGAGTAAGAGGAAGGGAACAGGGTCTGTTGAGATGCACTCTGTATGACTGGTAAACTGGAGACTGAGTAAGAGGAAGGGAACAGGGTCTGTTGAGATGCACTCTGTATGACTGGTAAACTGGAGACTGAGTAAGAGGAAGGGAACAGGGTCTGTTGAGATGCACTCTGTATGACTGGTAAACTGGAGACTGAGTAAGAGGAAGGGAACAGGGTCTGTTGAGATGCACTCTGTATGACTGGTAAACTGGAGACTGAGTAAGAGGAAGGGAACAGGGTCTGTTGAGATGCACTCTGTATGGCCGCGTCTCAAATTGCGCCCTTTTCCCTATATGGTGCTCAACTTTTGACTGTAGGGAATAGGGTGCCAATTGGGCCGCACTCATTATCTATAGTGGTAAATACAGATGGGAGTGTTTCTGTTTCATGTCTGTCTGCTGGTATAAATAAACCATTAAGCATGGCGGTACATTCAGCCGCTGTATGGCATGGCTAGCCACACGCTAGGCTAGCCACACGCTAGGCTAGGCTAGGCTAACCTGGCCCATTATTCCATCAACTAACTAGGTGGAAACAATATATTACCGCATAATTATGGTGGCGATGTTCATTGATGGCCTTAACCCCTGACCTGCTGGTTTCTCTATTGACTCACAGCAGCCTGTTGATCTCTGCAGACCAGACAGTTACTATGGAATCTCAGAGCCCAGAAGATTCATTAATTTATGCGTCAGTCTCTTTTACTCCTCTACGTGTCTGTTTAGACTTACAATACGCCATGCGTGAAATAGTCCTGAACAAATTAGCAAATCAAGTTCATTAAGTTATGGAACACTTTTTCTTTTCACTCCAGTTTGTCTTATGTTCAAGATGAGACTTTTCTCTGATCAATCCAGAGCACACACACACACACACACACACGCACTCGGACACACACACACACACACACACACACACACACACACACACACACACACACGTCGCACGCACGCGCGCACACGCACGCGCACGCACACGCACACACACGCACACACACACACACACACACACACCTTTCCTCAGCTCTGCCTTAATAGGTGTGTGATCTTTTAAACTTGTCGTCTGAACCCCGAGCACAGAACTCATCAGCAGCTTTTTATAATGCATGACTAGCCCTTCCTCCGCTCTCTCTCCAGCCGCTCTCCAGTCAACCAGAGTAAACAGTGCTGCTCAAGACACACAAACTATATTGAATGCTAACACACTGTCTTTATAAACATACTTTCCTCAGAGGTATCAGCAATCCCCAAAATAAGGCCACACACATCTAAAAGCCCACACTCACACATGCATACATTAAACCAAATGACTTAAATCTAGGTGCTTAACTGGGGCAAAACATACCAGTCAACCCTGCTGGCAACCCATTAAAGCTTCATAGTGGATGAGCCAAATTATTCCCCTACTTTATTAGATGGTGAATGACAGTTAACACTACTGATGAGCATTCCATTGAGTCCGTGGAGACACCATTCAAACCAGGGTACTGGACTAGATCTACAGTTGGTATTTCAGTAGACCAGCCTGCACCTGCACCCGACCGCCACAGACATTTTTGAGTGGATCGACACAGAGACGGGGGCAGAGGCATATTTCATGCATGATTTGAAGTCAAGCTGGTGAACGACGCGCATGGGAGAGAGAGCGGACCGGAGCCACAGCAGCCAGTTTCCCATTGTTTCAGAGCCATGTGTTACTGTTGTTTCGCCAGGTTTGTTCTTCCACAGAGACAAACAACTGCCTGGGTGGCAGAGAGAAGTGCAGACAGACCGACGCAGACACACGGATGCAGGAAAACAGGCAGGCCAGCCATTCAGGTCCCTTGAAAGTAGCTGTGTTTTCTCTGCTGGAAGATCAGAGACACTAAACTGATAGCTTTGAGACGGAGGCCTGACTTAACAGCGCCTGAAGGAAGCGATCTGGAGGAGCACGGGAAGAAGACCGCTACTGGGTGCTTCCTTCTGTATAAGAACAACTAAAGGGGCTTTTTGATTGGGTTTAAAGTTCTGTTGATGTTGTTGCATCAAGGTGTAACTTATTCTCAACCTGAATGAGGTGGCCTAGAAACTAGGGTTTCTAAATACCCTCGTAAGCAAATTTGAATATTTGTACATTTTATATAAATACATGCAGTCAACTTGTGAACCAGGTAATAGACGAAGCAGATTACATTCATTATTTTGACTGTTACATTATTTTTCATTATGAAGCTTACTACTTGTACAGTACTTGTTCTCCAAAACAGCTGTCACGTGTGTTTGTTTACAAAGAAGCACAATGAGCAAAACGGGAGCTTCTTAAGGCCAGTCACTCCTTGCAGCGCAACTGAAGGTGATCAAGTTACACTTGTCTGATATTCACTACTAATGTTTGCCAGCTATATATCTTATAACTATTAAGTTAATTATCTAAGATGTGACAAATTCTCTCCAGCTAGGTTTTGCTAAACAGCTAACGTTAGCTTGAAAGATCAAGCTTCTTGTAACAGAAGAGATAATCCCCTCCTGGATTAAGATCCCTGCTGACTAATATCTGTTTTGTGTGTTTTGAGATACTTGCAAACTTGTATGAGATGGGTTGTTGGTCTTAGCGCTCGTTAGCATTTACTTAACCGCTATGGGTCTTCCTTTGTACCTGTTAGCATTTTGTGCACTACCGGTAAAACCGCCTATCCTGGGAAGGCACAAGCACGGTATGAAGGAATGCAAATCTGGATACCGCCTAACCCAACTTGGAACAGATACACTTGAGGTCAACGTTGAGGCGCTGGGGACACAGCGAAATGGTGAAAACCCAGTAGATTTTACTTTTACCTTTATTTAACTAGGCAAGTCAGTTAAGAACAAATTCTTACTTTCAATGACGGCCTACGAACAGTGGGTTAACTGCCTTGTTCAGGGGCAGAACGACACATTTTTACCTTGTCAGCTCGGGGATTTGATCTTGCAACCTTTCGGTTACTGGTACAACGCTCTAACCACTAGGCTACCTGCCGCCCATGAGGATCAGATGAGGATCAACATGAAACAAAGGCACTTTTCTCCTCTCTCACCATCTATCACTATTCATCTGCCCATCTCAGTTACTGGGTCTCTAACCCTCTTTCTTTCTCTCAAGTGTCATCTTGCTTTATTTCCCTCACTTATTCTCTCTGTCGCCAACTCCTTTCTACGCCATTTTACCCTCGCTCTCTCCCTACTCCAAACTAGGCTTGGGCGGTATATCGTATAACGGTGTATTTGGAAAAAGCCACGGGATGGTTCTTCCAATATTCAAAAATATTTATTCAAACTTATTCAATAAATGTTCATATTTGTAGCTACTTTTTAAGTTGTTACCTTCAGTCCACTTGTGCAATACGTTAGGAGATAAAGCAGATTGCTTTCTTCATTTCACCTGTCACATTTTAAATGATGAAGCGTATCGTAGTTCCCCAGAACACTTGAGCCAGTCACGTGTTTGTTTATAAACAGCACAACGAGTAAAGCCATGTGGTGAGTCCACAGCATTCTGTATCTATCAGTTAGTCTCTGTTGTGCAGCGCACATGAGGTGATGAAGTTCCACTTATGTGCAATTCACTACTCAATGTTTTCCATCAGATATCTTAGTATGGCTTTCTGACAGAAGTCAAAGATCTCTGGATGAGTTCTTTTTCCCCCTGTGCTTCCTACTAGTGTTTTTTCCCCCCTCCATTCTTCTCCCATCTGGTCCATGTCCACATGCTGCTCTTCCTTCAGAAAAGCAAGCATCACAACTTTGTTCATTTGCACAATTTATCACTTTATTTATCACTTTCGCTTGCCAATGTCCATACAGATCGAAAATGATATCCGGTAGTTAGTAGCTATGCTTGTATAACTTTATGAGCTGGGTTTGCCAGTCTTTGCAATTAGTTTGTCCGTTTTTGCCCGTTAGCATTTAGCTATGTGATTTCACTATTATAGTAGATTGTGCTAATTTTGTTAGCATTCTGGTAATACAGGCCCAATGGGCTTTTCTTGCGTTTTTAGCACCCCCCTTGTGTGCTATGCCGGTTATACTGTAAATCCTGGTATATGAGAAGGGCGATATGACAATATGAAAATCTGGATACCGCCCAAGCCTACTCCAAACCCTGTTACATCTTCTCTCAAACTATTTCCACCCTCTTACACCCATCTTCCATCCTTCCCATTCTTTCTCTGTCTATCCTCCCTAACCAAGTCTCTCACTTTGTGTCTCAGTCTCACTGAGCCTCTACACATCTCCCAGTCTCAGTTTTGGGGAGGTGTGTGAGGCGAGAAAGGGAGGTGTGTAGGGAGGTAGATAGGGGTGAAGAGAGCAGCTGGAGCATCTGCAGCAGTCTCCTCTGACAGCAGCATGGCATATGGCAGGGCCCTGTGAAGGATGGGCGCTGTCACCCGGCAAAGTGCTTACCCACAGACAGCCAGGAGAAAGAAGGGGGGGAGACAGAGAGAGAGCTAGAGAGAAGAAGTAAGAGGAGGAAACAGCTGAACATCAGCACCCACCTCATTTATTCACACTCCCTGGAAGGAGACAGTGGAGATAAAAAGAGGAGAGAGGATACGGAGGCGAGAGGGAAAGATAGAAAGAAAGCTCTGTGGATACAAAGAGGCTGTAGGGTGGTTAAGATGAGACAAGAAGCACTATTGTATCATCACTGTTATGAAGTAAGAGTTATACTGGGGTAGAACGAGAAAACCCTTCAGTGGTTCATTCACTCCCTGAGGTGACAGAGTGGGTGAAAAAGATGGAGGCTACCTGAAACAAGCCAATCATGCCCACCAGCCGATGCTCTCTGAAACTACCTCTGTCTGCCTAAAGGTGGACCACTGACTTACCAATTTAGGATGACAGAGTATCCATCCGAAAGACACTTCTGTTCAACTTTCTGAATAGAGCTAGCCACACTTAACAGTAAGAAAAACCCCTTAGGCACAGATACAGTACATTTTATGAGGAAGTTCTCCAACTAACGTATGTAAGGGGTGGAAAACTATGGTCCTTGAGAACTACTGGTGTGTCGGTTTTGCTTCATCCCAGCTGGTTTTGGAACTAAATCCTGCATACAGTTAGTTCTCCAGGACCGGAGCTAGAGATCCATACAGTACACTGCTTTAAAACTAGATCCATACAGTGTATTTAAACTGACCTTGGTGAGGTTAGTATGAGCCCTGTCAGAGATGAGAGAGAGCGAGACCAGCCATTTACCAGGGTGTCTCATTAGAGAAGTGAGGAAAGTAAAGACACTTCTCCCCCACATACCAACCCATTAATCTGTCTGCACATTTCTCCTAAACTTCTATCCATCCAATTCTGCCCATCATCTCCCCTTTTTCCTGTCATCCACATGTCCTTTTCTCTCTCACTCTCTCCTCCGCCCCCTCCCACCTCCTGTGCTCTCTCCTCCTCTGAAGGGACCTCTCCTTTCCTTCACTCCTCTTTTCAGTGCACCTGGTGACAGCCAGCACAGAACCTTTAATGGGAACTATCTTCTCATTAAATACCTGCAGGTGTCTGGAGTTTTGGCAGAGATGGACAGAGGGAAGATTATAGAGAGCGAGATCACGGGCGCGAGAGGGCGAGATCACGGGCGCGAGAGGGCGAGATCACCAGAGGGCGAGATCACCAGAGGGCGAGATCACCAGAGGGCGAGATCACCAGAGGGCGAGATCACCAGAGGGCGAGATCACCAGAGGGCGAGATCACCAGAGGGCGAGATCACCAGAGGGCGAGATCACCAGAGGGCGAGATAACCAGAGGGCGAGATAACCAGAGGGCGAGATAACCAGAGGGCGAGATAACCAGAGGGCGAGATAACCAGAGGGCGAGATAACCAGAGGGCGAGATAACCAGAGGGCGAGATAACCAGAGGGCGAGATCACGAGCGCGAGATAACCAGAGCGAGATCACGAGCGCAAGATAACCAGAGTGAGAGATAACAAGAGGGAAGAGAAAAAAGATGGCTAGAAAGGATGGCCGGGTTTGTTCTGGCACTCCCCTACATGACACCCAGCCAGTTCGCTGGTGTGGTGTTTAAATAACTAAGGAGCAGACAGAAAGAGGGCTTTCAGCTGGCACCAATTCACACTGGTACATGTCTCCTCTCCACCACACACCCTGTTCTACATCTCTGCCTGAGGGGAGAAGATGAGGGGCCAGGGGAGGGAGAGAGGATAGGAGAGGGAAGGGGGCCACAGGAGAGGATACGAGATGGAGAACAAATACCAGAAGAGAGGGAAGAGATGTGTGCTGGGCTCTGGGGCTATTCCACCCTCTCAGAGGCAGGACGGGACCATATGGCCATGAACGAGAGAAAGAGCGTGAGATAACGAGAGCGTGCGAGATGAGAGAGAGAGCAATAACGAGAGAAAGATGGCGAGAGAGAGAAAGATGGCGAGAGAGAGCGAGCACAAAACAACGAGAGAGAGCGAGCAAAACAACGAGAGGGAGCGAGCAAAACAACGAGCGAGCAAAATAACGAGAGAGCGAGCGACGGAGATATAACGAGATATATATAACGAGAGAGAGCGAGAGATATATATATACCGAGAGCAAGAGCGAGAGAGATTATATATATATATATATATATATATATATATATATATATACTGCTCAAAAAATTAAAGGGAATACTTAAACAACACATCCTAGATCTGAATGAAAGAAATAATCTTATTAAATACTTTTTTCTTTACATAGTTGAATGTGCCGACAACAAAATCACACCAAAATAATCAATGGAAATCCAATATATCAACCCATGGAGGTCTGGATTTGGAGTCACACTCAAAATTAAAGTGGAAAACCACACTACAGGCTGATCCAACTTTGATGTAATGTCCTTAAAACAAGTCAAAATGAGGCTCAGTAGTGTGTGTGGCCTCCACGTGCCTGTATGACCTCCCTACAACGCCTGGGCATGCTCCTGATGAGGTGGCGGATGGTCTCCTGAGGGATCTCCTCCCAGACCTGGACTAAAGCATCCGCCAACTCCTGGACAGTCTGTGGTGCAACGTGGCGTTGGTGGATGGAGCGAGACATGATGTCCCAGATGTGCTCAATTGGATTCAGGTCTGGGGAACGGGTGGGCCAGTCCATAGCATCAATGCCTTCCTCTTGCAGGAACTGCTGACACACTCCAGCCACATGAGGTCTAGCATTGTCTTGCATTAGGAGGAACCCAGGGCCAACCGCACCAGCATGTGGTCTCACAAGGGGTCTGAGGATCTCATCTCGGTACCTAATGGCAGTCAGGCTACCTCTGGCGAGCACATGGAGGGCTGTGCGGCCCCCCAAAGAAATGCCACCCCACACCATGACTGACCCACCGCCAAACCGGTCATGCTGGAGGATGTTGCAGGCAGCAGAACGTTCTCCACAGCATCCCCAGACTCTGTCACGTCTGTCACGTGCTCAGTGTGAACCTGCTTTCATCTGTGAAGAGCACAGGGCGCCAGTGGCGAATTTGCCAATCTTGGTGTTCTCTGGCAAATGCCAAACGTCCTGCACGGTGTTGGGCTGTAAGCACAACCCCCACCTGTGGACGTCGGGCCCTCATACCACCCTCATGGAGTCTGTTTCTGACCGTTTGAGCAGACACATGCACATTTGTGGCCTGCTGGGGGTCATTTTGCAGGGCTCTGGCAGTGCTCCTCCTGCTCCTCCTTGCACAAAGGCGGAGGTAGCGGTCCTGCTGCTGGGTTGTTGCCATCGTACGACCTCCTCCACGTCTCCTGATGTACTGGCCTGTCTCCTGGTAGCGCCTCCATGCTCTGGACACTACGCTGACAGACACAGCAAACCTTCTTGCCACAGCTCGCATTGATGTGCCATCCTGGATGAGCTGCACTACCTGAGCCACTTGTGTGGGTTGTAGACTCCGTCTCATGCTACCACTAGAGTGAAAGCACCGCCAGCATTCAAAAGTGACCAAAACATCAGCCAGGAAGCATAGGAACTGAGAAGTGGTCTGTGGTCCCCACCTGCAGAACCACTCCTTTATTGGGGGTGTCTTGCCAATTGCCTATAATTTCTACCTGTTGTCTATTCCATTTGCACAACAGCATGTGAAATGTATTGTCAATCAGTGTTGCTTCCTAAGTGGACAGTTTGATTTCACAGAAGTGTGATTGACTTGGAGTTACATTGTGTTGTTTAAGTGTTCCCTTTATTTTTTTGAGCAGTATATAGAGATATAGAGATATATATATAGAGAGATATATATAGAGAGATATATATGCGAAAGTATTCGGCCCCCTTGAACTTTGACCTTTTGCCACATTTCAGGCTTCAAACAAAGATATAAAACTGTATTTTTTTTTGTGAAGAATCAACAACAAGTGGGACACAATTATGAAGTGGAACGAAATTTATTTGATATTTCAAACTTTTTTAACAAATAAAAAACTGAAAAATTGGCCGTGCAAAATTATTCAGCCCCCTTAACCTGTTAGGGCTAGGGGACAGTATTGACACGGCTGAATAAAAAACATACCCGATTTAATCTGGTTACCACTCCTACCCAGTAACTAGAATATGCATATACTTATTACATATGGATAGAAAACACCCTAAATTTTCTAAAACTGTTTGAATGGTGTCTGTGAGTATAACAGAACTCAAAACCTGAGAGATTCCTTTACAGGAAGTGGCCTGTCTGACCATTTCTTGAACTTCTTTTCCATCTCTATCATTTACTAAGGATCTCTGCTCTAACGTGACACTTCCCACGTCGTCCATAGGCGCTCAGAGCCCGGGAAAAAACAGAATGTCGTCATTCCAGCCCCAGGCTGAAACACATTATCGCCTTTCTCAAGTGGCCGATCAAGGGACACTGGGCTTAGGCGCGTGACCCCGACCGCCCCCGCCTTTGGGATTTTTTCCTCTGTTTGCCGAAAAGGAGATTCCCTGTCGGAATATTATCGCTTTTCTACGAGAAAAATGTCGTAAAAATTGATTTTAAACAGCGGTTGACATGCTTCGAAGTACGGTAATGGAATATTTAGAATTTTATTGTCACGAATTGCGCCATGCGCGCGACACTTCTTTACTATTTCGGATAGTGTCTGGAACGCACGAACAAAACGCCGCTATTCGGATATAACGATGGATTATTTTGGACCAAACCAACATTTGTTATTGAAGTAGCAGTCCTGGGTGTGCATTCTGACGAAGACAACAAAAGGTAAACAAACTTTTATAATAGTAAATATGATTATGGTGAGTGCTAAACTTGCCGGGTGTCTAAATAGCGAGCCCGTGATGCCTGGGCTATGTACTTAGAATATTGCAAAATGTGCTTTCACCAAAAAGCTATTTTAAAATCGGACATATCGAGTGCATAGAGGAGGTCTGTATCTATAATTCTTAAAATAATTGTTATGCTTTTTGTGAACGTTTATCGTGAGTAATTTAGTAAAATGTTAGCGAATTCCCCGGAAGTTTGCGGGGGGTATGCTAGTTCTGAACGTCACATGCTAATGTAAAAAGCTGGTTTTTGATATAAATATGAACTTGATTGAACAAAACATGCATGTATTGTATAACATAATGTCCTAGGGTTGTCATCTGATGAAGATCATCAAAGGTGAGTGCTGCATTTAGCTGTCTTCTGGGTTTTGGTGACATTATATGCTGGCTTGAAAAATGGGTGTCTGATTATTTCTGGCTTGGTACTCTGCTGACATAATCTAATGTTTTGCTTTCGTTGTAAAGCCTTTTTGAAATCGGACAGTGTGGTTAGATTAACGAGAGTCTTGTCTTTAAATAGCTGTAAAATAGTCATATGTTTGAGAAATTGAAGTAATAGGATTTTTAACGTTTTGAAAATCGCGCCACAGGCTGCCAGTGGCTGTTACGTAGGTGGGACGAATTCGTCCCGCCTAGCCCAGAGAGGTTATGTTAATACTTTGTAGCGCCACCTTTTGCTGCGATTACAGCTGTAAGTCGCTTGGGGTATGTCTATCAGTGTTGCACATCGAGAGACTGACATTTTTGCCCATTCCTCCTTGCAAAACAGCTCGAGCTCAGTGAGGTTGGATGGAGAGCGTTTGTGAACAGCATTTTTCAGTTCTTTCCACAGATTCTCGATTGGATTCAGGTCTGGACTTTGACTTGGCCATTCTAACACCTGGATATGTTTATTTGTGAACCATTCCATTGTAGATTTTGCTTTATGTTTTGGATCATTGTCTTGTTGGAAGACAAATCTCCGTCCCAGTCTCAGGTCTTTTGCAGACTCCATCATGTTTTCTTCCAGAATGGTCCTGTATTTGGCTCCATCCATCTTCCCATCAATTTTAACCATGTTCCCTGCCCCTGCTGAAGAAAAGCAGGCCCAAACCATGATGCTGCCACCACCATGTTTGACAGTGGGGATGGTGTGTTCAGGGTGATGAGCTGTGTTGCTTTTACGCCAAACATAACGTTTTGCATTGTTGCCAAAAAGTTCGATTTTGGTTTCATCCGACCAGAGCACCTTCTTCCACGTGTTTGGTGTGTCTCCCAGGTGGCTAGTGGCAAACTTTAAACGACACTTTTTATAGATATCTTTAAGAAATGGCTTTCTTCTTGCCACTCTTCCATAAAGGCCAGATTTGTGCAGTATACGACTGATTGTTGTCCTATGGACAGAGTCTCCCACCTCAGCTGTAGATCTCTGCAGTTCATCCAGAGTGATCATGGGCCTCTTGGCTGCATCTCTGATCAGTCTTCTCCTTGTATGAGCTGAAAGTTTAGAGGGACGGCCGGGTCTTCGTAGATTTGCAGTGGTCTGATACTCCTTCCATTTCAATATTATCGCTTGCACAGTGCTCCTTGGGATGTTTAAAGCTTGGGAAATCTTTTTGTATCCAAATCCGGCTTTAAACTTCTCCACAACAGTATCTCGGACCTGCCTGGTGAGTTCCTTATTCTTCATGATGCTCTCTGCGCTTTAAACGGACCTCTGAGACTATCAAAGAGCAGGTGCATTTATACGGAGACTTGATTACACACAGGTGGATTCTATTTATCATCATTAGTCATTTAGGTCAACATTGGATCATTCAGAGATCCTCACTGAACTTCTGGAGAGAGTTTGCTGCACTGAAAGTAAAGGGGCTGAATAATTTTGCACGCCCAATTTTTCCGTTTTTTTATTTGTTAAAAAAGTTAGAAATATCCAATAAATTTCGTTCCACTTCATGATTGTGTCCCACTTGTTGTCGATTCTTCACAAAAAATTACAGTTTTATATCTTTATGTTTGAAGCCTGAAATGTGGCAAAAGGTCGAAAAGTTCAAGGGGGCCGAATACTTTCGCAAGGCACTGTATATATAATGAGAGAGAGAGAGATATATAACGAGAGAGAGAGAGATATATAACGACAGAGAGAGAGATATATAATGAGAGATAGAGAGATATATAACGAGAGATAGCGAGATATATATAACGAGAGAGAGAGATATATATATATAACGGGAGAGAGAGAGATATGAGAGCAAGCGAGAGCTAGACAATCATCTCCTCTTGTTACGGTCATCCACATTTCCTTTACTCTCTCTGTCTCTCCTCCTCCGCTCCCTCCCCTCCTGCCACCTCCTGTTCTCTCTCCTCCACTGAAGGGAACGCTCCTTTCCTTTACTCCTCCTCTCAGACCACCTCTAATGACAGTTTCCATTAAAGGTTCTGTGCTGGCTATCTTTTCATTAAATACCTGCGAGGAGAGATGTAGAGGAGAGGGAAAGATATAAAAAGAGGGGAGGCGTAGAGCAAAGGGAGCAGTGAGGAGGAAACGAGAGAAGGCAGAGGAGCAAAGCCAGGAGAGAGGGAAGAGATGAGGGGTGGCATTGGGAAGAGAGCCAAGAATGTGGAATGTGGAAAAAGTCACAAAAAAAATTTTGGAAAAAGTCAAGGGGCCTGAATACTTCCTGAATGCACTGTATGTACAGTTGAAGTCGGAAGTTTACATACACTTAGGTTGGAGTCATTAAAACTCATTTTCCAACCACTCCACAAATTTCTTGTTAACAAACTATAGTTTTGGCAAGTCGTTTAAGACATCTACTTTGTGCATGACACAAGTAATTTTTCCAACAATAGTTTACAGACAAATTATTTCACTGTATCACAATTCCAGTGGGTCAGAAGTTTACATACACTAAGTTGACTGTGCCTTTAAACAGCTTGGAAAATTCCAGAAAATTATGTCATAGCTTTAGAAGACTCTGATAGGTTAATTGACATAATTTGAGTCAATTGGAGGTGTACCTGTGGATGTATTTCAAGACCTACCTTCAAACTCAGTGCCTCTTTGCTTGACATCATGGGAAAATTAAAAAAAAGAAGCCAAGACCTCAGAAAAAAAAATTGTAGGCCTCCACAAGTCTGATTCATTCTTGGGAACAATTTCCAAACACCTGAAGGTACCACGTTCATTTGTACAAACAATAGTACGCAAGTATAAACACCATGGGACCACGCAGCCGTCATACCGCTCAGGAAGGAGACGCGTTCTGTCTCCTAGAGATGAACGTACTTTGGTACGAAAAGTGCAAATCAATCCCAGAACAACAGCAAAGGACCTTGTGAAGATGCTGGAGGAAACAGGTACAAAAGTATCTATATCCACTGTAAAACAAGTCCTATATCGACATAACCTGAAAGGCCGCTCAGCAAGGAAGTAGCCCCTGCTCCAAAACCGCCATAAAAAAAGCCAGACTACGATTTGCAACTGCACATGGGGACAAAGATCGTACTTTTTGGAGAAATGTCTTTCTGGTCTGATGAAACAAAAATAGAACCGTTTGGCCATAATGACCATTATATTTGGAGGAAAAAGGGGGACGCTTGAAAGCCGAAGAACACCATCCCAACCGTGAAGCACGGGGGAGGCAGAATCATGTTGTGTGGGTGCTTTGCTGCAGGAGGGACTGGTGCACTTCACAAAATAGACAGCATCATGAGGGAGGAAAATTATGTGGATATATTGAAGCAACATCTCAAGACATCAGTCAGGAAGTTAAAGCTTGGTCGCAAAAGGGTCTTCCAAATGAACAATGACCCCAAGCATACTTCCAAAGCTGTGGCAAAATGGCTTAAGGACAACAAAGTCAAGGTATTGGAGTGGCCATCACAAAGCCCTGACCTCAATCCTATAGATAATGTGTGGGCAGAACAGAAAAAGCATGTGTGAGCAAGGAGGCCTACAAACCTGACTCAGTTACACCAGCTCTGTCAAGAGGAATGGGCCAGAATTCACCCAACTTATTGTGGGAAGCTTGTGGAAGGCTACCCGAAACGTTTGACCCAAGTTAAACAATTTAAAGGCAATGCTACCAAATACTAATTGAGTGTATGTAAACTTCTGACCCACTAGGAATGTGATGAAAGAAATAAAAGCTGAAATAAATCACTCTACAATTATTCTGACATTTCACATTCTTAAAATAAAAGTGGTGATCCTAACTGACCTAAGACGGAATTTTTACCAGGATTAAATGTCAGGAATTGTGAAAAACTGGAGTTTAAATGCATTTGGCTAAGATGTATGTAAACTTCCGACTTCAACTGTATGGGGGTAAGGTGACTAGGCATAGGATATACACAGAGTATACCCAACCTCAGAAACCTCTTCCTAATTATTGAGTAGCTCCCCCGTCCCTTTTGCCCTCAGAACAGCCTGAATTCATCGGGGCATGGACTTTACAAGGTGTTGAAAGCGTTCCACAGGGATTCTGGCAAATGTAGACCCAAATGCTTGCCATAGTTGTGTCAAGTTGGCTGGATGTCCTTTGGGTGGTGGACCATTCTTGATTCACACAGGAAATCGTTGAGCGTGAAAAACCCAGCCACGTTGCAGTTCTTGACACAAACTGGTGTGCCTGGCACCTACTACCATAACCTGTTTAAAGGCACTTAAAAATGTTGTCTTGCCCATTCACCTTCTGCATGGCACACACACAATCCATGTCTTAATTGTCTCAAGGCTTAAAAATCCTTCTCCTCTTCATCTACACTGATTGAAGTGGATTTAACAAGTGACATCAATAAGGGATCATAGCTTTCACCTGGATTCACCTCGTCAGTCTTATGGAAAGAACAGGCGTCCTTAATGTTTTGTATAGTCAGTGTATGATCATTTACACTGCTGCTACTCTGTTGATGATTGTATGTGAGTGTGTGTGCATGTATGTAGATTCAGTATAAATGTGTGTGCGTTGGAGTATATGTGTGCGTAGTGTCCTGTGAGCGTGCCATAGAGAACTAAATACAAGGGCCAACTCAGATATTCCCTAGAACCTATTTAGAAGTGTTACGGCTTGGGGATAGATGCTGTTCAGGACCCTGTTGGTGTCAGACTTGATGCACCGGTACCACTTGCTGTGCGGAAGCAGAGAGAACAGTCTATGGCTTGGGGGGGCTGGAGTCTTTAATGATTTTCCGGGTCTTCCTTTCACACCGCCTGATATAGAGGTCCTGGATGGCAGGGAACTCAGCCCCAGTGATGTACTAGCCTGTCCGCACCATCCTCTAGCACCATGCGATCGAGGGCGGTGTTGTTGCCGTACCAAGCAGTGATGCAGCCAGTGAAGACGCTCCCAATAGCGCAGCTGTAGACCTTTTTGAGGATTTGAGGGTCCATTGCCAAACCTTTTCAACTTCCTGAAGGGGAAGAGGCGTCGTCGCACCTTCTTCATGACTGTGCACGTGGACCATTTTAAGTCCTTACGAGATTTGGACACCCCTGTGGGGGCCCCATGTTGAGGGTCAGTTTGGTGGACGTGATGTTGCCTACCCTTCACCACCTGGGGTCGGCCCGTCAGGAAGTCCAGGGTCCTAAGCTTGGTGACGAGCTTGGAGGGGACGATGGTGTTGAACGCTGAGCAGTAGTCAATGAACAGCATTCTCACAAAAGGAGAGAGAGAATGGAGAAAGAGGAGAGAAAGAGATACAGAAATGAAAGAGAAAGAAAAAAAAAAGAGAAGAGAATGAGAGAACGAGGAGACAGGTCTCCGATGGTAGTAAAGACTGCCATCGGAGACCTGGAATATTGAAGTACTTTACATTCTTACCTGCCCACGGGAAGACCTTGTGGTAGCACCCTCATCATTTATTCCAGGGTCACTAACTCACTACAGTAACCCACACTAGGACTGGGTGATATGGCCAAAATACATGGGCATTAATATGGAGATGGTCCCCCCCTTTGCTGCTATAAACAGCCTCCACTCTTCTGGGAAGGCTTTCCACTAGATGTTGGAACATTGCTGCAGGGACTTGCTTCCGTTCAGCCACAAGAGCATTAGTGAGATCGGGCACTGATGTTGGGCAATTAGGCCTGGCTCGCAGTCGGCGTTCCAATTCATCCCAAAGGTGTTCGTTGAGGTTGAGGTCTGGTTGTAAGAAACTCAACTCATAGTTTATTTATAGAACGCTTGTGGATTTATATTAAGAAGCTAAGTGGAAACATCGATGTCATCAACATTGTAGCATGTGCTGCATTGAACACGTAGACTGAACACAAGTGTGGGTCTGCGAGGAAATGGACATTACACATGGCATATTACAAACCAAACATTCAAATACTGTTATAGAAGTTAAAGTAAAAACCTAAACCGGTCCCTGCATCAATGCTGGTATATAGTAAAATACAGTGTACCGCCCAGCCAAATCCACATGGGTTTCCTCATTAATGGAGCTGGTGTAATTACCAGAGATTTACAGAAGAGAGGGGCAGCCACCCAGGACTATAACCAACCAGCAGCCTAACACCACTGGGGAGGGCTGTGTTGGAAGTACTCTCTATGCCAAGCCTCTCTTACATAGGCACTTGTGCATGCACACACAGTACGTGCAGTCTCACACACACACACAGTACGCGCAGTCACACACACACACAGTACACGCAGTCACACACACACAGTACACACACACCTCACCCCGCCCCCCACAGCTCTGTAGTAGCTGCTATGCTTCTCCTACTCCTCTGTCAATAGGCCCAGTATGGAAGCACTTTAAACAGACTTGCACATCGCTCCTCTCTCTCTCGTAACAAACAGGGGGAAACTTCCAGACATGGATTCCAGCACCATACCCGCAGGGTTAATTAGGTTTGCTTTAAACAGCCACCACCATGCTTTTTAAACATTTATGGGCGCATGCCTGACAACGAGAACATTAACATATCCAGGAAGTTCACCTCTACTCTGTTCCCCGATCCAACGGGGGCGACACAGAGAGAGAGAGATGGTTGACCTCTGCTGCCCCCTCTGTTACAGCCTAGTAATAACAGGGGATATAATCTAGCCCAACACTATAGCATCTGACCTGAGCCCTACTGACAAACTGACCGAATAAGAATCAGCACAGAGCTTTTTGGTCTTAATTTAAAAAGTTAGGCATAAGGTTAGGAGTGATGTTAGGGTTGGCGAAGAGTAATTGCAGAAATAGACGGGTTTATGACTTTGTGGCAACTAGTGATGACCCATGAGGTTTTCCTGGTCAGGTCACATGGTTAGGACAGACTCCTGGCCCTAGTCCCAGTGTAGCTGTGCGTGCGCGCCCTATAAACGGGTTAGCTGTGCGTGCGCGCCCTATAAACGGGTTAGCTGTGCGTGCGCGCCCTATAAACGGGTTAGCTGTGCGCGCCCTATAAACGGGTTAGCTGTGCGTGTCCTATAAACGGGTTAGCTGTGCGCGCCCTATAAACGGGTTAGCTGTGCGTGCCCTATAAACGGGTTAGCTGTGCGTGCGTGCCCTATAAACGGGTTAGCTGTGCGCGCCCTATAAACGGGTTAGCTGTGCGTGTCCTATAAACGGGTTAGCTGTGCGCGCCCTATAAACGGGTTAGCTGTGCGCGTCCTATAAATGGGTTAGCTGTGCGCGTCCTATAAACGGGTTAGCTGTGCGTGTCCTATAAACGGGTTAGCTGTGCGTGCGTGCCCTATAAACGGGTTAGCTGTGCGTGCCCTATAAACGGGTTAGCTGTGCGTGTCCTATAAACGGGTTAGCTGTGCGTGTCCTATAAACGGGTTAGCTGTGCGTGTCCTATAAACGGGTTAGCTGTGCGTGTCCTATAAACGGGTTAGCTGTGCGTGTCCTATAAACGGGTTAGCTGTGTGCCACTTCAAAGGGGCATAAGGCCGTGTGTTATGGTCAGATTGCTAGCAACAACGACAAGAAACTAGGATGTGGTGAAGCGTAAGTGTCTCGTTTCAGCTCATTTGATCTTGATACCATGCCTTGTTTTGAAGTGTTTTGACTGATTTCACATCTATACTAACATGGTAAAGAATTTGCTATCTAGCTAGTCAACCAACAACCGCAACAAAGTATTTGAGAGACAAGTTCTCATTGTGCAACTTCATTTAGGTTTTCAATAAACATTGGGGACAAAATATTGTTTACATGTTATCAACAATTTTAGCCAACCCTGTCCGTTTTGCCCCATAGTTGAACACAAGTCGATGTAGTTGCTAAACAACCAACCCGTCTATAGAGATACATCTAACTGCCAACATTATAGGGCATTGGCCCCATGAACAAGAACAGCTTCAACGTGCCTTAGCATAGATTTCTACTAGTGTCTTGAACTCTATTGGAGGGATCCGACACCATTCTTCCCTGAGAAATTCCATCATTTGGTGTTCTGTTGACGGTGGTGAAAATGCCGTCTCAGGCGCCACTCCAGAATCGAATTTAAAGTGTTCAATTGGGTTGAGATCTGGTGACTGACACACACCCTTTAACCCCATATGCTCCATTGAGACCCTCTTTCAAAGTCACTGACATCCATTATTCTAGCCAGGGTAGACAAAATAATTGACAACTGGGCTTTTTTTATACATGACCCTAAGCATGATGGGATGTTAATTTCTTAATTAACTCAGAAACCACATCTGTGTGGAAGCACCTGCTTTCAATATACTTTGAATCCCTCATTTACTTTATTTTGTCAGTTACCTGTATCTCTATGTTGTGTGAACTTGTGTCCTACCTCACAGAAGAGAGTGAGCTTGTCGTCAGGCAGCAGCCCATTGGCCTCGTCCAGCAGGAAGTCTCTCCTGATGAATTTCTTAAAGCCCCAGTCCTTCCCCTGGACAAACCGGTATGCCCTCTGGCTCTCTGTAAAAGGGAACAACACAGACAGTTAGTGCACGTGTGTCTGTCATGACCATGAGAAAGGAGAAAGTGAGTGAGCATAGCCAGACAGGAGGTTGAATGAAGGAAGTGTCACCTGCAGGGGACTTTTAACACCTCATAAGAAAACGATGCCACACTCCACAGAGACATTTTTCATACACTCCCTCATCTCTGGCACACACACACACACACACACAGGCACGATAAGCAGGTGGAAAAAGCAGGGATCAAAGCATCCCATTATAAAGTGCTTATGGACTGCCAAGTATGTCTGCCTGAGAAGTGGCAGGGAGGGTTCTGTGCACTACAAACACACAAGAGAAATGCCTTCATGCGGTCCTTCACCAGGAATACGTACATACACTGGTTGCGTCCAGAATGGCCACTTTTTCCCCATATAGTGTACTACAAAAGTAGTGCACTACATAGGGAATAGGGTGTTATTTGGGACACGACCACTGAGGACATAGTCAACGTACATAACACAATAACAAGAGTCAGAGACGCTGCTGTACCATAGTGGTTCTGATGGCCCAGTTGGTAAGACCGATGCTAACAACGCCAAGGTCATGGGTTCAAGACCCTCAGGGATCACATACTACAAATATAAATGCACTCACTTCACTGTAAATGGCTCAGGACCAAAGAGTCTGCCAAGTCAGATAACAATGAATTCCCTGCCCAGACATTTTACTCCTCCAAGACCCTCTCAAAGATCTCCAATGAAACGTCACATAAAGATCCCTGGTCACGTATAGAATGACAGGATCCCATCTAAGAAGCTCCTATAGGGCAGGCCCCCCCTGTAGGGCAGGCCCCCCCTGCCATATAGGATGATCCCTGGGGTCTAGAGAACCACACACACCAGGCCGACGGCCTGTCTGCCGCTCTTTCGTCGTGGTGTGTTTTAGGAACCACCCACTGATGGACGTCTGGCTGCAGACGTTTTCACCCGATTCTACATGAAGAATCGGTTAGCAAATTACAGCCAGAACTCTGTGCAGGGGTGCTGAGTACCATCAGCCAGCAAACGCTACTGGTGTCCAAGCCATAAGAGATCTCCTGCCATATCCAAGTGGGAGACATTCAGATGGGGTAACAGCTCTGCTGAAAGCTCTATGTGAAATTCACCAGCAGCGGTATGATGCAGTGGTGGGTACAGTAGTCAACCAGGCAGGCAGGGGCTGCGTTCCAAATGGCACCCTATTCCCTTTATAGTGCACGACATTGACCAGAGCCCTATGGGCTATATAGAATAGGGAACATGCTGTCATTTGGGATGCATGCAGGCAGTGGTGGAGTTGAGCGCATATCCAGTTCTCCACCCCAGTGCTCAATCAGGGGGTCCTCTCCCTCTAATCCCTCCTCTAGAGACGGGCTACAAACAGGCCCTGACAGCCACCCTCTCAGACTGACAGAAATCCAAACACTCCAAAGGCTCTTTTCTCTCCTCTTTTCCCTACTTTATTCATCGTCACTCTCCTCTTTTCCTCTCTGCATAATAGGAACTGATGTCAGAAGACTTTCATTTAAAGGCTTTGCGTCAGTCTCTCACTCATCTTAAACCTGTGTTGTTGAAAGCCACGTCAAACTTTTATGGACTTGACATGCCAAGGAGTGTATGGTTGGATACACAAACACACAGAGCAAAAGCACTGCATCTTTGTCTTAGCATCAACTGCCTGTTTGTCTCAAATCTTTCAGTCTGCCTTTTCTCCATTTCCTTTCCGATATGCGAGAGAGAATCAGGCATGGTCCCCTGGCCAGCAGCTCCTCTCCCTGTGTGGTGGAGGGATTGTTCTGTGTGTTATCAGGGTGTGGAAGAAGACCAGCAGCTCCTCTCCCTGTGTAGTGGAGGGATTGTTCTGTGTGTTATCAGGGTATGTGGAAGAAGACCAGCAGCTCCTCTCCCTGTGTAGTGGAGGGATTGTTCTGTGTGTTATCAGGGTGTGGAAGAAGACCAGCAGCTCCTCTCCCTGTGTGGTGGAGGGATTGTTCTGTGTGTTATCAGGGTGTGGAAGAAGACCAGCAGCTCCTCTCCCTGTGTGGTGGAGGGATTGTTCTGTGTGTTATCAGGGTGTGGAAGAAGACCAGCAGCTCCTCTCCCTGTGTAGTGGAGGGATTGTTCTGTGTGTTATCAGGGTATATGACAGAAGACCAGCAGCTCCTCTCCCTGTGTGGTGGAGGGATTGTTCTGTGTGTTATCAGGGTATATGACAGAAGACCAGCAGCTCCTCTCCCTGTGTAGTGGAGGGATTGTTCTGTGTGTTATCAGGGTATATGACAGAAGACCAGCAGCTCCTCTCCCTGTGTAGTGGAGGGATTGTTCTGTGTGTTATCAGGGTATGTGGAAGAAGACCAGCAGCTCCTCTCCCTGTGTGGTGGAGGGATTGTTCTGTGTGTTATCAGGGTATATGACAGAAGACCAGCAGCTCCTCTCCCTGTGTGGTGGAGGGATTGTTCTGTGTGTTATCAGGGTGTGGAAGAAGACCAGCAGCCTGTGACAACTTCCTACAGGGCTGGGTCTCAGCCTAAGTGAGGTGTGAGGACGGTGGGAGGAGGGAGGGACGGAACGGAACACAGAGAAGAAAGGGTGAGAGGAGTCCAACGGCAGGAAGAGGGAGAGAGGTGAGATTTCTCCTCTACTGCTCAGTCCCTGCTCACTTTCCACACTAAGGTGTATGTCTGTGTGCACGCGACTGTGCGTTTGTGTGTGTGAGTGTATGCGTGTGTGTGTATTAAGCTGAGCTCAGCTGACCCTGCTGCCTCCACTGGGTCTCCTGAGCAGGACCAGAACCTCACACTGCCATGGGATCAACCAGGTCAGACTGCATGTGGTCACGGTCGGGTCACAGCAGGCTGGGTCACAGCAGGCTGGGCCACCGAGTCAGGAGGGGAATGACAAATAGGAGAGGAGGAGGAGGAGTGAGAAGACCAGCGATGGAAGCAGGTCACTCAAACAGTGGATAGAAGCCTGTCATTAACAGAGGTGGCATGTGAGGTGAGATATGTAGATCGATGAAGTGAGACAGAGATAAAGGAAAAAAAATAGGAAAGAGAGAGACAGGGACAAAGTTTCAGAGAGGAGAAGGGAAAGATGGAGTCAGAGCGAGCCAGAGAGAGGAGAGCCAGGGTGTTTTAGAGAGCATAGCATACATATTCAGGCTGTGGCTCAGGGGCCTGGTTGACACACACAGTGAGAAGGTCACCCAGAAGACTGGCTGGCAAACATCACACACTCCGGGCCAACAGAGGAGCACTACTCAATAGTGTGGGTCACACTAAGAGTGTGTGTGTGCGGGCATGACAGAGAACGTGTAATGTACAGTATGTACATCAGTTCAAAACACAACTCTAATCCCTCCATCCCTCTGATCATCTGTTCTCTGGAAGGAGGTTTAGAGAATCCCAAAAGGAGCCTGGAGCTTTTCCCAATTACACAAACACAATCAAAACACACACACCTAGAACTTCATACACACACTTCAACCCCATCCTCCCAACCACTACTGCCTACATCCCACTTCTTCCCTCCACTTCAACTGCTGCCCTTTAGTCTAAATCCCATTCATTAAATACACTACACAACACATACAGTCAACGCTTCAGTATGTGTAATGGAGTACCTGCATTTGCATCAACCCCCACACACCTACATAGGCTGACATATAACCTGGAAGGCAGGCACACAAGCTCGCTCGCACACACACACACACACACACAACAAATACACAAACGAGCACACACACACGCCATTTCCGAAGAAAATCTCATCTCTATTGAATAATGAGCTCTATAAGCAAGTGTCAGCACAAACATGTGTAACGACGTTCCTTCTAGCCGTGTGGATATGTGATTATGTAAAGACTGTCCAATGACTCTTCCCACAACACAACCACACTGAATGCCTGACCGCCCCCATCAGTTACCGCGGGCAACCAGCTCTGACAACCACAGACAAGCATTCAGACAGAGGTTTCAATCAGCCAGGAGACACTAACCACAACACCACAAACACTACTGGCAAATGAGATGGTTCTTTTCAAATATACAGTGTATGAAGACCTGTGTACACAGCAAATGAACCTGAACTTGAGCCTGTGACCAAACACACTGGAGACATAACCTCTCCTTAGCACTTAGTACCTAAACAGCACTACAGAGCCCAGTGTCTGAGAGGAACCCTCAGCTCTGGGCCATTTAAATAAACCCTAGCCACCACCACCATATAGCAGGAGACTTCCTCTCTCTCTGTGTTCTCAGAGCTGTCAGTGCAGCAGTGTGTCTGCCAGCAGGCTGCTTTATCTGGCACAGGAGAGGAGGGGGGGGGGGGGGGTGCCAAGAGACACGTTACAAACCGTTCCTCCACAATCCCACAGGAGAGCCAGCTAGCTAGCGACTAAGCCAGGGAGAGAAATGATGTGGCGGAGAAGAGAGGATGTTCAGGGGAGAGAGAGGTGGGGGGGTTGCCAGTGGAGCCCAAATCTATCTCCATTAGCAGGCAGTAACACCATCAGAGACCAACAGAGGAGACCAACATACATTACTGATTGAGGCCCTCTATTCAGGTGGGGGTGGCTGAACAGTATGAGGTTAAAGGTTAGATCCACTTGAAACAGTTCATGTTTAAGGCAGCAAATGATATATGCAGCATCTTTACATTACTCACAATAATCTTTAACCATATTTCTAACCACCTATATATCTGTTTATTTAGCTATGTATCACAGTAATTTGTACTTGGTCTTACTATCCATTTCAGTGGCGTGTGTGGCCCTGTGAGACTGTGTGGAGAGCCCCGGCAGTGACATGCCACATAAACAGTCCTCACACTCTGAGCCACAGCCTTCTTAATTAAGGCACTTAGTTTTTATTTGGCCTGGGTTCTCTTCAGGAGGCATGGATTTAATTGGATTCTAAATGATCCAGAACAGATAGAGCTATCTTTACTGCCATATTCTCAGACGGAGTGCTCGCTGAAGCCCCTTGTCACGAATACGGTGGCTACGGGTAATTTTCACCAGTGACAAGGCGAGCAGAGAGCTGAGGGCAAGATGGGTTGCGTCTGGGGGCGGGGGGGCTGGGGGTCTACCACCAAAGACCACAATTTACAACAAACCCCCCCAGAGACACGAAGAGGAGAACAGAAGACCTTTTCTTAACATTCTCCATCTTTAATCTCTTTTAGTGGTCATGTGGAGAGGCAGATTCAGGTGAGCTGACCGAGTGAAGGAATGAAATGACTCTAGGTGGTGTTTGCTACCCACTCTGCAGGCTACTGCTGTCCCCCTTAGAGTGGTGCAGCGAAATGGGCACAGCCAACTATGCATTAACTGTACCTTAAGAGCCTCTCAAGTGAACTTGATGCACAATTACAGTATGCGGCACAGGGCCTGTTTCATAACAGTAGTGTTTGTGAACGTGTTGTTGTTGAGGAGTGAAAAAGCACTGCCACAATGAAGATGTAGAGCGAAAGTGTGTGAGGGGTTGAGTTCACGCGGTAGTTGTTTCTCAACAGGAAAACCATTTCCCTTTCTACACGACCTGCACTGCGGGGGGTTGTAAACAGTCTTGCTGCATACACCTCTGATACAAACATTCCTCCTCTGCCCCTCTCCTCACCTCCTCCCATACTTCCTGTGCTCGACGGGGTGCCGGAGGAGAGACAACCAACCAGGTAGAGAGCCTGATAACCAGGAAGCGGTCACATCTGGCCCACTCTAATCAATTCCAAACAAGTCTGCTTTTCCTCCCCATAACATAACCTAATTAAAAAGAGTAGGCATTGGAAGAAACACGTTTCCTTTCCAATTCATCAGCCAGAGAAGAGGCAGAAGACAATAATTGCTCCATGCTACTTTGATTTAAATATGCAGGGGGGGAACGAATCCCACCTGCAGTGATTACACACACCCATACGGCTATCAACACCTCGGCCCGCACACTGAATTAGACACACTTTGGCTCCCTCACCCCCTCCTATGCACACACTCACTTAGTAAACTTCAGAGACACCGGTAATACATCTCTGAAACTTCCTAACCTTGTTCCTATTGGTCAACATGGCTTCCATTTTCTACTGCCAAGCTACAGGTTTGAGCTGAGAGGTTCAAGAGTGTATTGTTATAAGTAGTTCTGTTATCACATTACCTCTCTCACACCAGCAGAATATCAAGCTAGGTACACAATGGGACTACAATGGCACAGCACCACTGACCCTATAGAGAGGGTGGGTTGTTGGGGATAGATATTTCCCAAGCAAAACATTAAAAAGTACTTCTACTAAGATTGACCATATGACTGGACAGATACTGACACCTGAACTGACTGTTTCCTTCCAGGTATTTTAAATGTCTGTAATGTCTACTTGTTAATGTTATTTAAATACATGTACATTTTAAAGTATTTTTGTCTGTAATGCCATTCTCGTCATGTGTCGGACCCAGGAAGACTAGCTGTCGTCATGGCATTAGCTAACGGGGATCCAAATCAACTCAAATCAAGTGTGACTTACCCATAGCCTTAGTCTCCTCTCCCTTGGCATTGAGGATGGAGAACTTGAACTTGGCACGCACCTCGCTCTTGGGACAGCTGACCAGGAGCAGGTAGAGGGACAGGTAGTCTTTACTCTCCTCGTCCAGGCCTTTAGGGTTTACACGTAAACACCTGGACACAGAGGGAGGGATCAGCATCAGTCATACAGAGACAAGGTCAGTCAACTACCTGTCCAACAGACTTAGGAGTCTAAATCAGATCAATCATGGACAAGCTATTGGTCCTGTAGTCCCTTATGGCTTATCCATAGCGCCCACTTCTTGGCCCCGCCTCCACTCACCATTTAAGCTTGTCATTGGCTCCCGATGAGAAGGTGGAGCTCTTGATGACCTCGCCCATCTCCTCGCGACAGAAGCTGAAGTTGTTGATGGTCCACATGTAAGAGAACTTCACCACTTTGATCTAACAGAGGTAGGGACACACACACACACACACACACACACACACAAGGCCGGAATCAGACATGATGACTTTAATTTATTTATCTATTCCATACAGGTAGCTAAGTGGCTGGTTGGTCAGCCTGGACTTCAAAACCACACATCAAACCTGCCTTTCATCTCAATAAACACTGACAACAAACAGGGGAAGAAGAAAGGATATTAAAAAGCTGCAACAAAAAATGATTTTGCAAGGACAGAGAGATGAAAAACATCAATAGAAAAAAACAAATACATCCCTCTTCTTTAAACAGGCTGTTATCAAAAACACCAGCACTGTCTGTCAGTCCTGACTGACTGACAGACAGACAGACGTAAGTACTCTACATAGAAAAACAGATACATGTACACACACGCTTACCTGAGTGTAACACCAGCTCTCAGCCACAGGGCCGCTGGACATGTCCGCGGGGGGAGGGGGACTCGGGACTCTTGACATCGCCAGCGTTGAGGCAGGGGGGGGCCTGAGTGGAGCCTGAGCACCAGCCAGGAGGGGGGCAGAGTGGAGGGGTGGCTGAGCCCAACAAAACACCACTGAATGGGCTAAGTATTCAACCAGACCACCAGCCAAGGGTCCAGCCAAGGATAACGTCTGGGGAATGTCCAGGGAACCCACAGCAACACCCTACAACCAGAGAGAGCAGCATTATCATAGGTGTTATAGTCAGTGCGTGTGTGTTAAAAGGCTAATTGTAATTGAGCGGTATTGCTCAGTAAGTAGGACAAAACAGCTCTGAATTGTTGTTTTCAAAGGGCCTCTGCATTTAAATCAGAGAGGCTGTGCACGCTGCTCGCTTGGCTTCAGTGAGAAAAGCCCTCGTTTATCTGCCGTGGTTCTGCCTTTCTTTTGCTTTGAGCGGAGCGGAGTGCCAGCCGATCTGTGACTGAGAGTGAAGAGCAAGGCTTAAGACTATCATCCCACACCTGCCTGCCAATCTCCACTCACTCAAGTAGCCTACACAAGGTCATATAGAACTTTCAAAGAGCACATTGACTTGGAAAAGTCATAGCCTATTCCAAAATGTGCAAACTTCTATCAGTCTGTGTGTGCACAAGTTATTCACTCTGTTTTTCAAGGTACATGTGTGAATACGGCCACAATAGAAAAACAGCATTGACTTCAGTTGAACCATAGATCTACAATCTATGAGAGAGAACTGTGACTTTAACCAATTACTTCTCTTCAATATCACCTTTACAGAACCACAGATGACCCCTGGGAATAGAACAAGAATGTGTTCTTAATTGACTTGCCTGGTTAAATAAAATCAACAAATTATCATCTTTTGTTCTCCTTTCCTCCCTCTCCCCCTGGCTCCTTTCCTCCCTCTCCCCCCTGGCTCCTTTCCTCCCTCTCCCCCCTGGCTCCTTTCCTCCCTCTCCCCCCTGGCTCCTTTCCTCCCTCTCCCCCCTGGCTCCTTTCCTCCCTCTCCCCCCTGGCTCCTTTCCTCCCTCTCCCCCCTGGCTCCTTTCTCCATTTTCTCACTCATCCTGCACATGTCAAATTGAAGATATCGCAGGGTCTCAGGGCAAAGTCTCATCTCTTCTCTTGTTCTCTCTCTTTTCTCAGTCAACCTGCAAGTCCCCCTGTCTCGTAGCCAGACAATCCCTTCGCTTTGCTTCTTAATTAGTGGCTGATTGAAAGGGAAGTTCAGGACCTAGAGAACTTCCCAGAATCTGTGTGTGAGAGAGTGAGAGGGAAGGAAAGGGCAATGGGGGGGGCCGTCCACCTCCTCTGCCTGACAGAGTGGAGACGGGTGAGACGACACACAGACAGGACTTAATGAATGTTTAGAGAGAACTTTGTTGGATCTGATCTTTCTGTTTGTTATTTTTTTCTATTTGCATCGGATGAAAAACACTGGTGGCATTTTTACTCAGTAAAACAATACAATATTAATCAAAAGATGGAGAACAAGGCAGCACTGATTTGCAATTTAAATTACCTGAGACGTCCTAACAATGAATTATAGTCTGTGTGAACTAGTGAGTGTTCATGGGTGTAACAAATATGCAGCTTAAATGCACAAATGCATGCACACATGCAAACTGCTGTGTGGCGGAATGTGTGCGTTGTATGGGTGCAATAAATGTGTGGCCCCCGTATGTTTCCTTAAGCTGTGTGTTTTCTCATGTCTCTGTATAGGCTACTGTCTCCCAACATGTGTGCTGCCAACAGCTATCACGAGGGAACCACTAAGAAAACATGACAATACTGGCATCATTGCTAACAACTTCACAGCTTTTCTAAATACACCCAGATGACACTTAACCAGAATAAAGCTGGGGATTGATTTGTCTTTTCAGGACAATCATCAGGAGCAGAGAAGCAGAAAAATGACAGTAACAACTCAGAGATAGTGGGGGGTGTGGTAGTGTGTGTGTGTGTGGTAATCCTTGAACTCCCTCACTTCAAAATCTTAAGAAGGTTCATTCATCATGGTGATTCAGCTGGTGACAGTCAGCACCAATGGACAGAAGGACTAACAGGTAAGAACACACACGGCAGGGGAAATAAATATCATCACAGCACTACGTCAGAGAGCGTTAAGAGGGTTGTGTGGATTGTGTGCTCCCCTGAAAACAAATCACTAAACAAAGTATGAGTTAAGGATGGCAGCGGTGTGTAACAGACAGGTGTGTGGTGAGTGTTTCTCGGTTTGTGTACATGCGTGATTGCCTACCGCCCACATCTCATTTCCATATCCCATCCTAGTCTGCTGCTGTGGGGACCGACAGGATGAGGGAGAAAGGAGACCTGGAGCACATTTATATTAATTACATAGACAGGCCTCTCTCACTGTGCCAGTCCATATCTCCCACCCACCGCAGCCTTCACCTCCCACCCACCGCAGCCTTCACCTCCCACCCACCGCAGCCTTCACCTCCCACCCACCGCAGCCTTCACCTCCCACCCACCGCAGCCTTCACCTCCCACCCACCGCAGCCTTCACCTCCCACCCACCGCAGCCTTCACCTCCCACCCACCGCAAGCCTTCACCTCCCACCCACCGCAGCCTTCACCTCCCACCCACCGCAGCCTTCACCTCCCACCCACCGCAAGCCTTCACCTCCCACCCACCGCAGCCTTCACCTCCCACCCACCGCAGCCTTCACCTCCCACCCACCGCAAGCCTTCACCTCCCACCCACCGCAGCCTTCACCTCCCACCCACCACAGCCTTCACCTCCCACCCACCGCAGCCTTCACCTCCCACCCACCGCAGCCTTCACCTCCCACCCACCGCAGCCTTCACCTCCCACCCACCGCAGCCTTCACCTCCCACCCACCGCAGCCTTCACCTCCCACCCACCACAGCCTTCACCTCCCTCCCACCACAGCCTTCACCTCCCACCCACCGCAGCCTTCACCTCCCACCCACCGCAGCCTTCACCTCCCACCCACCGCAGCCTTCACCTCCCACCCACCGCAGCCTTCACCTCCCACCCACCGCAAGCCTTCACCTCCCACCCACCGCAGCCTTCACCTCCCTCCCACCACAGCCTTCACCTCCCTCCCACCACAGCCTTCACCTCACCACTAAGAGGTGCGTGCATTACTCAAACATTGACATATGGACAAACAGTTCCCAGGAAACCAAGGGTCTGAATGATGTCGTGTCCTCTCCATCCCTCCCATTAGAAACAGAAGATCGGGGTGCAGAGGAAGATGTTAAAAAATATATATATTATTATTATTATTATTATTATTATTATTATTATTATTTAACCAGGCAGGCTAGTTGAGAACAAGTTCTCATTTACAACTGCGACCTGGCCAAGATAAAGAAAAGCAATGCGACACAAACAGAGTTACACATGGAATAAACAAACAAACAGTCAATAATACAAAAGAAAAATCTATATACAGTGTGTGCAAATGAGGTAGGATAAGGGAGGTAAGGCAATAAATAGGCCATAGTAGCGAAATAATTACAATATAGCAATTAAACACTGGAGTGAAAGATGTGCAGAAGATGAGTGTGCAAGTAGAGATACTGGGGTGCAAAGGAGCAAAATAAATAACAGTATGGGAATGAGGTAGTTGGATGGGCTATTTACGGGTACAGTGATTTGTGAGCTGCTCTGACAGCTGGTGCTTAAAGTTAGTGAGGGAGATATGAGTCTCCAGCTTCAGTGATTTTTGCAGTTCGTTCCAGTCATTGGCAGCAGAACTGGAAGGAAAGGCAACCAAAGTAGGAATTGCCTTTGGGGGTGACCAGTGAAATATACCTGCTGGAGCATGTGCGACGGGTGGGTGCTGCTATGGTGACCAGTGAGCTGAGATAAGTCTTTGCTAGGTAAAGCCCCACCTTATAGATGACCTGGAGCCAGTGGGTTTGGCAACGAATATGAAGCGAGGGCCAGCCAACGAGAGCATACAGGTCGCAGTGGTGGGTGGTATATGGGGCTTTGGTGACGAAACGGATGGCACTGTGATAGACTGCATCCAGTGTTGGAGGCTATTTTGTAAATGACATCGCCAAAGTCAAGGATCGGTAGGATAGTCAGTTTTACGAAGGTAAGTTTGGCAGCATGAGTGAAGGATGCTTTGTTTTGCGAAATAGGACGCCGATTGTAGATTTCATTTTGGATTGGAGATGCTTAATGGGAGTCTGGAAGGAGAGTTCACAGTCTAACCAGACACCTAGGTACTTGTAGTTGTCCACATATTCTAAGTCAGGACCGTCCAGAGTAGTGATGCTGGACGGGTGGGCAGGCATGGGCAGCCATCGGTTGAAGAGCATTTAGTTTTACTTGAATTTAAGAGCAGTTTGAGACCGCGGAAGGAGAGTTGTATGGCATTGAAGCTTGTCTGGAGGTTAGTTAACACAGTGTCCAAAAAGGGGCCAGAAGTATACAGAATGGTGTCAGAGAATCACCAGCAGCAAGAGCAACATCATTGATGTATACAGAGAAAAGAGTAGGTCCGAGGATTGAACCCTGTGGCACCCCCATAGAGACTGCCAGAGGTCCGGACAACAGGCCCTCCGATTTGACACACTGAACTCTGTCTGAGAAGTAGTTGGTGAACCAGGTGAGGCAGTCATTTGAGAAACCAAGGCTGTTGAGTCTGCCGATAAGAATACGGGGATTGACAGAGTCGAAAGCCTTGGACAGGTCGATGAATACAGCTGCACAGTATTGTCTCTTATGATATCATTTAGGAGCTTGAGCGTGGCTGAGGTGCACCCATGACCAGCTTGGAAACCAGATTGCATAGCAGAGAAGGTACGGTGAAATTCTAAACGATCGGTGATCCGTTTGTTAACTTGGCTTTCGAAGACCTTAGAAAGGCAGGTTGGGATAGATATAGGTCTGTAACAGTTTGGGTCTAGAGTGTCTCCCCCTTTGAAGAGGGGGATGACCGGGGCAGCTTTCCAATCTTTGGGGATCTCAGACGATACAACAGAGCGGTTGAACAGGCTAGTAATAGGGGTTGTAACAATTTCGGCAGATCATTTTAGAAAGAGAGGGTCCAGATTGTCTAGCCCAGCTGAATTGTAGGGGTCCAGATTTTGTCGCTCTTTCAGAACATCAGCTATCTGGATTTGGGTGAAGGAGAAATGGGGGGAGCTTGGGCAAGTTGCTGTGGGGGATGCAGGGCTGTTGACCGGGGTAGGGGTGGCCAGGTGGAAAGCATGGCCAGCCGTAGAAAAATGCTTATTGAAATTCTCAATTATCGTGGATTTATCGGTGGTGACAGTGTTTCCTAGCCTCAGTGCAGTAGGCAGCTGGGAGGAGGTGCTCTTATTCTACATGGACTTTACAGTGTCCCAGAACTTTTTTGAACCAAGGGCTATATCTGTTCCTGGTTCTACATTTTTTGAATGGGGCATGCTAATTTAAGATGGTGAGGAAAGCACTTTTAAAGAATAACCAGGCATCCTCTACTGATGGAATGAGGTCAATATCCTTCCAGGATACCCGGGCCAGGTCGATTAGAAAGGCCTGCTCGCTGAAGTGTTTTAGGGAGCGTTTGACAGTGATGAGGAGTGGTCGTTTGACCACAGACCCATTACGGACGCAGGCAATGAGGCAGTGATCACTGAGATCCTGGTTGAAGACAGCAGAGGTATATTTGGAGGGCAGGTTGGTTAGGATGATATCTATGAAGGTGCTCGTGTTTACGGATTTGGGGTTGTACCTGGTAGGTTCATTGATAATTTGTGTGCGATTGAGGGCATCAAGCTTAGATTGTAGGATGGCCGGGGTGTTAAGCATGTTCCAGTTTAGGTCACCTAACAGCACGAGCTCTGAAGATAGATGGGGGGGCAATCAATTTACATATGGTGTCCAGGGCACAGCTGGGGGCAGAAGGTGGTCTATAGCAAGCAGCAACAGTGAGAGACTTGTTTCTGGAAAGGTGGATTTTTAAAAGTAGAAGCCCAAATTGTTTGGGCACAGACCTGGATAGTAAGACAGAACTCTGTAGGCTAACTCCGCCCCCTTTGGCAGTTCTATCTTGTCGGAAAATGTTATAGTTAGGGATGGAAATGTCAGGGTTTTTGGTGGTCTTTCTAAGCCAGGATTCAGACACAGCTAGGACATCCGGGTTGGCAGAGTGTGCTGAAGCAGTGAGTAAAACAAACTTAGGGAGGAGGCTTCTAATGTTAACATGCATAAAACCAAGGCTTTTATGGTTACAGAAGTCAACAAATGAGAGCGCCTGGGGAATGGGAGTGGAGCAAGGGACTGCAGGGCATGGATTAACCTCTACATCAACAGAGGACTAGGATAAGGGTACGGCTAAAGGCTATAACAACTGGTCGTCTAGTACGTTCGGAACAGAGAGTAAAAAGGCAAGGTTTCTGGGCACGGAAGAATAGATTCAAGGCATAATGTACAGACAAGGGTATGCTGGGATGAGAATAGAGTGGAGGTAAACCTATGCATTGAGTGACGATGAGAGAGACATCGTCTCTAGAAACATAATTTAAACCAGGTGAGGTCACCGCGTGTGTGGGAGGTGGAACTAAATGGTTAGCTAAAGCGTGTTGAGCAGGGCTAGAGGGTCTACAGTGAAATAAGGCAATAATCACTAACCAAAACAGCAATGGATAAGGCATATTGACATTAGGGAGAGGCATGCATAGCCGAGTGATCATAGGGGTCCAGTGAGTAGCTCGGCTGGCTGGAGACACGGCGATTCAGACAGCTAGCGGGCCGGGAATAGCAAGCTAGCAGAAAGGGGACGTCGAAGGAAGAAGTCTGTTGTAGCCCCCTCGTGCTGTTACGTCGGCAGTCCAGTCGTGATGGATCAGCAGGGCTTCGTGTGGTAAAAGGGTCCAGGCCAATTGGCAAAATAGGCATAGTGGCCCAAGAAATTGGCCGATGGACCTATTCGGCTAACAGCCCAATATGCTCTAGACAGCTAGCGGGCCGCGGCTAGCAGGCTAGCAGATGGGCATTCAGGGGACAACGCGACAGAGGAGCCAGTTGGAAAACACCTCTCGGGCAGATTACGTCCATAGTCCAGTCGTGATGGATCGGCGGGGCTCCGTGTCAGCAGTAAAAGGGGTCCAGGCCAATTGGAAAAATAGGTATTGTAGCCCAAGGAGTGGCTGATGGACCTCTTCAGCTAGCCGGGAGATGGGCCTAGCAATGGCTAGCTCTAGGCTAATTGGTTCTTGCTTCGGGACAGAGACGTTAGCCAGGAGTGGCCACTCGGATAGCAGCTAGCTAGCTGCGATGATCCAGGTGAAAAGGTTGAGCTTGCGGTAGGAAACCAGAGATATGGAGAAAAATATGTCTGATTTGCTCTGGTTTGAGTCGCGCTATGCAGACTGGCAAGAGTTGTCCGGGCTAAAGGTTAGCCGATGACTACGACCTAGTTAGCTGGCTAGCTTCTGTTGGGGGTTCCGGTTCAAAAGAAAGAAAATAGCAGATCCATACCACATGGGTGAGGCGGATTGCAGGAGAGTATGTTGTAGTTGAGGTTAAGAAAAATATATTTTTAAAATATATGTGAAGAAAAAATATATATACACGGGACACGACGAGGACAAAGACGTCGGACTGCTACGCCACCTTGGAACTGGGGCAATATGAATGTTTCTCAGTCATCTCAGGTGAGTTCAGGTAGCCTAACTGAAAGTCGAGGCATCCCATGTACCTCGTGGTTCTCTTTCTCATTAGAACGTTCCAGTGGGGGTTTAGTCTACTCATATGTGACAGACCAGCCATGATTCCAATCTATCAGCATTCAGAACAACACTCCATTCTCTCTCTCCTAGAGTTAATATACAGCTAGACTGTAGCTTGGAGGGAGCTTGCAGATTCAACAGTACACTTCTTAACCTGTTATGGCTAGGGGGCAGTATTTTCACGGCTGGATAAAAAACGTACCCGATTTAATCTGGTTACTACTCCTGCCCAGTAACTAGAATATGCATATAATTATTGGCTTTGGATAGAAAACACTCCAAAGTTTCTAAAACTGTTTGAATGGTGTCTGTGAGTATAACAGAACTCAAATGGCAGGTCAAAACCTGAGAGATTCCTTTACAGGAAGTGGCCTGTCTGACCATTTATTGTCTTTCTTTGACATCTCATTCTATTACAAAGGATCTCTGCGGTAACGTGACACTTTCCACGGCTCCAATAGGCTCTCAGAGCCCGGGAAAAACCTGAATGTCGTCATTCCAGCCCCAGGCTGAAACACATTATCGCCTTTGTCAAGTGGCCGATCAAGGGACTGTGGGCTTTGGCGCGTGCACTGGCCGCCCCCGTCTTTGTGTTTTTTCCTCTGTTTGCCGAAAAGGAGATTCCCGGTCGGAATATTATCGCTTTTTTACGAGATAAATAGCATAAAAATTGATTTTAAAACAGCGGTTGACATGCTTCGAAGTACGGTAATGGAATATTTAGAATTTTTTTGTCACGAAATGCGCCATGCGCGCGACCCTGATTTACCATTTCGGATAGTTTCTGGAACGCACGAACAAAACGCCGCTATTCGGATATAACGATGGATTATTTTGGACCAAACCAACATTTGTTACTGAAGTAGCAGTCCTGGGAGTGCATTCTGACAAAGACAACAAAAGGTAATCAAACTTTTGTAATAGTAAATCTGATTTTGGTGAAGGCTAAACTTGCCGGGTGTCTAAATAGCTAGCCCGTGATGGCTGGGCTATGTACTTAGAATATTGCAAAATGTGCTTTCACCAAAAAGCTATTTTAAAATCGGACATATCGAGTGCATAGAGGAGTTCTGTATCTATAATTCTTAAAATAATTGTTATGCTTTTTGTGAACGTTTATCGTGAGTAATTTAGTAAATTGTTAGTAAATTCCCCGGAAGTTTGCGGGGGGTATGCTAGTTCTGAACGTCACATGCTAATGTAAAAAGCTGTTTTTTGATATAAATATGAACTTGATTGAACAAAACATGCATGTATTGTATAACATAATGTCCTAGGTGTGTCATCTGATGAAGATCATCAAAGGTTAGTGCTGCATTTAGCTGTCTTCTGGGGTTTTGTGACATTATATGCTAGCTTGAAAAATGGGTGTCTGATTATTTCTGGCTGGGTACTTCTGCTGACAATCTAATGTTTTGCTTTCGCTGTAAAGCCTTTTTGAAATCGGACAGTGTGGTTAGATAAAGGAGAGTCTTGTCTTTAAAATGCTGTGAAATAGTCATATGTTTGAAAAATTGAAGTTTTTGTATTTTTGAGGAATTTGTAATTCGCGCCACGCCTACCATTGGATATTGGAGCAGGTGTTCCGCTAGCGGAACGTCTAGATGTAAGAGGTTAATAAACACAAGTTATTACATACTCTAGTTTGAGAAACATCAATAAAAAGGAACCACATGAACAAAGCTCTGGGTATATATATTGAACATTTGTAGATAGACATAATCTTTCACTAGTGCAAGAGTGGTCAATTTGTGTAGTGACTAGCAGGAGTGGGCACCATACGGCCCACAGGCTGTCTCCGGCCTCCAAGCCCATTCCCCGGGGTGGTTTGAGTAAAACAATAAATGTAAATGTATTGAAATTCTAAAACTAGACAATGTATGGAGAATTGATAATGGACCTCTACATTTTCAAATAACTGTCCTTTCTCTGGTCCACAAACTGCTTTAGACAAACAAATCAGTCCGGGGAAAAAAAGTGCTGATTTTTGAAATCCCAGTGTGGCCCTCAAGCCGAAGTTATTGCCCACCCCTGGACTAGTGAGTGTCTAAATACATCCATATAGAATAGTTAAAATATAGCCTGAACAACATGCCAACATGCGGCAGGGACTTAAAGACGCCGGGCCTGCTGTCAAATAGGAGGTCCTGCTGGATGACAAGAGAAGAAGAGGATGGAACCCCTTCTGGAATTCATTACAGCTGGCTACTGCTCTACTCAGAAGAAAAAAAACATTCATTCTGGGGAAAAAAAGCATACGCATAACGGCTCTCCATTTAAATTCCCTTTCACTTGCAACATGAAAGAGAAACATCAAATACACGGCACCACCCACCAGCCTCTCCCTCCGGGCCCGCTTCCTGCTGAGAGGAGAAGACACGCTAGCTAGCGCCGAGCAGCCAGACACCGCCACCACCTGGCCAGGGGGAGGATGTGCAGCCAGAGGAAGTGGGGGGGTGGTGTGAAGTTTGTCCACATATCAAAATACGTTGATTCTCGTTACCTTATTTTAACATCACCCCCTCCTCCCTTTCCTCCAGCGAGACATCTGACAGAGGGTTAATGAAGTCTGCTAATTAGAAGGTCAGGTTGAATTAAAAGCGGCTAGGGTGGTAGAGCGATGAAAGGGAGCGTATTAAAGCAGTGTGTCCAGACCAGACTAGATTGATCAGCTGAAGGCTCTGACCCCCATTTGAAAAATACACACGGTACTGACTGAAGGTTCCCCACCAATTAGACAGACAGACCAGTCATAACTGATCACTGAAACACTGCTATTAGAGAATGTATAATTGTCCCTGCAGGCTAGCCGGATGCTGTGTGGTGAGCAGTTGAAGTGTGATCTTAGCTCCGATATGATCTAGGAGTCTCACTGAGTCGGGGATAAAAACTGCTCCAACATCAGTGGGGGTCAAAGGAACAGGTGGATAACTTTATTTCCAGATAGAGGAATCAAAAGGTAAGAGTAACAGGCTAAGGTAAGAGAGATTGGAGAGAAGATAATGTAGTATGATGGCTACAGTAAAAGACAGGAAGAGATACTGGCCTTAAAGGCAAGCGAATACAACATATATGGAGTGCAGTTCCAGGTAGGATTGACAGTCGGAAGAGTAACATACAGCACCTGTATGACAGACATGTACAGCTCTGACAAAAACACGTGATGGTTGTGGTGCATGTAAGCTGAGCTGTGTCTGTCCAGCCAGCTCAGCACAGAGCTGCCCTGATCCCCCAGACACACCAAGACCAGAGGCAAGGAGTGTGTCAGAGCAGAGCCGGGGCTGCAGAGCCGGGGCTGCAGAGCCGCAGGCAGGAGAGATGGATTAAGAGCCACTCAGACAAAAGCCCTACGAGAACCGTGGAGACAGCCCAACTGATACTATATCATTATCTGGCTCCATATCACTGACTCCCTACCCAGAGATCTCCACCTTTCTCTCCCCTCAGTATACCTCCAACTCAACCCCCTTTCTCTGGCTTTCTATAGCCCCCAGAAGGCTGCCATGGCATTAAACCTAGATCTCACTCTCCCCTTCTTTGGCTCCATCACATATCCCAACCCTCTCCCCTCCCTGCTTCCCCTCAAAGCTGGCCAGCTGCCGTGTGACCTAGTCCCCTCTCATTAAGTCACAGGTCTGAATCCTTGCTCACAGTTCCAGTAGGATCAATTAGAGCTACACTCACAACGGAACACCTAACTGTGTGCAATTGTAAGGGCAGACAAACACAGTTGTAAGCTCACATACAATCACATAGGCACAGTCAAACACCACATGTAAGTAACTTTTTCCAAAATGACAGGATTTCCTGACAAAGACAAATAGTGTTGAGCTTTAGGAGACTTTAACACACCAACCTTCTCCTGATTAAAGATGACAGCGCCCATAGAAGAACTCTGAACAGACATGACTGTAGAGCGTAGCTATATATCCATCTCCTGCACATCAAGTATAAACCAACACACTTCAGAGCTAATAGTAATGCTGCTTTAACCTTTGCCTTGCCGCAGTCTGCTGTTTTCCCCCTCCCCCTATTTATTTATCTACCCTAAAGAAATACATGGAGTTAGAGTTTTTCTAACCTATGAAGCGAAGCTGGGAGGAAGAGGGAGGGAGAGAGAGAGGCTGGTGTGATACCTTACTCGTTGTAATTATGCGATTTATAATTAAAATGCAAATTAAGTGAGAGGGAGTCTCTCTTCGCCTTGTTTAAATGTTTTAATTTTTTCTCCATTGTTCCATTAGTCTCCAACAGAGGAGCATTAAAGGTTGCTGATTGCCATAACACGGCAGTAACCACATTTTAGATGGATGGTGCTACTTGCTATTGGTGGTTATGGAAACAACTCTGGTGATCCATTTCCTTTCCCTCAGTGACCTTCTTGGTATCTGGTACTCCATTGTTAGAGACTGGCCAAGAGAGAAATATGGTGCAAAATGTGAACAAAGAGAAACTGCCAAAAACAAAAAAAATATCAAGATAAACAGAAAACCTTGCACACGTATTCACTCACACACAAAAAAAGTCAGATTACATACTTTTTAATTAAGCTCATCCCATGTAAGACTTAACATGGACCATAAGGCTCATACCATCAGGAAGAATCCCCACACGACGATCTACTGTATTCTCTCATTGACCTGTGCACTTCCCTCAACAAAGTCTCTACAACCCCCACTCCTACCTTCTGGAGGCCCGTGTTCATATCTGTAAAAGCAATCATTACACCTAGCAGAGGACATGAGCTGTAAACATAGATGTAACTATCTGTAAATGTGAAGAGACGATTGACTTCCATAATAAGCTCCAAGCAATCAGTAAGGTAAGGAGAGAGCTTTCAGACAGACAGTGGGGATCCCCAAGACTCCCCCTTCGACCCATTCTTTTTTGCTTCAGATAACGAAAAAAAGTGTCTCAATGTGGACCAAAAACTGCAACCTGATAAACAACCCAGAGAGATACTCTAAAATGCTCTATAATTTGGGTGTTATAATTCAAAGGAGAGCATGAGAGAAAAAGCAAACAAAAAGAGAATTAGATAATGTTTTTGAAGTAGATGTCCTTCAGTTTGACTTTGCCAGGTAACACGCTTTCGCCTCCATTTTAAACATCAAGTGGATTTCAAAACACATTTTTTGAGGACTAGAGAGCTTGGTAATTAGCAGTCCTTGCTCATAAAGGGACCAAATACTAAGCCTGTCTTAAGCTCCATTTCTCCATACCCTCCAGTTGTCTCTTCTGATTCCTCTCACAAATCGTGTTGCCTGGAAACAATCAATGTGCCTAACTGTTTTATTTTTAACATATGCTGACCAAAGCTGCCAGGCATTCGGCCTATTTTCTGTTCTCGAAATACAACATTGTTGTGACAGTCATTCTTGCCCCTGACAACTTGACTGGTCTACACTGACAGATATGAGAGCTAAGACAGACTTATTATATTTAGATCTATATTAGATTTATGGTCTAACATACAGGAGCGAGAGAGAGCTGCCAGAGAGAGGAGCGAGAGAGAGCCGCCAGAGAGAGGAGCGAGAGAGAGCCGCCAGAGAGAGGAGCGAGAGAGAGCCGCCAGAGAGAGGAGCGAGAGAGAGCCGCCAGAGAGAGGAGCGAGAGAGAGCCGCCAGAGAGAGGAGCGAGAGAGAGCCGCCAGAGAGAGGAGCGAGAGAGCGCCGCCAGAGAGAGCGAGCCGCCAGAGAGAGTGAGCCGCCAGAGAGAGCAACGCCAGAGAGAGCGAGAGAGCGCCGCCAGAGAGAGCGCCGCCAGAGAGAGCGACGCCAGAGAGAGCGACGCCAGAGAGAGCGACGCCAGAGAGAGCGAGAGAGCGCCGCCAGAGAGAGCGAGAGAGCGCCGCCAGAGAGAGCGCCGCCAGAGAGCCCCGCGCGAGAGAGCGCCGCCAGAGCGCCGCGCGAGAGAGCGACGCCAGAGCGCCGCGCGAGAGAGACGCCAGAGCGCCGCGCCAGAGCGCCGCGCGAGAGAGAGACGCCAGAGCGCCGCGCGAGAGAGAGACGCCAGAGCGCCGCGCGAGAGAGAGACGCCAGAGCGCCGCGAGAGAGACGCCAGAGCGCCGCGAGAGAAAGAGACGCGCGAGAGAGAGACGCCAGAGCGCCGCGCGAGAGAGAGAGAGACGCCAGAGCGCCGCGCGAGAGAGAGAGACGCCAGAGCGCCGCGCGAGAGAGAGACGCCAGAGCGCCGCGCGAGAGAGAGACGCCAGAGCGCCGCGAGAGAGAGAGACGCCAGAGCGCCGCGAGAGAAAGAGACGCGCGAGAGAGAGACGCCAGAGCGCCGCGCGAGAGAGAGAGAGACGCCAGAGCGCCGCGCGAGAGAGAGACGCCAGAGCGCCGCGCGAGAGAGAGACGCCAGAGCGCCGCGCGAGAGAGAGAGAGACGCCAGAGCGCCGCGCGAGAGAGAGAGAGAGACGCCAGAGCGCCGCGCGAGAGAGAGAGAGAGACGCCAGAGCGCCGCGCGAGAGAGAGAGAGAGACGCCAGAGCGCCGCGCGAGAGAGAGAGAGACGCCAGAGCGCCGCGCGAGAGAGAGAGAGACGCCAGAGCGCCGCGCGAGAGAGAGAGAGAGAGACGCCAGAGCGCCGCGCGAGAGAGAGAGAGACGCCAGAGCGCCGCGCGAGAGAGAGAGAGACGCCAGAGCGCCGCGCGAGAGAGAGAGAGACGCCAGAGCGCCGCGCGAGAGAGAGAGAGACGCCAGAGCGCCGTGCGAGAGAGAGAGAGAGACGCCAGAGCGCCGCGCGAGAGAGAGAGACGCCAGAGCGCCGCGCGAGCGAGAGAGAGACGCCAGAGCGCCGCGCGAGCGAGAGAGAGACGCCAGAGCGCCGCGCGAGCGAGAGAGAGACGCCAGAGCGCCGCGCGAGAGAGAGAGAGAGACGCCAGAGCGCCGCGCGAGAGAGACGCCAGAGCGCCGCGCGAGAGAGACGCCAGAGCGCCGCGCGAGAGAGACGCCAGAGCGCCGCGCGAGAGAGACGCCAGAGCGCCGCGCGAGAGAGAGACGCCAGAGTGCGCGAGAGAGAGACACCAGAGAGTGTGTGGGTCTACTCAGGTCCACTGCTGCATAGAGAAACAGAAAGACAAGAGGGCGAGCGTTTTGAGTTGAGGACAGGCTTTTTTCTTCTCATTAAAAATGGAAACCTGTCATTTCTAAACGTACTCCCTTACACACAGACACAGCTGACAGTGAGGGTCAGACACCAAGGCCCAGACCACCCACTGCCCACCTGCCTCTCCACAAGGCATCTCACAGAGAGAGACTAAACTACTTTAGGAGCAATATATAGTCATGGAAGAATGTGAACACCTATAGCTGCAATCACCACCATCATATCCGCAACTTTTTTCCAAGCTTTGAACCTCACGGCTTAAACAATGACGCGGCTAATATGGATTTTTTCCGCTTTCAATTTAAAAAAAAATTACATTCTGTGACGTGCTCAGTTTTTTGGCGGCATGAAGCTTTCATTAGACCAATGAAATTGCCGAACGGGTTAAGGTCAAAACAACTTTTTTGTTTACTGTTTAGATTAAATCGAGCGCTCTCAAACTTCCCATCATTCTGATTACGGTAGTCATTTTGTCACCCTCATCATGGCAAAGACACGGAGAAATGCATATGATGCAGCTTTCAAGTTGAAGGCGATTGATCTGGCTGTTGGAAAAGGAAATAGAGCTGCTGCACGGGAGCTTGGTCTTAATGAGTCGATGATAAGACGTTGGAAACAGCAGCGTGAGGAATTGACTCAGTGCAAAAAGACAACTAAAGCTTACTGCTAATTATAATTTTTTGTTACAAGCCGTGTTTCGTTAGAGCCTATTTATTTTTGTTACAAGCCGTGTTTCGTTAAAGCCTGTGTAAAGTTAATTTGTTTCAATGTACCGGTAGGCACCTGCGGCTTATAGACATGTGCGGCTTATTTATGTTCAAAATAATTCAGTGGGTGCGGCTTATATTCAGGTGCGCTTAATAGTCGGGAAATTACGGTACTTCAGCAGAGCTAATTAAGATCAACCCCTCTCTTAAGTTGTCATGCTGTGTGCTGAGACACTGCGATCAAGGGCAAACGCCTGCCACAGGGAGATAACGGGGTACACCCCTTGCCCCACGCCGTCACCCCACCTCTGTGAACATTCTCCCTCATTTCTAACAGAACACAGCCTCCCTTTGTGCCCCTCCCAGGAGAACATGTGGGCCCCCCCCACAATGAGACTAAGCAGGACCATTCAACAGCACAAACCCCCTGTGGAATAGGCATGTCAGCCCACTGTAGTACACCATCGCCAGAGCTGTGTCTAGTAATGGAGATAGAAGGGCTAGTCAGATGATGGAGGGTCCAAGTGAACGGTAATGCATGGACAGAGACAATACAACAAGTAACATGGACTTTTTCTTGGCCATTTTTCGACAAACACTCAACACAATAGACAAGTAGAAAGGAAGGAGGGAGAGAATAGAGAGAGGGAGGGGTTGAGATGGAGGTAAAGAAGGAAACGCCGTGCTCTCCCTCTTCCCGTCTTCTCGTGTTGCTCTTTTCAGCTGGGGGAAAGGAGGGGAAGGCAGCAGCACTAATAAGTTCAGCTCTATCCGTCTGCTGCTCGCCATGCGACAGGGGCTACTCTTCTGGTGCCCCGACGTCACTCTGCTCCCCAATTACCACATTTACACACTCCACCTCCTACTGCACGCACACACACACACACTTCTTCCCTCATTTACATTTCTGCAGCACTATTAAACTTGCTTTACATACTTCCATCTCACCTTTCTACATGTATATTATCCATACATGAATTAAACAGTGAGTTAGTTATACAGTGAATGCTGAGAATGAGCAGCTCCTGTCTGTGGAAGGTGTAGAAGCATGAAGACTAACAGATGCCACCACCCGTAGGTATGGCCAAACTTTCTTTTTAAAGCCCTGCGGTTGTGATGAAGTGTTGAGACTACGCTGAGTGTTCAGTACATCTAGACTCCAGACACCTTGGTGTGTGTGTGTGTGTGTGTGTGGTGGCTGGCCTCTAAATGCCACCGCGTCTAGTCAGTACTCAGACCCGACACTGTCTTGACTCAGGACTGGGACAAATATACAAAATTGTAAAGCTTTGCAACTTTTACAACCTGATTCCAGACCATTTGGCCATCTCAGTGAGGCATGTTGTCAACTTAACATCCAGTCTGATCTGATCCAGGATCAGTGTATTACCTGGCCACAGAGCGCTGTGCAAAGCTGCCTGGCAGACACCAGGCATCACATCCACCCAGCCAGAGTCTATTAAGATAAGATCCAAACAATAACGGTGCTGTAAGTGGCTGTCCCCACCTCGTACCTCACCCTCCCCATCTGACCTTTCCTAATTCATGTTAAGGTTAAGTGTACCTGCGCTCGCTGCCTCTCAATATGTTCTCTCAGAGAAGCCTTTTGGTGAGTCATCAGATAGAGAATACTGCTGCAGCCAGCGCTGAGGTTGGAAATGCCAGGCAGATAAGGCTGCTCTGGTGTTGGGCGTGCACGGATGCGCACACACACACACAGTGCCGGGGGACATTTTAAAAGTCCTCACTGCTTCTCAGAGCACACCAGTTTAGTTTAACATTACCCATTCTCCTCACTGCCGCTTATCCTCAACATAATACTCCAGCCAACACTCTCAGCAGCCAGACCCTTTAGTCTTCCAGTCCATCCTGTCAGTCTGTGCTGGAGTTAACTTTCCCCCAGCCACACCCCTCACAGATTAACACACACTAATGGAGTCATTAGTCTGGCACATTCCATTCTCCACCCGGCCAGTCAAACTCACCACCGAGACGGATTCAGTTCCAGCAGACTCATGGTGACAACACCAGACAATGACGCAGAGAGAGTGATGGAGTGAGAAAGTCCCCACTCAAACGGAGACAATTCACAAACCGGTAGACGTAAACAACGGCACATCACAGAGCAAGTACTTGTAGATGCATAAGGGAAGCTGTGGCTGAAGTGAGGAAAGGAAAGAAGGAAAGAGGGATAGACAGGGTGTTGAGGAGCTGATCACAGTTGGAATGTGGCCCTTCAGGAGGAGAGATAGAAATAAAACCTAATCATTAAGCAACTCCACACAAGCAGCCTGTTTGAGACTGGGGGAGCCATCGGCAGAAAAGCTACAGGGTTGCCGCAGCAACTGGAATTAGAACCAGGAGGCCGAATGCGAGACAGAAACCAGGTGAAAGAGAAGAGAGCGATTGAGGAGGCGAAAGAAAGGGAGAGGAATCAAACACCTTTCCAGGTTGCCAAGCGACAGGCAATGCCAGTCAGTGAATGTAGAGCATAGTTGATCAAAGTTGGCCGCTGGGCAGTAATACGTCCCAAAAGAATTACTGTGAAAAGACCTTTAAGATGGAAACCTGGACTGTCACATATGTCCGTTGAGCTGCCACATTCATCTGTTAGCATGTGTTAGTGAGTAAATGCAATATGGTTGGAGTAATGACTGAGTTAGATGTGTATATCAGACAGGTCCTAAGGATCCCTTTCCCAGCACTGACAGGTCCATTGTTACGTGGTCTCAAAGATCAAATCATGTAAGGGATAATTAATGAGGGACTAAGCGTTCTATGGATAATCATGAAAGACGTGGCCTCCTGAGTGGAGCGTGGGTGCTGCATCGCAGCGCTAGCTGTGCCACCAGAGACTCCGGGTTCGAGTCCAGGCTCAGTCGCAGCCTACCGGGAGACCCATGGGGCGGCGCACAATTGTCCCAGTGTCGTCCAGGTTAAGGGAGGGTTTGGCCGGCAGGGATGTCCTTGTCCCATCGCTCACTAGCGTCTCCTGTGGCGGGCCGGATGTTTCCTCCGACACATGGGTGCGGCTGGCTTCCGGATTAAGAGGGCATTGTGTCAAGAAGCAGTGCAGCGGCCTCCCGGGTGGCGCAGTGGTCTAAGGCACTGTAGCGCAGCGCTAGCTGTGCCACCAGAGACTCGGTTCGAGCCCAGGCTCAGTCGCAGCCGGTCAGGACCGGGAAGCTAGGTTGGGTTGGGTCGTGTTTCGGGGGACTCACGGCTCTAGACCGTCGCCTCTCCCGAGTCTGTACGGGAGTTGCAGCGATGAGACAAGACTAACTATCACGAAATTGGGGAGAGAAATAGGGTTAAATAAATAAAGACGTGGAAATCGTGTTCCACGACGCGCTAGGTGCATTATTTTCCAGAGAACACAGAGAGCCCCTAGTTGATTATCCCTTTAATACCATGTCTAGAATTTAACACCACGCAAGAAATGCATTCAACATCCACTGAAGTAGCTAGAAAATGTACTAGATAGCTACAGTGGTTGCCTTGGTAACCAAACAAAGATACTTGCTAGTTTAGCGAACCAAACCATCAGTCCTAGCATGCTATTATGAAAAATCCAATTGAACAATGCCAATAATGTTTTCAATTTGACCTTTGCTTTCAAAAGCAGCTCAAACATAGAACATGTAAGAATTAACTATATTGAATTCTACCGTGCAAATATACCATGCATTTTAGAGAAATAACATACTCTAGAATGCCCTTCAAGCCAATCAGAAACAAGTATTTAACAATGCCATGGTATAATTAAGTAATATGGCCCGATGCGGTGTGGTATATGGCCAATATACCACGGCTAAGGGCTGTGCTCGGCACGACGCAACGTGGAGTGCCTGGACACAGCTCTTAGCCATGGTATATTGGCCATATACCACTAACCCTCTGGCCTTACTGCTTAAATAAAGTAAACCAATCAATAACAGCTTGGATAAAGTCTATATGAAGCGATTTGAGGTTTCATCCACCATAGATTTTCAGTCTTGCATGAGTTGTTTCTCTCACATAGATCACAATAGTTGTTCTCATTAAAGTGTCTGTAATGCAGTCTTTTAACTAATTGTGAGTGGACCGGTCCACTGCCAGGCCAGGTCCTCCAGGGGCACCCCTGCTGTGCTGAACGGGAGAGGCAGAGCGTTGGGAGCTCGTTGGGCCTGGCAGCCAGCTGGCAGGCCAGCCAAGGGTGAGCGACAGGTCAGGTGAGCGACGCTGGGCCAGTCAGGCATGGTGAAGCCAGCAAGCATAGAGCAGAGCATAGCAAAGCCACTGAATATAAAAAATACAAATAAAATACACATTTTAGAAACACACACTCAATGATCTTAAGTGGCGTCAATTACCTGGAGCAGCCGTGAGGGAGGGGGACAGGGGAAGGAGCCACTGACCGAGGATGAGGTGAGGTGGAAGGGGATGAGAGAAACGCAGTGACAGGTCCTCTAATGCCCTGAACTAATTACTCTGTCTCCATAAAGAGACACTGGTCTCTGATCACTGCTAAGCGCTCTCACTGCAGGGTCAGCCCCGCACATCACTCATACACACAATAAGCACACAGAACTATTTTAACATGCATACTTGTCATTTAATCTGAGAAACACTGTGTGGGCGATGGTCAATTTCTACATAACGGATTCTGTTCACCTTTGGTTCCATCTAGAGGGTTGTTTCAGATAATATTTAAGGATTTGTTAAGTTTACTAGAACGTCTACAAACACTTTATTTCTTAAAAATCCTCTGTTCTCTCCAGTTTACAGTTCTGTAACCGGTCATTTACAGTTACAATATCCTCCCCTCCCTCATCTCTCACACCAACACTGATAATTATTCCCCTTTTCACACCTGTAAGTCCTTTATTAGAAATGAAGTGTTACTTTAGCTCTTTGAAGACAGACACATCTGAATCATATATTGAATGATTCAATGCTGCCACCTACATCTAATTCTGCTGTCTTTGCATCCACCCTCTTTCCTCTCCTTGTTTGTCTATCCTTGTCCTCTTTCCTCTCCTTTCACTTCTTTGCGTCATTCATTTATTCAAACACTAAATCTCACACCTTCTCCCATCTAAAAGTAACCTTCCTCTCTATCAACAAAATTCTCCCACTCCTAGTTATTTTTCTCTCACAACATTTCCCTCAGTCTCTTCAAACCAGCCACTGCCCCAGCCAAAATCCCCCATCTTGCCTGTGTTGGTAGGCGCCCCCCCCTCCTATATCCAACCCAGTTGGTACTCACCCAGATCAAAGTACCTCAAACATCTGTGCTGCTGGCTGATGCCATGGCTGGGCCAGCTGGGCCCTCTGTCTGTCAGTCTGGGAGCACTCCTCTATCTGTACGTCTGTCTGTCTGCGTCTCTGGCTGTGTCCCTCTGTTTGCCTGGGCCTCCTGTCTGGCTGTAGAGAAGGAGAACACAAACAAGAGATTAATTGAGACGAGAGGAGTGTGTGAGTTCATTGTGAAAAACAACCATTACAAAACACCTCTACGCAAGACACATACATACAAACAAACCACTGACTAAGTGTATCTGAACGGACTCAGCTACCGCTACTTAACATGTACGCACACAATAATACTTTTGTGAATGTGTAGTGTAAGTTTAGCAAGGAAAGTCCAGCAAGACAGTAGAAAGTAGGGCCCCAGTAGTTCACTCAGAAGATGATCTCAGTGAGTCTAGTAGGGATGCACGATAAATCTGTGAGCATATCGGAAAATGTCAATATTATTTAAAAAATGCCAACATCGGCCCGATGTCTTACGCCAATATGTAAAACCGATGTTAAAGCTGACGAACATACCTAGATAACGTAGGTAGATGACGTAATGACACCATGAAAAATACAGCGCTACACAGAACAAAAGCAGAAAAATACAGCGCTACACAAAACAAAAGCAGAAAAATACAGCGCTACACAGAACAAAAGCAGAAAAATACAGCGCTACACAGAACAAAAGCAGAAAAATACAGCGCTACACAGAACAAAAGCAGAAAAATACAGCGCTACACAGAACAAAAGCAGAAAAATACAGCGCTACACAGAACAAAAGCAGAAAAATACAGCGCTACACAAAACAAAAGCAGAAAAATACAGCGCTACACAGAACAAAAGCAGAAAAATACAGCGCTACACAGAAAAGCAGAAAAATACAGTGCTACACAGAACAAAAGCAGAAAAATACAGTGCTACACAGAACAAAAGCAGAAAAATACAGTGCTACACAGAACAAAAGCAGAAAAATACAGTGCTACACAGAACAAAAGCAGAAAAATACAGTGCTACACAGAACAAAAGCAGAAAAATACAGCGCTACACAGAACAAAAGCAGAAAAATACAGCGCACACTTCCAACAACTAAACAAGTTCAAGTCCAGCAGTAATTTGAATGAGTAAGACAATTTCAGCTAGACAACTCAAAGATGAAATCTATTAACGCCAAGATCATGGAACTCATTGCCCTTGACAATCAACCCTTCTCTGTTGTGGATGATGGCTTTCGCCGACTGGTCAAGCCCCGGTACGCACTGTTTTTCAGATGTTGCCCTACCGCAGTTACACAGTGGCCATCCGGGCAAATTTGAGGCTTTTTGAGCCTGACAACTAGCCATCCGCAACAAGGTTGGAAAGTGACTCAGAGTCTGATGTTCAAGAGGTGGACATTGAGGAGGTCCAGGGAGAAGACATGGAAGCCTGAGGGGAAGACAACCAAAGCTTAAGTTTCTAGACTATAATTTGACATATGTATGTTGAAAATGTTTTTGGGAGATGTGATGGATCATTGGGGATCATTCAATATTCCCTTTTGTTGGTCAGTGAAATCATCCCATGTGAAGACTCAACTCATTTAACTAAAGTACAATTTGTACCTAAATTGTTTTTTGTTTTTTTTTTCTACTGGAAGGAGTTAATCATTTGCAATTATGTCTACTTATGATAAGGTAAAAGGTTTATGTTTCTGTCTCCATATGATATGGTAAATATATCCAATGAAAAAATATCTACATTTAAAATGGTATTAATATTAATTCCCATGGAAAGTTGCCACCTCTGAATATTCCCCAAAATGTGCAACCCTAGTTATCAGTATAGGGTTTTTTTTGACAATGAAGATATCGGATATCAGTATCGGCCAACCATGTCATATCGGTGCATCCCTAATGTCTAGTAATAAACACTAGCACTTCTAGTTCCTGCAGAGACTCCCACATAACTGAACAGGAGATGAGCTTCATCAGGTTGTATGGTCCCTTTAAGATATGTACTCATATTAGGCTTCATTAGATAACTTACAGACATGTACAAAGACAATTGCTGAGAGATATGACACGTCAAGCTCTTCTGGTTTGTAAGACAAAGTAATGTTTCAGAGCAGTCATCTAAAACAAATAGGCCCAACTTGAGACCATGAAGAAAGCCAATCCAACTGAATCACAACACGAAGCCAAGTGCAATACCATTCTGCCTAACAATGTCTCTCTGTGACATGTTCTGAATAAAGAACACTCTTCCCCCTCTCTTTAATCCAGACCCTGCCATAGCCCCTGGGTCAGAAACTCAGAGAGAAGAGAGGTGGACTGAAGGAATGAATGGAATCATCTTAACACCCTCAGGTTTACACAAGCCAGTCACAAATGTCAATCAGATGCAAAATATAGAGGCAAAATACAAGCACGGAATGTGAGAGGCAGTATAATTGTCAGAGGTGTGTGTCTCAGGGGGACAGAGGCTTGATCAATAGCTCACCTGCAATGAATATGTGAGTGTTCTTATTGACTGGAAAAGCAGATGTGTATTCAAAACCTGACAACAGAAGCATGAGTCCGGTTGATATTTTTGGGCTCCAAAATCACTAATGCCGCCTGGTTCAAACACCGTTTAACAGGCAAAATGGCGATTAAGAGAAACTTAGGTCTGACAATATGCTGTGATTGTGTCAGACTGTGTACAAAATAATGAGTCAACTGTGTGAGGTGAAGAGGGTGCGTCTCCGTGGTCCTGTGGTGGGCAGAGCCTTCCTGGTTGGTCTGTACAGTGAAAGTCATCTGGCTAAACCAGCCTTCAGACCTACATAACAGCTACTTAGATCTACTACCTCTACTGTCTGAATCGGAGACTAAAATCCCCTTGGCTCACTGCAACAGCTATCCTCCTCGCCCTGTCTATGACCTATGATCATTTACACTGTGCTTTCTCTCATCTCAATCTCTTCAGGCCATCCCTCCTTCACCCCCTCTTCTCCTTTCTCTGACCTGTACTCATTCTCTATGCATCCGTCTCCCGCCTTCCTCCTTCTCTTCCCCTCCCTCCCTCCCTGACTGATAGGCGTTGGTCAGCGGTGTGGTAATGAGTTGGAAATCCAGGAAATGAGGGTTGACCTGCAGTGTGTGATCCTGTAATCAGGTTGGGTAAACTCTGGGGCCTCGCCCTGCCACCCTCCTTGCCTCTGCACTCCCTGCCCCGGCCTGTCTGTCTGTCCACCAGTGAGCCTGATCGTTTAGTCAGGTTGGAGAGGGGAGATGAGATGACAACACAGACACCCGCTGCCATCCATCCTGTCAAAACTCCATGGCAGAGCAAACCTACATCTCCTCAGCTTGAGAGAGCAGGGATTGGATGGTGAGGAGGGGAATGAGGGAGAGGGAGGGAGGGGAGGAGAGGAGGATGGAGCTGAGAGAGACAGGAGAGTAGCGGGGGAAACAAAAGTGTAAGAAGAAAACAAATGGAAAGCAGAAAAAGCTAAGCGAGAGGAAGAATGGGAGATGAGAGGCAGGATGAAAGATGGGTCGATGTACTACATGCTGATGAAAAAGAGAGAGAAGGGGAGCAGCAGACAAGACGAGGATAAAAAAACAAAACGAGAAAGGATGGAAGACAAATTAAGCAGAGGTCGGAAAGGGACGGGGAGAGACATTAAAAGACGTCAGCCATGATACAGGGAAAAAGAGAAAAAAAGGACTGTTCCTCACAGGTTCACCGCTGCTGAAACCCCTTAAGACTTGACAAAGAGGAATAATTAGAGAGCGGCAGCTGGCCAGGGGGGCACATCAAGCGCTTGACTATGTTTAAAAAGAGCCACTAAGAGTGAATAACTGTCATAATTATGAGCACAACTGGGCCAGTCAACCCTGTGTTGCTGCTGCACACACAGTGGAGGATCTGGGTTTTTCACAAACACACACACAACCATAAAGGAGTAATATGCCTAGGGTAATTCAAAGGTCACCTACGAGAGACTAGCATCCTGTCCAGGGGGTGTACACCGTCAGCCAATCCAGTGGCTACTTAATAATAGGGCTGGGCATTACCAGGGATCTCAGGATACGATCACGATACTTAGGTGCTGATACGATACCTGTTGCGATTCTCACGATTCTGTATGTATTGCAACTCGATGTTCCAAGCATATTGCTCACCATATGTCTGCTGCAGAGGCACAACAGAGAGCCATGAGAAAATGTATTTAAATCAATCTATTTAAAAAGAAGTTGGAGAACAATATATGAAGGAAAAATACTGGAGTTTTGGTGCAGGTACAGCCAACTAGCTCAAAAAGAACATTGCGATACTGTCAAAACAATACGACCTCCCGAGTGGCGCAGTGGTCTAAGGCGCCACTACAGCCTCCAGTTCGATCCCAGGTTGTCACAGCCGGCCGTGACCCCCATGGGGTGGCGCATAATTGGCCCATCGTCGCCCAGGTTAGGGGAGGGTTTTGCAGGGGGATTTCCTTGGCTCAACATGCTCTAGCGACTCCTTGTGGCCGACCGGGCGCCTGCAAGCTGACCTCAGTTGGATGGTGTTTCCTCCGACATATTGGTGCACATTGGTGCAGCTGGCTTCCGGGTTAACCTGTTAGGGACAGCCGTTCTGCTAGCGGAACGCCTCAGCAATATCCAATGGTAGAGCGTGGCGCGAAATACAAATACCTCAAAAATGCTATAACTTCAATTTCTCAAACATATGACTATTTTACACCATTTTAAAGACAAGACTCTCGTTAATCTAACCACATTGTCCGATTTCAAAAAGGCTTTACTTGCGAAATAAAAACATTAGATTATGTCAGGAGAGTACCCTGCCAAAAATAATCACAGCCATTTTCAAAGCAAGCATATATGTCACAAAAACCCAAAACCACAGCACTAACCTTTGATGATCTTCATCAGATGACACTCCTAGGACATTATGTTATACAATACATGCATGTTTTGTTCAATCAAGTTCATATTTATATCAAAAAACAGCTTTTTACATTAGCATGTGATGTTCAGAACTAGCATACCCACTTCCGGTGAATTTACTAAATTACTCACGATTAACGTTCACAAAATACATAATTATTTAAAGAATTATAGATACAGAACTCCTTTATGCAATCGCGGTGTCAGATTTTAAAATAGCTTTTCGGCGAAAGCACATTTTGCAATATTCTGAGTACATAGCCCGGCCATCATGGCTAGCTAATTTGACACCCACCAAGTTTGGCCCTCACCAAACTCAGATTTACTATAAGAAAAATTGGATTACCTTTGCTGTTCTTCGTCACAATGCACTCCCAGGACTTCTACAACAAATGTTTTGGTTCCAAATAATCCATAGGTATATTCAAATACCTCCGTTTTGTTGGTACGTTCAAGTCACTATCCGAAGGGTGACGCGCGAGCGCATTTCGTGACAAAGAAAATCTAAATATTCCATTACCGTACTTCGAAGCATGTCAAACGCTGTTTAAAATCAATTTTTATGCTATTTTTCTCGTAAAATAGCAATAATATTCCAACCGGGCGACGTTGTATTCATTCAAAGACTGAAAGAAAAACATGGAGTCGTCTCGTGGACGCGCATCTCCAGTGTTATTGTTCCCTGCCTGACCACTCACAAAAACTCCTGCTGTTTTTCACCCAGAGACTGCAGAGACGTCATTTCACTTTCTGGCGCCTTCTGAGAGCCAATGGAAGCCTCAGAAAATGTCACGTTACAGCAGAGATGCTGTATTTTTGATAGAGATGCCACAGAAGGACAACAAATTGTCAGACAGGGCACTTCCTGTATGGAATCTTCTCAGGTTTTGGCCTGCCATATGAGTTCTGTTATACTTACAGACACCATTCAAACAGTTTTAGAAACTTTAGAGTGTTTTCTATCCAAATCTACTAATTATATGCATATTCTAGTTTCTGGCCAGGAGTAGTAACCAGATTAAATCGGGTACGTTTTTTATCCGGCCGTGAAAATACTGCCCCCTATCCCAAACAGGTTAAGTGAGCAGTTTGTTAACCTCCGGATGAAAAGCAACACTGCCTGTTACTCAGGCCCAGAAGCTAGGATATGCATATCATTGGTAGATTAGGATAGAAAACATTGTTTCTAAAACTGTTAAAATAATGTCTGTGAATATAACAGAACTGATATGGCAGGCGAAAACCTGAGAAAAATCCATCCAGGAAGTGGGATTTTTTTATGTTTGTAGTTTTTTATTGAATGCCATTACAGTATCCATTGACTTAGGACTCAAATTGCACTTCCTATGGCTTCCACTAGATGTCAACAGTCTTTAGAAATTGTTTCAGGCTTGTATTCTGAAAAATTAGGGAGTAAGACAACTGAATAAGTGGATAGTGGAAAGTCCCCAGACCCGTTTTATGCGCACGACCGAGAGTGCGCCTTTCTTATTTTTCTTTTATATTGACGAAGCTATTGTCCGGTTGAAGTATTATTGATTATTATTACTAAAAACAACCTGAGGATTGATTATAAACATCGTTTGACATGTTTCTACGAACTTTACTGATACTTCTTGGATTTTTCGTCTGCCTGTTGTGACTGGCTTTGAGCCATTGGATTACTGAACAAAACGCGCCAACAAAAACTGAGGTTTTTGGATATAAAGACGGACTTTATCGAACAAAACGAACATTTGTGTAACTGGGAGTCTTGTGAGTGCAACCATACGAAGACCAAAGGTAAAGTGATTAATTTTATTGCCATTTCTGACTTTTGGGACTAGTCTACTTGGCTGGAAACTATGTAATGTGTTGTGTGCTGGGCGCTGTCCTCAGATAATCGCATAGTATGCTTTCGCCGTAAAGACTTTTGGAAATCTGAGACAATTAACAAGAAGTTAAGCTTTATTTTGATGTGTAACACATTTTCAAGAATGTTGAATTTTTGAATTTCGCGCTCTGCAATTTCACTGGATGTTGGCCAGGTGGGACGCTACCGTCCCAGGTACCCATAAGAAGTAAAGAAGCAGCAAAGCAAAGCAGCGCGGCAGGTCATGTTTCGGGGGACACATAACTCCCGCAGAACTACTTGACCTCTTTCTCCCCTCTCTCTCTCGAAGAAATCCTGCGACTAATGAAGGCTGGCTACCAAACAACCTGTCCACTTGACCCCATCCCCTCCTCCAGACCATCCCCATTCCTCACTTACCTCAACTCATCCCTGACCACTGGCTGTGTCCCCTCTGACTTCAAGTTTGCCTCTCCTTAAGAAACCAACACTTCATCACTCGGACGTCAACAACTACAGACCGGTATCCCTTCTTTTCTTTTCAAAACACTTGAGCGTGCTGTAACTCTCTCGTTATCACTCTCAGAACAATCTTGTTGATCCTAACCAGTTAGGCTTCAAGTTGTGTCACTCATCCGAGACTGCTCTCCACTTTGCCAAAGCTGACTCTGGGTCTGCACCACGTGCTCTCACTACTGGTGTCCCCCAGTGCTTGGTTCTAGGCCCTCTCCTCTTTACACTAAGCCATTCTGCTCTGTCATATCCTTTCATGGTCTTTCCTATCACTGCTATGCAGATGACACTACTTTTTCTCCTTCCCCCCATCTGACAGCCAGGTGGACACACGCATCTCTGCATGCCTGGCATATATCTCAGCTTGGATGTCGGCCCACCACCTCAAGCTCAACAAAACACAGCTCCTCTTCCTCCCAGGGAAGGCCTGCCCGCTCCAAGACCTCTCCATCACAGTTGACAACTCCAAGGTGCCCCCCTCCCAGAGTGCAAAGAACCTTGACGTGACCCTGGACAACAGTGTCATTCTCTGCAAACATCAAAGCAGTGACTCGCTCCTGCAAGTTCACTCTCTTCAGAGTACAACCTTTCCTCACACAGGAAGCGGTGCAGGTCCTAATCCAGGCACATCTAGTGCAACTCTTTTGGCTGGGCTACCCGCTTCTGCCATCAAACTCCTGCAACTTGATGGAACAAGCTTCCCCCTAAAGTCAGGGCAGCGGAGTCCCTGCCCATCTTTCAAAAACATCTGGAAGAAATGTGTTGAGGGAAATGTACTTGATACAATTGTGATGTGTTGTCTCACCTAACTATCTAAAGATGAATGCACTAATTGTAAGTCGCTCTGGATAAGAGCTTCTGCTAAATGACTAAAATGGAAAACGTAGAATGGAACAGTGTGTGCTCACAGACCTAGACACACATTATGGTTACATATGGTTCTTATGCACAGCTCATTTGTGTATGCAAATATGCATCTTGACAGGAACTGTAGTACAAATCTGTTTATTCGTGAAAACCTGAACTAAGAAGGTAAATCAATTTGAATACCTTTTTGACAGCACCCCTTTTGATTTGAAGCAAACTTTACATACATATTTGCCCATTGTAGAAATGCTCAAATTACTTTTTGGACCCGAATGCCAAGAGATTCAAGAGATAGAAAAGGTACCAGACAGCCATGTCTTCATCACTGCAAAAGAGAAACGGTTGAGATTGATATCACTTAAAAACAGGGTTATCAAACTACTCAATTTGTTGTAATATAATTTATTTTACCTTAAACGTTAATTACCTAAAAACACGTAAACTACTGTTTTTTTAGATTCAAATATGTGGTAGCTTAGAGCCTTGTGTTGTGCTCACCATCGGCTGAGACATGTTCTTCAATACAGGGTGGGTGTCATGTTATGGTAACTAAATGTACTGAAATGGGAATAAAATAGACATTTCCACTTTGAAATGGTACCACAAAGATGGTGTGAGAGGGAATGTTGCCTTGAATGGGAATATCTGTTGTTTTTAAATTATACTGTTTATACTCCATAGGAAACATAGTATAGACATGACCATTTAAGTTGACATCTGATGGTGGGTGGACTGGCGGCCATCTCTGTGGTAATAATTAGAAGTTACAATTTTAATTCAATTTACATTTCAATGGTATACCAGCTAAATTTCAGTGGTCTGAAGGGATAGGTCCATTCTATGAATAATTGTTCTATGCTTGAAATGACACCCACCACCCTGTATTCAAGAGCATGTTGTGTCTCAACAGATAGCGGGCACAAACACAAAACCGCAGAAGATGTAAAGTTGGGTCGAAGCTACAATATACGCCCATATCAAAAACAACAAAAATCTGAGCTTACGCATTTATGCTAATTGGTCCACTTTTTTTTTTTATTAAAACATTTTTGGGGGAAGAAATTATCAAATAGTTTGACAACCCTGCTTGTGAGCTTTTGATATAATTTAAACTCAACAGTTTATATTTTCCCCAATGGTGAAGACATGGATGTCTCATGGTATGGTATGCAAAGTGGATGAACTTTAAGCACCATTATCTCCTGAATGTTTAGGCAATCAGGTCCAAAAAGTCACTTTCTGGCCCCTTCTTCCATAGGCAAACATCAATGGAAGGTTTCGCTTAAATCAAAAGGGATGCTGTCAAAAATGGATTGAATTCAAATGGATTAAACCAACATACAATTGTGTGTGCGCGAGTACTGTGTGTGTGGGAGTCAGATAATGGGTGAGGACTGATGAGTCCAAGCCTAATCTCTGGCCATGTTTACACAAACACACATTCAGATAAACACAGTCCCCCGGACCCCTTCGCATAATTTCATCAACTCCAACTCATCCCCCATTCATCTCCTAACCTCTCAAGCACCATCTCTTTTTTATCTACTTCTCCCACTACCTCCCTCTATCCCTCTCCTTCAAATTTTCCATTCTAAATCCATTTCCTCCCTCCCCTCTTTTTTTCTGCCCATCCACAAAAGCAGCCTTTCCAGGAGGGCCATCAATCTTCTTCAAGGAGAGCAGAGCCAGAGAGCGCTAAGGCTACGGCAGATTACCATCTCTCCTTACTGATCACTGCTGCTGCTCACTGGACAACACGGGGAGGGAGGCACAGGGAGGGAGATCGTGGTTGGAGCGCCAAACTGGGAGAGAGCTACACCCACCAAATCTGCAAAAGGTATTTACATCCCAATTCAGAGGTTTATACATTTAAATCCAACTGAGAACTCCCTACCTGTCCAACCCACACCTGTCTGTCTGTCCCCTGAGAGGACTCAGAACCTATACGGACAGAGCATTTTGCTAGGTTTTCTATAGATAGACTAAAGACTAGAAGTGGGTCTTATCTATATGTAATGACAGGGTAGAGGTAATAGCCCAGTGATTGTGGGGATCCATAACCAGCCTACAAGGGTCGGCTTCCACTTCCAGCCTGTGAGATACGGTAGAGTTAGAGGGAGAGTAGAGGACAAGTGAGGGGCAGATAAGATAGAGGTGGAAGAGAGGGGAGCATTATGCGTTAGGTAGAGGCTGGGAGACAGGGGGGCATTGAAGCAGCTGATGTTTATTCACTTGTCAAAATGCTACAGGCAAAGACATGCGAGGTGTGCCTTCTGGAGACTTCAGGGCAGAACAGAGAGGGTTAGGGGTGTGTGTGTGTAGCTAAGGGGAGGTATTATGGTGTTAGTGTGGGGGGTGTTAGGTATGTCTTTACAGGCCAGGATTAGGGGGATGAGGCAGAGAAGAGACGTGACCTTGCAGCCAAGAGGGTTTTTTTACGCGACGCCTCACAATAATCCACACACCCACCCACAAACACACGCCTGTGCCACCACCAAGGCCAGTCCTCTACTCTAGAGAAAGGCTGGTGGAGAGGAGGGGGTGAGGACTGAGCGACAAGGGCTCAGATCTTATATATCTCAATGCCATCTTCGGTAACCCCCTGCAAGTTCAAAATCTAACTGGAATAATAAGAATCACTAATATCATTCTACAATGTAAGGCTCTGTCCTTGTTTCTCCCTCTGAAAGCAGGGTCATCTCAGCTTGGATAAGAACCTAAGCACCAGGATAGCTTTATACAGTTATCCTATAATGTAATGCAATGCCTCTTCCTCCTCACTGAGGTTAAGGCTTTATACAGTTATCCTATAATGTAATGCAATGCCTCTTCCTCCTCACTGAGGTTAACCTGTTGGGGCTAGGGGGCAGTATTTGCACGGCCAGATAAAAAACGTACCCGATTTAATCTGGTTACTACTCCTGCCCAGTAACTAGAATATGCATATAATTATTGGCTTTGGATAGAAAACACCCTAAAGTTTCTAAAACTGTTTGAATGGTGTCTGTGAGTATAACAGAACTCATTTGGCAGGCCAAAACCTGAGAAGATTCCTTACAGGAAGTGGCCTGTCTGACCATTTCTTGCCCTCCTTGATCATCTCTAACAAATACAGGGGATCTCTGGCATGACGTGACACTTCCTACGGCTCCCATGGGCTCTCAGAAGGCATGAAAAAGCTGAACAATGTAATTCCATCCCCAGGCTGAAACACATTAGCGCGTTTGGCAAGTGCTCTATCAGAGGGCCATTAGACTGAGGCTCGTGCATGAGGGGATAGCATGCTTTTACTTTCACTCTCTTTGTAATAAAAAACGTTTTCCCGGTCGGAATATTACCGCTTTTTTACGAGAAAAATGGCGTAAAAATTGATTTTAAACAGCGTTTGACATGCTTCGAAGTACGGTAATGGAATATTTCGATTTTTTTTGTCACGAAATGCGCCATGCTCGTAACCCTTATTTACCCTTTCGGATAGTGTCTTGAACGCACGAACAAAACGCCGCTATTTGGATATAACAATGGATTATTTGGGACCAAACCAACATTTGTTATTGAAGTAGAAGTCCTGGGAGTGCATTCTGACGAAGAACAGCAAAGGTAATAACATTTTTCTTATAGTAAATCGGACTTTGGTGAGTGCTAAACTTGCTGGGTGTCTAAATAGCTAGCCCTGTGATGCCGGGCTATCTACTTAGAATATTGCAAAATGTGCTTTCACCGAAAAGCTATTTTAAAATCGGACATATCGAGTGCATAGAGGAGTTCTGTATCTATAATTCTTTAAATAATTGTTCTGTTTTTTGTGAACGTTTATCGTGAGTATTTAGTAAATTCACCGGCAGTGTTCGGTCGGAATGCTAGTCACATGCTAGTCACATGCTAATGTAAAAAAGCTGGTTTTTGATATAAATATATACTTGATTGAACAAAACATGCATCTATTGTATAACATAATGTCCTAGGGTTGTCATCTGATGAAGATCAAAGGTTAGTGCTGCATTTAGCTGTGGTTTGGGTTTGTGACATTATATGCTAGCTTGAAAAATGGGTGTCTGATTATTTCTGGCTGGGTACTCTGCTGACATAATCTAATGTTTTGCTTTCGTTGTAAAGCCTTTTTGAAATCGGACAGTGTGGTTAGATAAAGGAGAGTCTTGTCTTTAAAATGGTGTAAAATAGTCATATGTTTGAAAAAATGAAGTCTTTGCATTTTTGAGGTATTTCAATATCGCGCCACGGGATTACACTGGCTGTTGAGTAGGTGGGACGCAAGCGTCCCACCTAGCCCATAGAGGTTAAGGCTTTATACAGTTGTCCTATAACTTAATGCAATGTCTCTTCCTCCTCGCTGAGGTTAAGGCTTTATACAGTTATCCTATAATGTAATGCAACACCTCTTCCTCCTCACTGAGGTTAAGGCTTTATACAGTTGTCCTATAACTTAATGCAACACCTCTTCCTCCTCACTGAGGTTAAAGCTTTATACAGTTATCCTATAACTTAATGCAACACCTCTTCCTCCTCACTGAGGTTAAGGCTTTGGGGGTGTTGCCAACTTTCAGTACGCTGTCACCTTGTTGTCTGGGGATCAGAGTTGAGGACAGAGGTTATACTTAGAGCTGTCTACATAATGTACGTCCCTCCACAGCGCTGACTTGGGATCAGTAGCTCTGCTCGGGGCCTCTGTGCCACACGGCGGGGAGGAGAGGTATGGCTCAGCGCTAAAGACTGACACTAACTTAATCACTGATAATTGAGTCGACTGCTGGGGAAGGTGCAACATTAAAAGGGGCAATCCGCAGTTGAGGGATGGGGCTGGAGAAAATGTAACCACTACGAAATTCATAGGCAGAGCTATGAATGCAAGGACTGACAAAATGTAAGTTTGAACTATGTTTTGTTTACAAACATTGGAGTAAAACAAGCTTATATTTTGGGTTCTCATGGGGTACGACAGTAGTACTAAGCTCATGATGCATTTCTAAGCTATATTCTTCAAGAATCAAATGGGTACTTATCATTCATACATTTTAACAAATGGATGCCGCAACTGCAGATTGCCCATTTAAAGGATAAAAACGGTAGGCAGGGCTGGCTCAGCCTGTCATTGGGTGTCTAATCACTGAGAAGACACACACACACACACACACACACACACACATCAGATCACTATCGGCTATTAGCTCAGAACTACTCAGAACCCTCAAAGGGGCTTTGATCAGTCGAGGGGCGAGGAGAGCGAACAGACAGAGGGGGGGCGAGGACACAGCCCACACACACCGTCAGAGGAGCGAGGGACAGAGAGACAGACACACAGACAAGATGAGTGTCCTTCCCTGTCATCAGGACCCTGAGGTGTCCAAGGAGATGACAGTGGGGCATATTCAAAGGGCTGTCTGCCTCCATAGCTGCCCCCAAGAAGGTTGGATCAATTACACTGTAATGGCTTAAGTTAGGCTGCTACCCCCAAAGTCAGGGTGCTACCCCCAAAGTTAGGTTGTAACCCCATTCCATGGCCTTCAATATCATCAATTTGAGCAACACATGCTCTTGCTAGTGATCCCAGCATCAGTTTTAGTGAGTGATGAGACAGGTGAAGTGACAGTGGGTTGTATAAAGCCTATACCAGTGGGTTGTGTATAGCCTATAGATAGCTGGTGAGTGGATTTATGAAGATGGAGGGGTTCTGTAATAGAGTGTAGATGAATTGACCAAACTCCACCCTTCCCTGACCATAGGGAGCATGTCTGGGAGAATGAGACTGGAGATCTGTCATACTGTCTGGAGCTGACAGGGTTAAATATCAACTGATAAAACTACTGCTCTATCGAACGTCACAAGCAGAGAGAGGACAAGCTCTTCCCTCTAATTAAGAGTTTCTCCCACAAATGCTGACACCATCACACTGCCAAATTAAAGGTTTTTGAGCACATAGACAATGACAATCACATGCACACGTTTCTTTCTTGTGCCGCAACATCCATACAATTTGCTGTCGTGGCTCAGTGCATGGATATCGTGAGATCAAAGATTTTACAGATCGAATGAGATACTTTAGCGGTGGGCTGCAGGGGTCTGACATCCCCTGCCACGGAGACAGAGGTATGGAGCAATGGAGGAGAGAGAGAAAGGAAGAGAGGGAAGAAGAATGAGAGAGCGAGAATCCAAATGAAAGGCTGCCAAGCAAAAAGAGTATCTGTACACTGAAAAGCAATACAAAGCAGACATAATGAAAGAAGGGGGGTGAGATAGATTGGCAATATGTGAGAGAAGTAAGCACAGCATACATCATATACATTGAGATTGTATTTCTGAAATGGGCAGAAGAATATAGATTTAAGTTTAAGTACAATGCCTCACACAAAAATCACAATATCAAACAATTACTCTGATCAGAATTGGATCAGAGGCCAACAGAGTAATGTTTTATTTAGGGATGTGCCAAATGGACATTTTTTCTTAACGTTTAAATTGCCATGTTTGGGGAGGGGGGGTTCCATTTAAAATGATAAGAAAAAAAATTAATAACCAACATTTATTCATAATGCAAATGGTCCTATTACAGATGTATGACCGTTTGTGCAATGAAGTTATATCTACCGTGACCCTTTACACACACAGAACGCAATACAGTAACATGTCCATAATTGATCACTTTGACAATTAAAAAAAAGTGCCGCATCAGCAGCGTATGTACCTTTTCAGACACTAAAATTTTGCTCCAGCATAGAATGTTCAATTGTTTCCCTGACAACAAACGTTGCTGATTGATGCTGCTGTGTTGTTTATGCTGTTTTTTATGGTAGGGTAGATAGAAGTGCTTTCTTTCTACTAAATGTCTTCGTAAGTCGTGATAATTAACATACTTTAAAGTACTTTTTTTAGTCAGAGCACAGGCAGCAGGCATGCTAGGATTGAAAGTTCTGGACGCCTAGTGATGGAAAGTAGTCCCGCTTCGACATTACTTTACAGACAAATAAAATGGCATTCATGTCTCCAGAGAAAGTTTCTTGTCAGCGTTTAAAAAGCCGTAGTGTAGCCTGCCCTAACAGACAAACAAGCATGTCGTAACCAAGGCGCTTACAAGAGGACACATATCATTATATCTGAAAAGGGTAATCAATACACGCTACACCAGTAGCCTACTGTAATTTCATATGAGACAGTAACACCCCTACCCACTAAGCAACTAAGAGAAGCCTACCCCGTGCAAGACTGGCCCAAAGATACTGTATACTGCCAACACCAGTGCCATGAATAGCCTAAGCATGTAGAATATCCTCGCAACAGACCAAAGACTGAACACACACTTGGGTCATTAGCGAAGAGAAAGAGCAGGCAGGCCAGCATGAGGGAGAGAGAGGAGGGGCAGGCAGAACCATATACATCTTGGGAATCTGCATCTCACAAGGTCTTAATTGTCTTCCATGCCTTGCAAATTCACCACAGTAGCCTAAAGTTCACCTCTTCCTCTCTGAATTAATTTAAATTACACTACCTTCCCTAGGCCTTTATAGCCATAGTCTAGTAAGGCTATGACAAAGAGAAAAAATAAATAAATACAAATTTAAAAAGTGTGATAACTGCACTGTGACTTTAATTTGTAGGGTGGGGGTTCGGTTAAGGATTTTTCTTAACGTTAAGGATCCCAACTTCATTTAAAATGTTCACACCCCTAGTTTTATTAATGTTCAGGAAAAAAAATCCTACATGTCAAAATGTAGGTGATATGCATATTGGCTACAGCTTCATGTCCAAACCGATACTGACATGAGGTGCCAGAAAATGTGGCCAAACTTTAATGAGACTTAATTACAAAAATATAGTGATGATTGACAAATATAATGAAGGATAATTAACATGAGCATGTAAAGGCTTGATTCTGTCGACATACTGGAGGCACGGTTCCTTCAGATCAAATGGTCACAAGACTGGAGAGTGAAGGACAGTGCCTGTGGCGCACCACACGTCACCCACCTTAAATCTGAGCAGGGAAGGTTAGCATTTTAAATCTATTTGACCATAAACATAATTGTTTAAAACCTGGACATTTAATGTAATTTGAAGCATGTACCTTCTTTCAAAGTAGCCTAGCATAGCCAAAATACAACCATAGAAATGTTGAGGGAATTATTTTATTAACACTTAATACACCATTGAAAACAGCATGATTCTCATGTTCTACTGGTTTTAAAGTCAACGTTATTTTATTGTCCAACAGCATAATCCTAGTCATATTAGTAAGCCATGCTAGTTAATGCATCTTTAGATCTCCCCTTAATTTTTACATGAAACCACTGGTGCATGCGGTGCGCTTTTGAGAAAGATGTTTTCCTGCTAATTGCATTTTGGAACATCCACGGATAGCCTACAGCCATGTGCGCATTGTTGAGCTTCTAATATAAAGAAAAAAAACTATCAACATTTTAAGCTAAATGGTCTGATCTGTTGCATCAGCCACATTGGGGATTTTAGTTTTTTTTATGTGCAGTGGTTGGATGAATTTTAAAACAGTCCATTTTAAAACAGACATTTATCATCATCACAGGGACAATGGGACTCCCTTAATGTCGAGCCCTGTAGGGAAAAGTATTTTGTAGTAATTGTAAAGTTGCACTATTTTATAGGCTACCAAGGGTGGCTAACCATCCTCCAGGAGAGCCTTAAAGGGGCAGTGTTGTATTTTGAGATAGGCTCGACTACGCAAAGAGTGTAGCATACATTTTGGTCTGAGTCTCTATGGTAAAAAAAGATAGTAATGCATGGCTCCTTGCATCATACAATGACGTGCAAATGGTGTTAGTGGCATGACAAGCAAAAAGTTAATGTCTAGCCCTGCCACTCTATATTCCCTTGACAAGATCTCCACAGCGATGTCAGCTCTGCCTCATGAATATTCATCCACTTCATTAACACATAAGTGGAGAAACAACATATTGCATGAGCCTGACATTATTTGGAGAGATGGGAGGAAGAGAGAAAAGGAATAAAATACAAATGGGACAGACGCTAGAGAAAGAGGAGAGAGTCCGCTAATAGAGACAGACAACACAATAACTTTACTGAACCTCAAGAGTACCAGAAAGTTGTCCTACATTATTCCAAGATCCAGCAGCCCCCTCTCCCCCAATTCCAAACCCAGATAAGTCTCTCTAAAAGCAGGAGCAAAGGCAAGGACATCAGGCTGGGAATTACATGCCATTGTACCTTGGAAATCCTCCAGGAACAAAGGCGACAAAGAGCTACAATTTCTCTGCTCATGTCTGGCTGCACACACAATGAACGGCTAAGTGCAGCGTGGAGGACGCCACAGAGCAATCTACTGTCATTCTACTGCCATTCAGCCAGAGAAGAGAGTCTGCAACCTGGTGTTGTTTTTCCAACCTGCCCCCCCAAATACACACACTCAATCACACAAGTGTAGAAAGAATGTATGTTTCCTGCACATAGGTTATGCAAACCCACAACAGAGACATGGCCAAATCCACTTAGCTACAGACACACACTGACAAACCTACACACAAACAATATTATTTTCTCTTTATTCTGTAATGCCAGTGAATCTCTTAACCTGTTATGGATAGGGGGCAGTATTTTCACGTCCGGATAAAAAAAACGTACCCGATTTTAAAATACATTTTTATGGAATTTTTCTCGTAAAAAAGCGATAATATTCCGACCGGGAAAGCGTGTTTACGTTCAAAGAGAGAGAAAATAAAAACATCTCGTGCACGAGCCCCAGTCTGATGATCCTCTGACCGGCCACTATCCAAACGCGCTAATGTTTTTCAGCCAGGGGCTGCCTCGATATCATTCAGCTTTTTCCCGGGTTCTAAGAGCCTATGGGAGCCGTAGGAAGTGTCACGTTACAGCAAAGATCCTCAGTCTTCAATAAACAGAGCCAAGAAGAACAAGAACTTGTCAGACAGGCCACTTCCTGTAAGGAATCTTCTCAGGTTTTTGCCTGTCATATGAGTTCTGTTATACTCACAGACACCATTCAAACAGTTTTAGAAACTTTAGGGTGTTTTCTATCCAAAGACAATAATTATATGCATATTCTAGTTACTGGGCAGGAGTAGTAACCAGATTAAATCGGGTACGTTTTTTTATCCGGCCGTGCAAATACTGCCCCCTATCCCCAACAGGTTAAGAGGGACAGCCATGGGGGAAATCTCCATTCTCTAGTGATGTCCTCAGAGACCAGTGAGACAGCACACGATATTTCCCAGCTAACTTCTTTGATGACTGAAAAAGTGGGCCGCTTTGGGGAAGCGATAAGACAAAATCAGTCGTCACCCAAAAACTTTGTCCGGCCTTGTCCCCAGCTTTTTAAGGGCTGCAGAGCGAGGGCCTCGGACAAAAATACCCAACTATAATTGGAACACGGCCCAGGAATCGATACTGCTGCTCGAGTAACGGTCCTCAGCCAGAGCCATTTCATATTATACCCTCCATACCTGTTTCTCTGAGAGAAAAAAAGAAAGAAACTCAATTTCAGAATGGTATGAACTATCGATTTCACTACCGCAATCCTCTTCCACCCCCAACATCACCTCCCTCTCCCCCATCTCACTCGCTCTCTCTATACCTCCACCTCCTATATAACTCCTTTTCTCGTTCCATCTTATCTAGATTTGTTCATCTTTTTATCTCCATCTTTGCACATAACACTCACTCCACCTGCATTAAACCAGTTCCTCTCACTTCCAATTTACTAGACAATAGTTTAGCATCTCCCTCTGTAAAGTCTCACTTATCTTTCTCACTCCATCCGTCTGTCTGGGCATCTCTTTGCATAATTTCCCCTTTGACCTTGAATTTACACGGCGCTTAAACCCTGTTTAACCCAATCCTCAGAAATACTACCCCTAGATGGGTGATTCATTCCCCAAATACCAAACAGCCATATGGATATTACCTTTGAATTCAACTGGCCTCACATCACAACAGCAAGATGGTCTACTGCTGCTTTCCAAGCTCAAATGGCAGTAAATACCAGCACGATTAGATCTGACTTTGGGGCCACGGCCACTTCTAAATCACTGCATTGTCATTGATATTCAGATAGCTTCCCGGGGTCAGCGGCAAGGCTACTCGGCCAGGGAGAAGATGGCCTCTAGCCCCCAGACCAGGCCAGCCTCCAGCCCACACTCTCCACACCCAGCCAGACGCTCACTAAGCTAAACCGCCACCAGCACAGCAAAGCAGCACATTTAAATACATCTAAATGGCAGATGGAGTGAGCTGTGCACGGTTTCCCGATACCGAAGGAATTTACACTTATGAGTGTTTTAACAATGCATCTTTCCTATAACGGCCAAAGACGTAACAGGCGTTTCCCAAATCACCACGCAGAGAGAATGGTCGCTAAGTGAGTTGTAGGAGCATGTGTCGATACTGATAGGCTGGAAAGAAAAGGCAGTGCTGCTCTCGGATCAGCTTTCTCCATTAATCTTGCCTTAACATAAGAATGATTTCACAATACTGACGACGGATCAGAACTTAGAAGTTACCACCTAAGGCTGCAAATATTGAGGCGTCTTATTCTAATGCTTACCCAATACAAATGCACTAAGTCACCGATTTGGCACATCATTGCGCATGTTAGGCTACACATCATGAAATATACTGAGGCAAATTAGAGAACAGGAAGTGGAAATCTGATGTGTGGAATCACTTTCAAGCCTTTGCCATTGAAACACACAGGGACTTATTAATCATTTAGCACTTCCTAAGGCTTCCACTAGATGTCAACAGTCTTTACAAAGTGGTTTGAGTCTTCTATGGTAGAAACTGACCCAAAGAGAGGCTTGGGAAGTTGGTCACAGGGGGAGGGCCATTACTACTATGACGCGGGCGCCCATGGGAACCCTTTTGTTCCGAAACGTTTAGTAAGACAATGCAATCGTCCGCCTTGAATATTATTGAAGCTCTGGTTGAAAAAGGCCCTAAAGATTCATGTTATACAACGTTTGACATGTTTGAACGAACGTAAATATATATTTTTTGCACATTCGTGAGGACAAGTCCCGCGCGCTTCAGTACATTATGAGTAGCCTTTGGAACGCGCTAACAAGAAGGAACTATTGGGACATAAATTTACTTTTTCGAACAAAACTACATTTGTTGTGGACCTGGGATGCCTGGAAGTGCCTTCTGATGAAGATAATCAAAGGTAAGGGAATATTTACAATAGTATATTTGATTTTAGATGGTTCCAAGATGGCGCTAACATGTATCGCCTAGCCTATTTTTCTGAGCATACCACGTCGTTTATTGCAAAGTGTGATTTCCCAGTAAAGTTATTTTTAAATCTGGCAATGCGGTTGCATTCACGAGATGTTAATCTATAATTCTTTGAATGACAATATTACATTTTAACAATGTTTTAGAATAGTATTTTTGTAAATTGTAGCGCTGATTCACCGGAAGCATTTGAGGGAAAATATTTTCTGAACGTCACGCGCCGATGTAAAATGCTGTTTTTATACATAAATATGAACTTTATCGAACAAAAAAATGCATGTATTGTGTAACATGATGTCCTAGAAGTGTCATCTGATGAAGATTGTCAAAAGGTTAGTGCTGCATTTAGCTGTGTTTTGGGTATTTGTGATGCATGCTAGTTGCTTTGAAAATGGCAGTGTGATTTTTTTTGGCAGGGTACTCTCCTAACATAATCTAATGTTTTGCTTTTGCTGTAAAGCCTTTTTGAAATCGGACAACGTGATTCGATTCAGGAGAGGTGTATCTATAAAATGGTGTAAAATAGTCATATGTTTGAGAAATTGAAGTTATGAGGTATTTGTATTTCGCGCGACGCGATTCCACTGGCTGTTGACTAGGGTGGGACGCAAGCGTCCCACGTTCCCAGACAGGTTAAGGAAAAAGCTTGGATTTAACAATGCTCCTACGAAGGCTCTAACGATGAACTTAGCCTTATGATGCTTTTAGGAAACCGGCCCTGGTTTGTGTTTCACTTTAAAATGGATGCCATAATGTAATGGAAGAGCAGCAGGCTTGGTGTTAGTCTGGCTGAAAAAAATGGCCTGGCGTCTCTTTAAGGTGACTAAAAACATCCACTTCATCTGTGTCACTCCTGCTCCCATCCTGTTATTGGAATGCAGGAATGAGCAGTGGAAAACCATTAGATACCGCCACTGTCTGCATCAGTCACACGCACACAAAATACATTTCATCCCACACATCCAAAACAGCCAATAGCACAGGCAGGCGTTTGCGGCCCCAATCCATATTTCAATTTCCAACCTCTCAGCAAACTAATTCAATACTTGTTGCATTCCCTCACAAGTAATCAGCATTGTGAGAAATGGGCTTCTTCTAAAGCTGCACCTGTAGTGTCACACTGACTCACATTTACTGGAGCTGCGCACACACACACACACACACACACACACACACACACACACACCTATTACCACCATTATCCACATATATACACAGGTGGAAAGACACAGTTACACAACTAAACTGCCTGGACGCACACTCCGGTGCTCTTCTCACGGCTCTGTGGCCATGTGGAAGCTGAGGCAGGCGGGTATTAGCAACAAATTTAGGAGCTTAAACAGCGACAGCTTTACGATTCCTGAGCGGCCTCTACCACTCCATTGCTGTCAGATTACATTAGCTTGCCCTCCGCCATGCACTTCGATTGGCTGTTATTCCTAGCAGTTAAAGAAGCACCTCACGTAAATAAAACAAAGTGTTCTGTCCTGTGGATGGTGTGTAGAGTGCATCTCCGCTAAATCGAGTGCTGACCAATTTAACATATCATAACATAGAATGGATGGATGGAGTTGGCTGGGAAGTGATGGCTGGCTAGGAGTTTGTGTGCAGTGAAACGACTAGGTAGGTACTGCAGAACCGGTAACTTTTGAAGTGTTCCATCGCCAGTCATGGTCATTAAGGTGTTGTGCAACGGAAATTTCTTTTACCATTTTGGCCTAATCACTGACTACAGCCTGACTAACTACGGAACTCTGTGCCTGCTCTGAGGATCCTTTCCTGTCAACGCAGTCTGGAAGCATGTACAAAATGTGTCTTCATATAGAGAAGCACATTCCTGTTGACAACCACAGGGGTTTCCTTACCGTTATGAGATGGCTGCCTCTCAGCACAGCCACACTGACTGGTGAGGCCAGCATGTCAAATCAAGGTAAGTACTCTAGTCAGACAAGTACTCCACTCACACCAAAATGACTTTCCCAGTTAAACAGCTGCCAAGATGAAGTCTCTGCACTCAAGCCACAACTAAACACCTGTCTGTCTTCAGACTTTCACAGGCCCCATTTTCATCAACAGAGCCAAAACTCTGACTTACACTGAAATAGTGTAGGCCTATCAGTTTTGAGGTGTCTGTTGGAGCAGGTGTGTGGCAGGTGAATGAGTACTTCTAGCGCAGCTCCTTGCGGGCAGCTTTTAGGACTGGGACTGTAATGGGTGTCCCAGTAGTTGTTATCTATGCTGTCTCAGAGCATACCTCCCTAAACCACTCAGATGCTCAACTAAACTCCAACATGGCTCCCTCAGTTTCAACCTGCATGTGTTTACAATCTGGAAAAATGCTGAAGGACCACACAAGAATGATTGAGAATTCCCACAGCACTTCATGTACTAAAACTAATCTTGCATCAACATTTTATTTGGTGAAATACCAGCTGTGCCCCAAAACGCCCACTTAAAAAACATCTGCCATCGTAATTTCCTCTGTCTGTGCATGGTTAACCATATTGACAATTTCACAGTTTGCTCATCTTTAGGCAGGACCTTATTCTGCAATGCAGCAACCCCTCAGCCTGCTCTTCACATTATCTATGGAGCTCAGTTTCTGGCAAAGGCCACTGTGCCGCACAACTCATGCAAACAAATACGGGATACAAGTGATGGTCACTATTTGGCAGGATACGGGCAGTTGTGGGATGGTGGCTTCAGAGCAAATTGTGGGTTCATAATGTGGCAACAACAAAAAAATATGCTTTTACTGACGCACAGGGCCCCTGTGAGAATTACTCATGTATTCATTTCTAGGAATAATCTACCTCTTTCCCGCACACCAACTACATAAAATGAATCCTTCCTTCACAAGTGGTCAAACTAAAACCAGCTGTCAAACCATTGTCAGACAAGCGCGAGGCAGCGTAGATTGGCTAGCTAACTAGCTCAGCTGGCTAACCAACTAGCTAGTAAGCTGGCTAAGTAGGAAACTACAACAAGTAGTTTGCTACATTTTAGCACGATTAGCTAATGTTTGGTAGACGATTTGTCAGGGCTTGCTTCCGACGAGCTAGCTACCAGACTGCTGGCTAGTTAACTAGCTAGCTAGCTAGCGAGCTAACGTTAGCTAGCTAAGTGTAGCTTGCTATCTTGAACATCAACAGTCGAGATTGTTGAGAAGGTAAAATAGATAGATACAAGTTGGCTAAGTGCCTTCCGTATTCCTGTTAGATACCAAACTCACACGTTCACTGGTGTTTGGTCTCAGAATGAAAGCGAGTACAAGCAAAGTTTAGAATTTGTTCAAAGCAATGTTCCCTTTTGTTTTAAAACTCACCTTTTTTCAGTCTGTTCCACGGCAGGATATGATTTTTTTTTGTCAGCACTGGCACTCTACATCCGGGTTATGCCTGTGACGAAAGCATGCACGCCCATACCAAAACATTGCCATGCTTTGTAATTTTAGCTAAATACTTTATTCATGAAAGTACATGTCTTATTAATACATTTATTCATGTAAATATAAGAGTCAAAAACCTCTTTATTCTTTTTGAGAATTAAATTGAACAATAAATATACACAATTCATTCTTCTCATAGCAAAAAAAACAATCAAGACACATTATTGTTTTAATGTATTGTCTGTATTCCCCTCACTGTCGTTTGTAATGCTTGTTTTCTCTGTTGTAAACTCATTGTTTTTCTATATATTTTGAATTGGTTTACAATAAAGTATAAATTATATATATATAATTGCCATGCTGTGATAGGACAGTCAGTATGTGAAAAAGCCTGACTATACAGTCTTCTTCTTCCACTTCTTCTTCTTCTTCAATAAAATGACATAACAATAACGAGGCTATATACAGGGGGTACCGGTCCCGAGTCAATATGCTGGGATACAGGTTAGTCGAGGTCATTTGTACATGTAGGTAGGGGTAAAGTGACTACGCATAGATAATAAACAGTGTAGTAGCAGCAGTGTAAAAACAGTGTAAATAGTCCGGGGAGCCATTTTATTAATTGTTCAGCAGTTTTATGGCTTGGGGTAGAAGCTGTTAAGGAGCCTTTTGGACCTAGACTTGGCGCTCCGGTACCGCTTGTTGTGCGGTAGCAGAGAGAACAGTCTATGACTTGGGTGACTGGAGTCTTTGACAATTTTTTGGGCCTTCCTCTGACACCGCCAAGTATATAGGTCCTGGATGGCAGTAATCTTGGACCCAGTGATGTATTGGGCCGTATGCACTGCCCTCTGTAGCACCTTATGGTCAGATTCCGAGCAGTTGCCATATCAAGAGGTGATACAACCGGTCCGGATGCTCTCGATGGTGCAGCTGTAGAACCTTTTGAGGATCTGGGGACAAATGCCAAATCTTTTCAGTCTCCGAAGGGAGAAAAGATGTTGTCGTGCCCTCTTCATGACTGTCTTTGTGTGTTTGGACCATGATAGTTTGTTGGTGATGTGGACACCAAGGAACTTGAAATTCTCGACCCGCTCCACTACAGCCCCATCAATGTTAATGGGGGCCTGTTCAGCCATCCTTTAACCTGTAGTCCACAATCATCTCCTTTGTCTTGCTCACATTAAGGGAGAGGTTGTTGTCCTGGCACCACACTGCCAGGTATCTGACCTCCTCCCTATAGGCTGTCTCATCGTTGTCGGTGGTCAGGCCCACCACTGTTGTGTCGTCAGAAAACTTAATGATGGTGTTGGAGTCGTGCTTAGCCACGCAGTCGTGGGTTCACATGGAGTACAGGAGGGGACTAAGCACACACCCCTGAGGGGCCCCCGTATGGAGGATCAGTGGCGCAGATGTGTTGTTGCCTACCATTTACCACCTGGAAGCGGCCCGTCAGGAAGTCCAGGATCCAGTTGCAAAGGGAGGTATTTAGTCCCAGGGTCCTTAGCTTAGCGATGAGCTTTGTGGGCATTATGGTCTTGAACGATGAGCTGTAGTCAATGAACAGCATTCTCACATACATGATCCTTTTGTCCAGGTGGGAAAGGGCAGGGTGGAGTGCGATTGAGATTGCGTCATCTGTGGATCTGTTGGGGCGGTATGCAAATTGGAGTGGGTCTAGGGTTTCCGGGATGATGGTGTTGATGTGAGCCATGACCAGCCTTTCAAAGCATTTCATGGCTACCGACGTGAGTGCTATTGGGCGGCAGTCATTTTGTCTGGTAACCTTCGCATTCTTGGGCACAGGGACTATGGTGGTCTGCTTGAAACATGTAGGTATTACAGAGTCGGTCAGGGAGAGATTGAAAATGTCAGTGAAGACACTTGCCAGTTGGTCCACGCAAGCTCTGAGTACAAGCCCTGGTAATCTGTTTGGCCCCGCGGCCTTGTGAATGTTGACCTGTTTAAAAGTCTTGTTCACATCGGCTACGGAGAGCGTGAGCACACAGTCGTCCGGAACAGCTGGTGCTCTCATGCATGCTTCAGTGTTGCTTGCCTCGAAGCAAGCATAAAAGTCATTGAGCTCGTCTGGTAGACTCGCGTCACTGGGCAGCTTGCGACTGGGTTTCCCTTTGTAGTCCGTAAAAGTTTGCAAGCCCTGCCATGTCAGAGCCGGTGTAGTAGGATTCAATCTTAGTCCTGTATTGACGCTTTGCCTGTTTGATGGTTGTCTGAGGGCATAGCGGGATTTATTTTAAGTGTCCGGATTAGTGTTCCGCTCCTTGAAAGCGGCAGCTCTAGCCTTTAGCTCGGTGTGGATGTTGCCTGTAATCCGTGGCTTCTTGTTGGGATATGTACATACGGTCACTGTGTGGACGATGTTATCGATGCACTTATTGATGAAGTCGGTGACTGAGGTGGTATACTCCTCAATGCCATTGGATGAATCTCGGAACATATTCCAGTCTGTGCTACCAAAATAGTCCTGTAGCGTAGCATCCGCGTCATCTGACCAGTTCCGCATTGAGTGAGTCACTGGTACTTCCTGCTTTAGTTTTTGCTTGTAAGCAGGAATCAGGAGGATAGAATTATGGTTTTGCCAAATGGAGGGCGAGGGAGAGCTTTGTATGCATCTCTGTGTGTGGAGTAAAGGTGGTCTTGAGTTTTCCTTTCCTCTGGTTGCACATGTGACATGCGGGTAGAAATGAAGGAAAATAGATATAAGTTTGCCTGCATTAAAGTCCCCAGGCACTAGGAGCTCTGCTTCTGGATGAGCATTTTCTTGTTTGCTTATGGCCTTATACAGCTCGTTGACTGCGGTCTTAGTGCCAGCATCGGTTTGTGGTGGTAAACAGACGGCTACGAAAAATATCGATGAAAACTCTCTAGGTAGATAGTGTGGTCTACAGCTTATCATGAGGTACTCCACCTCGGGCGAGCAATACCTCAAGACTTCAATAATATTAGACATTAAGTACCAGCTGTTATTGACAAATAGACACACACCCCTGCCACTCGTCTTACCAGATGTAGCTGCTCTGTCCTGACGATGCACGGAAAACCCAGCCAGCTCTATATTATCCGTGTCGTCGTTCAGCCATGGCTCTTTGAAACATAAGATATTACAGTTTTTAATGTCCCGTTGGTAGGATAATCTTGACTGTAGATAATCCAGTTTGTTTTCTAGTGATTGCACATTGGCCAACAGAACCGATGGTGGTGGCGATTTACTCACTAACCTACGAATCCTCACAAGGCACCCCGACGCAAATGATAGGGATTTGGGCCTGGTCTCCGGGAAGCAGTATATCCTTTGCGTCTGACTGATTATATAAAACCCTTTGTCCAGTTCTAGTTGAGTAATCACTGTGTTGATGTCCAGAAGCTATTTTCGGTCATTAGAGACAGTAGCAGCAACTTTATTAAAAAAAAATTATTTGACCTTTATTTAACCAGGTAGGCCAGTTGAGAACAAGTTCTCATTTACAACTGCGACCTGGTCAAAATAAAGCAAAGCATTGCGACAAAAACAAAAACACAGAGTTACACATAAACAAACGTACTGTCACGACTTCCGCTGAAGTTGGTACCTCTCCTTGTTCAGGCGGCGTTCAGCGGTCGAAGTCACCGACCTTCTAGCCATCACTGATCCTCTTTTCATTTTCCTTTGGTTTTGTCTTGTCTTGTATAACACCTGGTTCCGATCCAATTCATTACATGTTGTGTATTTAACCCTCTGTTCCCCCTCATTGTCCTTGTTGGTGATTGTTTGTTTGTAAGCTTTGTGCTAGATATGTTCTGGTGTGTGACGGGTTTTGTACCCACTTGTATTATTTTGTATATTTTGGTTTTCTGAGTTTTGAGCACTAATTAAACTGCTCCATTTTATACCAAGTTCGATCTCTTGCGCCTGACTTCCCTGCCACCAGCACGCACCCTTACACGTACAGTCAATAACACAAAAGAAAAATAGAAAAATAGAAAAATCTATGTAGACACATGTAGGGAGGTAGGCAATAAATAGGCCCTAGAGGCAAAATAATTATAATTTCGCATAAATACTGGAGTGATAGATGTGCAGATTATGAATATGCAAGTAGAGATACTGGGGTGCAAAAAAGCAAGAGAGTAAGTAATAATATGGGGATGAGGTAGTAACTCTATGTACAAAATAAGTTACAAACAATGCAAAAAAACAAACAAAATAGCATAGTTGGTTAGGAGCCCGTAAAACGGCAACCATCCCCTCCAGCACCATTATAAGAACATTGTAAGAACATGCAACAATTTCTAAGATTTTACTGAGTTACAGTTCATATATGGAAATCAATCAATTGAAATGATTTCATTAGGCCATAATCTATGGGTTTCACATGAATGGGAATTCAGATATGCATCTGTTGGTCACACCATTTGCCTCATGCAGCGCAACACATCTCCTTCACATAGAGTTGATCAGGCTGTTGATTGTGGCCTGTGGAATGTTGTCCCACTCCTCTTCAGTGGCTATGTGAAGTTGCTGGATATTTGCGGGAACTGTAACAAGCTGTCGTACATGTCGATCCAGAGCATCCTAAACATGCTCAATGGGTGACATGTCTGGTGAATATGCAGGCCATGGAAGAACTGGGACATTTTCAGCTTCCAGGAATTGCGACATGGGACCGTATATTATGCTGAAACAAGATGTTATGGCGGCAGATAAATGGCACGACAATGGGCCTCAGGATCTCCTCACGTTATCTCTGTGCATTGAAATTGCCATTGATAAAATGTGATTGTGTTCGTTGTCCGTAGCTTATGCCTGCCCATACCATAACCCCACTGCCACCGTGGGGCACTCTATTCACAATGTTGACAGCAACAAACCGCTCACCCACACGATGCTATACACGCAGGCTGCCATCTGCCCAGTACAGTTAAAACTGGGATTCATCCGTGAAGAGCACACTTCTCCAGTGTGCCAGTGGCCATCGAAGGTGAACATTTGCCCTGTTGAGGATGATGAGCACGCAGATGAGCTTCCCTGAGACGGTTTCTGACAGTTTGTGCAGAAATTCTTCAGTTGCGCAAACCCACAGTTTCATCAGCTGTACGGGTGGCTCGTCTCAGATGATCCCGCAGGTGAAAAAGCCAGATGTGGAGGTCCTGGGCTGGCGTGGTTACGGTTGGACATACTGTCAAATTGACATTGGAGGCGGCTTATGGCACAGAAATGAACATTCAATTCTCTGGCAGAAGCTCTGGTGGACATTCCCACAATCATCATACCAATTGCACACTCCCTCAAAACTTGAGACATCTGTGGCATTGTGTTTTGTGATAAAACTGCACATTTTAGAGTTGCCTTTAATTGTCCCAAGCACAAGGTGCACCTGTGTAATGACCATGCTGTTTAATCAGCTTCTTGATATGCCACACCAATCAATGGATTATCTTGGCAAAGGAGAAATGCTCACTAACAGGGATGTAAACAAACATGTGCACCACATTTGAGAGAAATAAGCTTTTTACGCATATGGAAGATTTCTGTGATCTTTTATTTTAGCTCATGAAACATGGGACCTACACTTCACATGTTGCGTTTATATTTTTGTTAGGTATAAAATAAAATAATTAAATAAATCCCTACTAACTTCTAGCACATGCTCCCCCCAAAATCCCTCCCAGACCCCCCCAATCCCATTAAACTTAATCTATATCATGCTGAAACTATCCACCTTTAGGATTATTCAGCATGTCAGCAACCTTTTCCACAGTAACATTTGTTACCTCCAATAACTATTTTGTCATACCTACAATAACCTTCAACCTGGCATTTCTGCTTTCCACAACCGAAGTCGTGTTGATAACCTTACCAATGAAAGCTATGAAGTCAACTTTATTCATTATCAACGTGTCCTTTGACAAAGCACATTCAAGAGCGCAAGATTTCTGAACAGGTCTTGAAACCAGGACCAGCAGAAGCACCAGCCCCGAGAGGAAGTCCACTTACTACAGGACTCCTCACTGTAGTTCCACCAATCTGCATATGATACATCATGACTGATTCTATATCTCTGAGCCTCTCTAGCCTCTCTCTTAATCGGATAGGGTGTAAATAAGGCCCTGTGTTCTCATCAAACACCATCACAACTTTCCACTCGGACACATTTTTACTCTTACTTCCTACCTTATGGTGTCTTTATGCTTTCCATACTAGACGCTCCACTGCTTTCAGTGTCATGATCTCTCTTCTTCCTATGTCTTTCCACTACAGACCATTCAGATCCTTGACCCTCATCCTTCCACTCCATATCATCAGAACTGTCACCCAGAAAGAACGCATTCCAGCACAGCTGTTGCTTCCCCAACCTTTTCTCCATTTCCTCCACTTTGTCCGCACTACTCCCGCCATTTGATCTCATTCCAGGGCCATGTTCATTACGAAAATGTTGTAGATAGAAATACCACAAATAGAGCTGATGTGATTCCTTATTCTAGATGTCAGAGAGGCATGTTTGGTTTATCTGAACATTCCAAAACTTTGTGTCCTCCTGTACGTGGAACTGGTGAAAACTATTGTAGCAGAAAGTGACAATTTCACAGCGTTGAAATGAAAGATGTGATTTTCACAGACAGATTGCATATTATTTTGTGGACTTTAATCTTTCATAGATTATTCATCTTGAACTGAAGTTCTTAGATTCTATTTCTGTGATCATCTTCCAAGCAGTTGTCTACCGGGATATATGGTTTTGAAGGCAGAAGAAGTTTATAGAAATATAGTAAAGAAATGTAAAATATTTGTCAAGAAGAAAAAAGATAACTTTAAACGTTTATTGAACTCTTACTAAAATAAAAAAATGCATTGGCACCAGAATTTGGATGTTGGCTTGAACATTCGTGATGTTCCCGAAACAGTGGATATGTTTGCTCTTTCCCATTCATAGCAAGGGGAACAGCCTTGACAGGAATACCATTACATATTTCATTTGTGATTTTTACTACCAAGCATAACACACATGTTCATGAGTTATGCAAAATCCTTATTATTCCAAGCCAATAGAATGCAGTCACCACATAGTAGTGTATTACCCTGTGACAGTGTCTGCTCAGTCTGCAGGGTTGGCACCATGTTCTCCGGTAGCTCCACTCTGAAGGAGTTTAATGCAATTATAAATAAATAAGCATGTGGTGGGGAAGAAGACGGGGCCCTTTGGGGACAAGCTGAGAGAAAATAGTGGAAGTTTAATTAAAGCTGCGAAACCATACTCCTACTCACACACACACACATGCACACACACACACACACACACACACACACACACACACACACACACACACACACACACACACACACACACACACAAACTCACACACATAGTGAAACACACAAACAAACACATACTGGCGAAAAATTGTTGTGTGTGCGTGCATGTGTGTGCTCATGGCTTTTATTATGTGTAGCATCTGGAGAATATCCTCTCATGTGGCCACACATCACTTCATTGGTTTTGATAATGTAATCATTATCATTAGAAAGAAAGGAATTAGATTATCTGAATGTGGAAAAAAGTGAAAGCAAGATTTCCAGGAGGCAGGTCAAGTGGTGGTACAGTCAGTGTGCTTCAGTTGTGCACTCCTATCCCCACACCATAAAAAGGCAGCACATTGTCTTTTTTTTGCTCATGTTTTTTGCTCATGTTTTCTTCTGGTGAATGATTGAACTGCCAGTCTCCCTGTAATTACCTGAGGGGTGTCAGGCGAGCAAATGTGCAGCCAGTAAAATGTTGATGAGGGAGTATTGAATTTGCACTTTAATTAGAGTGCTTATAGAGTGTGGATTACACGTAGCACTCCAGGGTCACTGCTCTCACTCAATTACTACACCAACCACACCATGGGAGGAGGGACAGCAGAGAGGGGGAACGGGAGGGTTAGGGTTAGGAGAGAGAAGGTACAGGAGGAAATGAGGAAGGTTGGATATGACAGGATGAGGGGCTGAGGTGCAGTTTAGGTCATTTAGTAGACTGTACTGAGGACATGTGAGGAGAGTGAGAATAAATAACAGATGGGGTAGGCAAAAGGAAGAACCTAAGAAATTAAGAGAATTATGAAACATTGAGCAGAGAGGCAGGTTGAATACATTCCCAGTGCACTTCTCTACGTTTTATTAAAAGCAAATGGATACTAACCACTCAGTCCAACAGTGATGACTTTTTGTCTGTTGAAGTGTTTATCTCCCCATTTTCCATTTATGTGCTGTTTATTTACATAATTATCCTTAAAGTTGAAGAGTCTAGACCGAGGAGTCAGTAAAAAAGGATAGTAAACAACAACATCAACCACAACAATCCGCCGGAGTCCCTGGGTAAATTCACAAATGGATTTATTGAGCCAATGAGTGAATATCTCCGGCCATTTAGAGTGGATTTGTCTGTTAGGCAGCGATAAACGACAGCTTGCCTTTCTTCGGATTAGCTCCTCAGTTCTGAAAAAGAGATCGTTGAAGGACGTGCTTATAGAGTAAACAAGGCAATGGCAAAAAGGAAAAATAAACTAATTTGATTGCTTGGCTGCACTTTAAAAGACAAAGCGAGATAATAGGAATAATTAATTGTTACAGGTCATTATGGCGGGCTTTTACTGCTTAATTACTGTTTGTGTTGTTTACACAATCAAGACAGACTCAGATTAAAACATTTCAAAGGGATAACTTGAACAGAGGCAATACAGTGTCAAAAATCAGTTTAAAATTCTTCAGTCAAACTTATATCATAATGTATCATAATTAATGAAAATAAAATGATAATTTTTTTTTGAAATATCCCTACACAAAATGTGTGAACAGACACAGAGGAATGACTTGAAGCATATTAGCCTCCTGTACTAATTTAGAAAGTAATAGGCCTACAATGATATGTCCATTGTCCACATGCTTTGCATAATAATAATTAGAATGGGATTTGAGACCACAGATCAGGACAGATCAGATCTCTCTCTCTCTCTCTCTCTCTCTCTCTCTCTCTCTCTCTCTCTCTCTCTCTCTGTCTCTCGTCAACATAGAGGCCGTGTAGCCTTGTGTGTAGTCTTCCCACAGGCCCTGAAGGAATCTCTCCCACCGCACTCACATAATCACTTCAGACCCGGCTGCTTAGGCCAACATATCCACCGAGACTCACCAGCCCCTCGCTGCAGGCCAAGTCAGACCGCTGAGTGAAAAAAATCAACTGTAAAGACAGAAACAAAAAACTACAAGTCAGACTGTCATTTAGATGTTACAGGGTATTCTACTTTATTTCACTGTGGTTTGTGTGGAGATGAATGCTGGACTTTAGGCCTACACTCAATGGATAATGCAGACTGTAAGACTAAATATTCAGTGTGTGTGTTTGCTTGATCAGGCTTGTATCCTTGACTTCCCTGCCAAGGAAATGAAAATATGCATAGAAAAAGCTCACAACGCTCAATCCACAGACTAAATGGGCTAAAACTCCCTTCAACAATATTAAAGGAGAGGGCTTTAATGGTGTGTTTAATGATTCCTTACTCTGGCAAATGGACTTTTTCAAAATCCCAACGCTGTTAGAAAGGGACTCTTTCTCCTCTAATTAGAGACGGTCCCACTATTCCAAACGGAGGTAGTTTTCTTTATTGAAAAGAAGAAATCAGTGCTGTTTGTGCTTGCTACCTCTCTTATGACGAGCTTGAAATGCATACTCAATCAGTCAGCCGGGTGGAAAAGAGTCCTGCAATGAAATGATTAAGTTGAAAAGATAGTTTGAACATTTCCAGAAAGGCCTCTTGAGGGCTAAGAGCATAACAAGATAGTTTGTGTGCTCTGGGACATTAGCATACATTTGTGAGAACCAGATTCTCAGTTTGCCCAAGATGGGAAGGGAATCTCTTCTAATCCAACCAATATAATGCTTCTCAGATAGATGTCCTATTTGCTATTTCAGTTTTTTCCCCAAATTTCTTGTCAAAGGAGCCAATTATTAATATCTTAATTAGCTACTAGGAGATGAAAAGTGAGGGAGAAATATTTGAAGTGGAAACTGCTTGGACACAGTTAGGCTGTAGCCAGCACAATGCAATTGGAATGATAATTACCTCATAAAGCCTGGAATAAAAAAATTCTGCTATGATTGACTTCTCAGCAAGGTGAATCTCAGGGCTATGTGCCATATACTGTACCTGCACTGCTGCACTTCCAACTAAGACATTCTGGCACACAAGTCATGTTCTTCACACTGTTTAGCCCATACTGTATGTCTGCTCACTGCAGTAGATACCAATCAGCTCAGTATGGGTTTGTACTTGTCTTTATCAATCTGTTTTCCTGACATTGAAAGGGCGTAACGACTCCAAGCCACAGGTCAATGCACTTTTTCTTCTCTTCCATCCCCAAATTAGGCCAGGAAAACAGCAGTGCTTATAGACAAACAAAAACTGCTGTGGCCATTAAAGATGCCATGGACTTTTTAATGAAGTCTCATTAAGGCACTATGAAGTGATACAGAGTAAAGCCCATCCTATCTCAGTTGGGTGTTCAGAGATTCTGAGACGCAGAGAATAGTGTGTTCTCATTACAGTGTCTTAAAGAAGAGCTGAAACAGAAACATTTAACATCTCTGTCATCAGTGTCTCAGTAATACCTTATCATCTCCCAAAGCAATACTGACTTTCTTATTACCGCTCCCTCTTGACCTCAGCCATCAATCACATTGTTGATTTGTAGAGAGAGAGAGAGAGATCAGAAATGTATGACCTGGATTTGGATAGCTTCAGATGTTGATTCCTCAGGCACAAATGGGCTTTGAATCCTTTGAATCCCAGTCTGTAGAGTCACTCATAGGGCCATTCTCACATGGCATCACCAGATCAAACTGTGTCCTACCTCCTCAAATCAACTGACAGACTGGGAATGGCTTAAGTCTTCTTTGTACAGCACATAATTCATATAGATGACACATATTCTCAGGCAGTGGTATATTAAAAACATGAAAGTATCACATTATTATATAAACGCTCGGCCCAAGAACCTATAATGAATATAATTGCATCCGTTCAGGCATTCAGAGGGGGGAGCTTCTTTTCATCATGAAACAAACTCGAGCTCCAATAGTCAAAGACCTGCAGTCCCATCTAGGACATTAGTTTCAACCAATCCTGGAAAGGCATTAGAGAGAAGGTAATCGGGTTAGCCACTTAAAAGCAGCGCACCAGAAACTCTATTATTGGAAAAGTAATGGAGACCGACGTTTGTCTGTAAGCTTCGGCTGTTTGGTTAATTACAGATCTATGAACAACATTGGCACTCATTTACATACAGTATGCAAATTCAGAGCAAACCAGCAGAGCTGTTTCTGTCACTGGTGGCATTTGTCTGGAGGAGAGAGAGAACGAGAGAAGGAAAGAGGGGAAGAGAGGAGAAGAAACATGACATAGGTGGAAATGTTGAGAGAAAATGGAGAGATAGCAAGAAGAGATAGAGAGAAAGAGTCCTAACAGAGAGCCAGGCAGAGGGGACGAGATATTGAGATTCTCTGCAGTCTAACGGAAGTGTTGAGGAAGCAGTGGGAGGGGTAGGGCTTTGTCAACACAAGCCAGTTACACACACAGTCAGTGAATCAAGTGGGAATGACTTCACCTGAACACACACCAATTATCTGAGTTCTAAATATGACAAGACAAGACAACCACACTGGTAAACACAGTACAGGGAGGACAACCATATTGTCTATGCAGTTATGCTGAGACACTCAGTTTTGGCACATCATGTGAGTGTTTGTACTCCAACAATTACACATTCCATATGGTGACAGTTACAAGTTTCCTTTAGGGGTACTTCCCTAGTAAGTTCATGGGGGCTCCCGCTGTCACTGTGATGCTCAGGTGTGCCCAGATGTTGCTTTGCATGAATCTGTGGTCTGCTAGTGTTTGTAGCATTGCATGTTACTAATTCATTTAGACAGCAGGGGGACATGGGGAGCGGGTCCCTGGGGCTTTCTCTGCTTTACACACTGTATGCCACAAGCTGTCTGGGAGAGGGTAGCGGACAGGGTGCTGGTTGTGGTGTGGTGGGGGCCTTGAAACTGAACAGCTAGCAAACAAGTCACGTGTCTGCTGCTCTAATGAGTCACATGTCACTGCTCCATTGACGTCAGTGAACAGCGAGAGGCGTCCCACTTGGGGAGGCCTTTGGAGACAAATACTCTCTCTCTCGGCCTCTTTCACTTTCTCTCCATCTCTCTCTCCACCTGACTCTCTGTCTTTCTCTCTCTCTCTCTCTGCCTCTTTCCCTCTCTCACACAAATACCGACTGAGTTTACACACTAATATCAATAAAATCCATGTCCCAAGTTGATGTCTTCCTCCTGACTGAAGCCTCCTCCCTCCTCCTGCTGATTTCCCCATCAGACTGCCCTAATTCACACAGTCTCCTGAGGAGCCATGAAAGTGCTACCTGTTTTGTCTGTGTTCTCTTCCCAGCTTTCCCCTCTCCTCCTCCCTCCACTGTACTGCTGAGGAGGACTGCCTGTGGATGCTGCTGGCGCTGGAGCTACAGTCCAGTAATTCATCTCTTCAGAGGACGAGTGAGATTCCAGATGGTCCGTCTCTGATGGTATGTGTGTGCGTGTGTGCGTGTGTGTGTGTGTGTGTATGTGTGTGTGTGTGTGTGCGTGTGTGTGTGTGTGTGTGTGTGTGTGTGTGGTGTGTGTTGTTTCATTGGATTATTAACTTCTGTTTAATGACCTCGCTCCACTTTGCCTAATCCACTTCCACATTGGAGCCATATGTGTGCCTACCTTGCGTAAAAAAAACACCCACGAGTCAACCCAACAACGGCACAGAGAGCAGAGTACGGTTTGGAGGAAGGGTTTCCTTAATCATCTGCTCTCAATCTCTTTTTGCCACTTCTCTGAGATTCGACATTGCGTGTGAGACATTTCAGCACCATGGACAGCTCTGTCCCCTATTACATAAGCCCAATTATATAGCGAATGGAATCTAAACTGCGATGGAATAAATAATAAATAACCTGCTCATTATGTCCCATTTTGTGTCTGTATGTTGATAGATGTCAGGGTTATTATGAGCAACTTGCAACAGAGGAATGTGGGTTTGTTGAACGCTCACAACCACACACTCCCGACACGCCGAGTCTTTCGCAAAATCAATAATCCAATATGTTCAGTCAGAGATAAAGGATGATCAGAAGAAAGGTGCATCGGCCCCGAGAGAAGCGTCCATCACGCGGGGCTTGCACATTACAGGAGAGGAACGGAAGGTGAGCCTGCCAAATAGATTCTCGCGGGAGTGTCAATCACATGCACAGTAATGATAACACGGGAGACAAATGAAGGCAATAACTTGCAATGGGATTAGACTTCCCTATGAAAGTGCGGATATGGGCGATTTGGGGCATTTGTCTCCACTATATTGTGCAAATATGGCAGCAATACAGTAGGCTCATATGGTTAACGAGGCTGGAGCTTTAAAAATCAGGAATAGACCTACAATTATTCACATGGTCCAGAGCAGAATTCCTGCATCAGCTGTTACTCAACTCAGGTAAAACACACAGGGAGATGTTCATTGAAAATAAGTGATGTCACTTATGTAGACAGATTTCTAACAGAATACACAAGAAAAGCATATGGCTATGCTACTATTTAGCATTTGCTGTTTAGCCTATTACCCTTTTCACACTAAGCTGTACTAGGCTAGCCTGGTTGCTTATACATCCACCATATTCTTTTCAGTTGGCTAAACATAAGACCAGACTTCTTTGATATGTGTCCCAATATCCTCACGCGGAGAGATGATAAAATGGGGTTTTAGTTGGATGGTTGTTCTGCTGTGTGGGTAGGGGGGAAGCATGCGTATAAAAGCACCTGGGTGGCTGAAATAGCTTTATAAAACGACTGTCGGAATTCCAAATGCGATGCATCACAGCAGGCCCGGAGCGGAAAGTCAAAGGTGTAGGCGGTAATCGCCTCAATAGCGCGCTTGGCCATTTCTTCAGTGTGATTGTGAGCTGAGCCGCGGCCCAAACGTCTGCCGTCTCCCGGGACGTTAGAGCAAACCAAGGTAGAAAATGAAAATGTTTCACCTCACTCACATATCAAACCACCCATGTGTCAATAAGACAGGGATAGGCAAATATGTGTCACTGTAAGAGAGGTCCATGAGTTTAGAGAAGAGGTATAAGCACCTATCAGCATAGACATATGTTTTAAATGATTTTATGAGGATGACCATCACATCATAGGCATGTTTTAACAAATAATGTCATGTTGGGCCATTGAATAAATGCTCTGCTGCACATCCATCAATCTTCTTGCAATTGATAGCCTGCAGGTTTCACAAAGCGCTGATTTTAGTGACCCAGCAGGGACACAATCAGTGCCAGGTCTGTCTGGGGGAATAGAGGCCCTAAGAAATCAGAGGCCATATTCGCACCATGTCACAATGTGTCGCTTAATGGACTATGTGACAGTGGATGCTATTGCTGAGGATATTTGCACGGACAAATTATTGTTTAGCTCTCCGGTTTTAGGAGAGCGTGCATTTCGTGTCCCCCGTGTGGCGTCTGACCCTAAACAGCAGTCTACGCACAGTGGTTTGGAAGCAGGCCTCGGTTATATCCCTGTCTCTCATCAAAATACTGCCAGCATGAATACGATATTGTGATCATCTCAACTCTGCCTCATGCACGTACGCATTTGACAGGAAGGAAAAAGTGATATGAAAGTCTAGACAAATAGTTTAGTTTATTTAATAGTTTTACATTTTCATATCATTGCCTCGAGGCTCCAGCTATAATGACCAGCATAGCTCCTGATGAGTTTTCACTTTAGCTGTGCATAATGTTTTGGTTTGAAGCATGCTAGAAGTCTCCAGGTCTCATAACATTTTTTGCTTTGACTATATGATTCAGTTTTCAATAAGTAACATCAAACTTGCTGGACAAATTAAACCTGCTATATTAAGGAGTTACACATCCGTACTATTGAATGTCCAGTGTGTTATGGGGACCGGGGTAGCATACGTACCAAAAACTACAGCAAGCCGATTTGTCTGTAGCTGTTGAGGCTGAGTTAATTACAGCCTAGTCAGTTCTGGCTGATTGTCTGTTTTGAAAATTCCTCTCCAGCCTGTTTCAATTTGCAACTAAATGGGAATGGTCCACCAGAGATGTATCAGAATTAGTCATGTTTTTTTCTCTGTCTTAGTCAAACACATCTGCGGTCACAGGTTCATTTCTGCAGTAGGCTGTAAGACAGGGGAAGCACAGGTTCATTCTGCAGTAGGCTGTAAGACAGGGGAAGGACAGGTTCATTCTGCAGTAGGCTGTAAGACAGGGGAAGGTCAGGTTCATTCTGCAGTAGGATGTAAGACAGGGGAAGGTCAGGTTCATTCTGCAGTAGGCTGTAAGACAGGGGAAGGACAGGTTCATTCTGCAGTAGGCTGTAAGACAGGGGAAGGTCAGGTTCATTCTGCAGTAGGCTGTAAGACAGGGGAAGGACAGGTTCATTCTGCAGTAGGCTGTAAGACAGGGGAAGGACAGGTTCATTCTGCAGTAGGCTGTAAGACAGGGGAAGGACAGGTTCATTCTGCAGTAGGCTGTAAGACAGGGGAAGGACAGGTTCATTCTGCAGTAGGCTGTAAGACAGGGGAAGGACAGGTTCATTCTGCAGTAGGCTGTAAGACAGGGGAAGGACAGGTTCATTCTGCAGTAGGCTGTAAGACAGGGGAAGGACAGAATGTCAATTGTGAATCCCTATGTTAAAACCTTGTGGTACCATTTAGAAGCACTTGAGCTCAGAATACAAAAACCAGTCCCAGTGTAGCAGAGCACGACTCTTGGGTCCCAGCAGTGTTTGGGACCTTCACATAATTAAAATACAGTGGCTGGTATCTAGAAGAGGTGACACCGCCCCCTAGGGTCAGCGTCATATATTGCACACACTCATATTCTCACTGTAGCAACATCTGGAAGAGCAAAAACACTTCCCCTCTAACCTGGTGCTTTCTACAGATACTTTCACTCCAAATGTAGAAATTAGGGGTTATCACAAATAGCCCCAAAAATAATAACATCCTGGGTGAAGACACTTTGAGCTTAAACAGAATGAGGCAAAGCGGGAAGGAGAACAGAAGGATGTGATAGAGAAGATGAGGAGGAAGGAAAGTCAGATGCTGGGAGTGCTGGCAGCTGGTGGGGGTGGGCACGCCTGTCTGTGGCTCTCTCTGTCTCCCTCTGCTCTGCTGTGACTGCGGAGAAGGCGACAGATGGAGTCCGAAGGTTCTGCTCCAGTCCCAGCGCTGCTCCACCATTCTGACTGCTCTGGATGAGGGCCAGCAGCCAGGGGAACATGGTGGCCATGCCCAGCCCCGGGGGTCAACCACTTACAGAGAGGGGTCGCCCTGCCTGGTGCTCACCTCTGCTGCCACACACACACACACACACACACACACACACACACACACACACACACCACACACACACACACACACACACACACGCACACACGCACACACGCACACACGCACGCACGCACGCACGCACACACACTCTGCTGCCTCCCTGTGGAGGAAATAACGTCAAAGCAATCTGTGAATTCAAATCAAATATTATTTGTCACATGCTTCGTAGACAACGGGTGTACACTACCAGTGAAATGCTTACTGACGGGCCCTTCCCAACATTGCAGAGAGAGAAATAATTGTGATGAAGATGAATACCCTGTTGCATGTACTCCTATTAGAGAAGAGTGTTGTATATCTTCGGAGGCCTATGCTTTTCACCCAAACTCACAGAATGTGTATGAATGTACATTCATTTTCATCAGCGGTCATGTTGAGAGCTACAGTAACATACCCAGCAATCCTCTGCAATAAGGCAGAGGAACATTTCTGTCTGTGGTCCCCTATGACTTCTTTGTATATGTGGCTTGCGTGCACTGTGTGACAACATGATGAGAAGCCAGTCCTGACTCAGGAGGAACAGCATAGTGGGGTTCACTGGATTGTGTCAAAGCCCCAAGGCTGTGAAGTTGATGAGAGTAACTGTGTGATCTCTGTGCCACTGCTCATGTGGCAAATCAGTGGAGAAGATCTTTACACCCATACAGAGTGGAGAGTTATAAGACATAAACAAGCAAATGTTGCTTGATCTACTGGTCTTCCTATTAGCCTCATGCTCATTTGTTTGTGTTCATGCCCTGGACACTAATTACTGGTACCAAGATAGCAACGTGGCATAAAAGATAACAATCCAAAAACTGGAAACTGTTTCCCTTGAGGAAGGAGAAACAAGTTACACATATTTGTAAATGTGTTTATTTTTTACTCTAGGGCTTCCTTAGACCTTCATCTGTCTCCCTCCCCGTCAGAGGACATTTTGGTTCAGTCCTGTTCCAGTTTCTCCTGGAGTCTGCCTCAGTTGTGTGGGTGTCTGTGTTCATTAGCTACAGATCTGAATTATGAGTAAGGCCCCTTTTCTTATCGTCTTACAGCAGCAAAACTGTTGTTTCTCCTCACAGCAGTCCTTACATCTCCCGGGGGTGCTTTTGGAGCACATTATCAGATCTTCTTCTGTCCAGTTAAAAAGGTACAGTTGGCAAAAGCTCTCTCTCAGCATTAAAGAAAGAGTCCCAACTGAAATGTCTGTGATTTATATTAAGAGACAGGACTGAGGAAATCTGACTGGGTCTTAAATTCTAGACTGTACCTCCTCAAGGCTCTGGCTGTTAAGAGTGACAGACTGTGCTACGCAGATTGACCAGGGGGGCCAATGGGAGGGCCACAGCTCCCTGACAACACTCTGGGGCTTTGCATGTCATGATGGGAGGTCAGTGACACAGCGTGTTGGGATCTGAAGGGATGGCGAGATCATGTGGACCTCAAAGTAGAAGTTTGAAAGACTCACAGGATTTCTGGTCACTCTTAGATATTGTGGTAATAAAGTAGAACATGTGGAAATGGATCCTGTCGTCCATAGGTTGAACCACTACACAAAATATAAAAATACATCAATGATTCTACAATGTGGCAATGAAAATACAAAGTCAGGCTGCCTACAAAGACATATGATCCGTCTCTCTCACCAGTTTACCATTAGCAAGACAGACAAAGCCCTTCCATTATCAGTGAACATGAAATGAATCCTACGAGACCATTTCAGCAAATAATTCAGCCATTATCATTCATGACTCAATCACAGAGGAAATTGCCAGGGGGAGATATGCCGTCAGCCTTCAGTGGAGGCGAAGAAAAGAGAAGAGTGATGTTGGGGACAACAAAAGGAAGACAGACTGGTGTTATTGATAAAGATATTATGCTTGGCCAGAGACAGGGTGCTTTCTATTTGGGCTGGTGATGGTAGCAGAGGGGGGTAAGGTGTGTTGGGTGTTGGGTGGTGGTGTGGCGCTAATCAGCTGCTGGCAAGCGTGTGAGCGGGCGGTCTCCTTGCGGCAGAACCCCAGGTCGAAAGCGGGTTTGAAGTTTAATGATGCCACCTGCCAGCCTTGCCAGTCTGCAAGCGCTAACGAACTGGCAGCGCTGATGGCTTGGGCCACAGCACCTGAAAATGCACTGTGTGTTTCAGGAGGGCGGGGTTCTACCAGGGCTGTTGAGGGGCCTGCTGGAGACCCAAGACGGCACGGAAGGCCCGCATCTCTTTGAAGAGCGCCCTCATTTCCATATTTCATTACGCACCGGTGACTGACAAGGCCCAGCCAGATGTTCTATTTTCAGCTATTTAAATTTTGACCTGCTTTCTTTCCACGGTTGAAGAAAAGATTAGATTCGATTTCAATCAACACACAGATGCCATGGATGATAAGAACTTGGATATAGATGTTTGTTTATCTGTTGTGTTTTTTTGTTTTCTATATTCTCCTATTGTATCTTACCCCTCTGAGTAAAGGTGTTGATAACACACAGACAGTAGCTGCCATTTAACTTCAGAATCAGGAAATGTTTCCAAAGTGACTAGGCACCTTAGACTCCAGCACAGTCCCTGATTCATTCCAATGGTATTTCCTTTGAATTGGCTGTTAAATTGCAGTGTCCTTACTCAATCTATCCCTCAAAACTACATGGACAGCCCTGACCTTTCTGGGTGTCTGCAGCAAATAGCACTTTGTCAGAGGGAGTGAAGGAGCCCTAGGATCAATGTGATTGTCTTGGTATACAACAGCACTGACTTCACTCTGTGCATGTGCATGCCTATGGGTTTGTCTGTGCATGTGCATGCCTATGGGTTTGTCTGTGCATGTGCATGCCTATGGGTTTGTCTGTGCATGATTGAGTTTTATTAGATAACAAAATGATGGCAGAGGAAGAACGATAGTGATCAGTGGGAGAAAGGGAGCAGAGAAAGAGCCAAACTTTTATTTTGACAGGAAAAATATAGCTAAGATGACCTCTCCACAACCTCGCCCCTTTTCTCTCGAAATGAACGAAACTAGGCCAAAGGAAGACAGGTATTTAGAAGAATCGTGTTGGGTGACTATGAGAGTGATCATGTACGGAGTGGTAAACTACAGCTGTTTCTGGTCTGGGTGTGTAGGGTGCCTGTGAAACCACAGTTCTGGAGACAGAGAGGGCTGTCAACACATGAGCATATCCATCACTCTAATTTAATCAGCTTTTAGCACCGTCAGCCTGTAACTCAGTCATGAGCCTGGTTTCACCTTTAGCAGCCCCTGCCACCTGTCATCACCACACAGTGCGTGTCAGATGAGGGTGTGTCGTTGGTATTATACACTGGGGTCGGTACGACACAGCTGTAGGTGTGAGGGGTCACCTGCTGCCTGTCAAACCTAATTGGTAGTGCAATAAATCTTGATATACTGTACAGTTTATCATTCAAATCCACCTCATGATTCCTATTCTTCATTGTTTTAATCGAATAATAACACACAGCACAGAGCGCTGAAGCCATCTAAATCTCTAAATATCTCGGCAAATATATCTAATATAAGATATTCATATCCCAGATTTACCAGAGGATCCTTCTACTAAGAATGCTATGATCCTGGGTAAACATTCATATAGCCAGAGAGAGCAGTGACTGTTCTGGTAAAGATAGAAACCCCGGCTCTTTGCCTTAATGGGTTATAAATTGTCAAAGAAAACATGATTAATATCAGAAGACTAAATGTCATGTTTACATCAGATTTGAAATTGCGGTTGAACTCTGTGAACCACAGTGATGTTGGGGGAATGAGCAAGGGAGGGAGGGGGGCATTGCAGAATTATTGCTGTTGTATATTGAAGCAGAAAACTAATGAAAGTGGACTGGTGACATGTGAGCTATGTGACCACAGTGTTGCTGTGTTTACCAGTGAAACCACCAATTCGTAATACCTTCAGATTCACTACTCACCAAACATGGAGACAGATCTCTGTATTGTTCATGCTGTTATTGAAACCATGCTAGCCTGTGTGTGCATGCATGTATTATCATGTGACTCAGATTGCCTGGGTATCTGGGATCGGCATCAAATGCTGAGTGCCATCCAGTTATACATGATACCAGGCTAAACTGCTATGTAACCTAAACATGCCTGTGTGACAGAGCTAATGTCTATTGAGTACAGACATGCAGTACCAGTCAAAAGTTTGGACACACCTACTCATTCAAGGGTTTTTCTTTATTTTTATTATTTTCTACATTGTAGAATAATAGTGAAGACATCCAAACTATGAAATAACACATATGAAATAATGTAGTTACCAAGGAGCATTCCAGGTGAAGCTGGTTGAGATAATTCCAAGAGTGTGCAAAGCTGTCATCAAGGCAAAGGGTGGATACTTTGAAGAATCTCAAATATAAAATATATTTTGATTTGTTTAACACTTTCTTGGTTACTACATGATTCCATGTGTTATTTCATAGTTTTGATGTCTTCACTATTATTTTACAACATAGAAATAGTACAAATAAATTGAGTAGGTGTGTCCAAACTTTTGACTAGTACTATAAATAAAAAATTTAATGTTTTTGTCTGCATAGCATAAAGTACACATTAATGTACATATGTAATTAGTACCTGTGTGCACACATACAAACGTGCACACACACAAACTGTGGTGGAAGCATTCCAAGTACCTACTCAGATTGTCAGAAAATATGAAGCAGGGGATAGGTATATGGGGCGGCAGGTAGCCTAGTGGTTAGAGTGTCGGGCCAGTAACCGAAAGGTTGCTGGATCGACTCCCGGAGCTGACAAGGTAAAAATCTGTTTTTAAGCCCCTGAACAAGGCAGTTAACCCATTATTCCTCGGTAGGCTGTCATTGTAAATAAGAATTTGTACTTAACTGACTTGCCTTGTAAAAAATAAAGGTAAATTCTGGATGGACAGTGTGTTGCTAGTCTTTGGTGTTGCTGGCCGATGTCCCCTGACCAGGTGTCATGTGAAAAAGAGTAAAAATGCTGGCCAGTGGTTAAGGTGAGCCAGGACCCTTGAAGAATTCAAACTTCTCTTTGTACAGTGGACTCACAGCCGGTTTCTCACTGTTGACTGGTCTTCCAGTTCTAGGGAGCCGTCACCACGTAATAAAGAGGACCAATAATATATATCCAATTTTATACTGTGACAATATTTTGTATGACTATGCAGAGGTCTCACGGTCAGAAAAATACTCATGGCCCCAATTACAGTGGTCTCTGATAAAGCACAGAAAGTAGTCTTCAGATTAGTTTTCTACAACCTGAATATTTCAGCGTAATCAAAGGGGTTCTTTGTAAAACAAATTAAAGTTGTGAAGGAAACAGTTTCATCTCTCAACTGAAACCATTATTGTATTGGATACAAAGCCTGTCCCAACCTTTAAGAGGGTGGGGGAAGTTCTTATGTGTCGTTTTATTCCAATGTGAAGCCATCCTTGACATTTCCAGTGTTGTGTTGGCTGCACATCCTTTTCAGAGTTTTCCCAGCCTGAGAGATGCAGTGTGACCTGAAGACATTCACAAACTCATCAGGCAGAGCCATGACATTCTAGGAGAAACACCTCCGCACCAGTCTCCCTGAGAACCCGCTTTTATCTGCTGTTTATTACTCTCGGGAACATTATCATTGCTTTATTGTTTGCTAATACAATGCCAACCTTAATAGTTTGTCTGTTATCCTTTACTCCCACGTGCCTGGTTTTAGTCAGTGAGTGATTGCAGACCTTCAGACAACATGGCCTATAATGGTGCAGTGCAGCCTTGAACAGATGGTCAGACCATGTGAAGATCTATCAAAGGCACACAGCACTAGCATGTCAACGGCTCATCTGATAACTTGTGGGTGAGCATATGCAGTACCAAGCATGTCATACTGTAAATTACACACTGGACCATAGTCAAGCGTATTATGATATACATGTATGCAGACAAAGCCGCCAGGTGGAAAAGGAGGGCAAGGAAGACAAAAGGTGGCATGAGGCAAAAACCAAGAGCAAAATATTGACAATCAAGTCAGTGTGGGGAAACAAATTACTAAATTCATTATTTCAAACCAGAACGTGGTACCAGAATATCATGTTTTAGAATTAAAAATCAGTCCTGAAGCCCTTAACACCGACTACAAAGAATTACAGACATCATTTTCTCTGTACACAGGAGAAAAGACTCCTTAACTTTATTGCGGCACAACCATGAGGTATGAGGGAAAAAAAGAGATGGTTAAAAGGTCAAAGGGGACGGAACTTGTGCGGTTTAGCCTCTTTGCATCCACTGGTTTCAAGTTACAGGTGTAAGGGACGTCAGTGTTAGAATAAGTCATTTCTTTCCTCAAGCCTTTGGTCCAGCAGAAGAGTTTAGAAGTCAGGACCCTCTTTCTTCAGCTTGCTGTAGTCCATGTTCACCGAGTAAAACTATGAATGAAATGAAGGAACAATAAAGATTAAGGACAAGACCATCAGAGATCAAATATTGATGAATAACAGTAGATATTCTAAGCAAAAACCTGCCTTTACTTTCTGAATCATTCCCAAGTTTGTTATTCAGTCAGTGTCAAACTTGCTTTGTTGTTGTGACTGACAATTAGATTGGCTGATCAGATGACTTACTAAACTAACAGGATTATAGTGTATAATGAATTAAACTACGGGATGAGTGGAATCAGACAACAGCCCAATGACATTTTTGGCTCAAGCCACTACATTAACATGTTGTACAGCGCAGTGAGGGAACCTCTGCTCACTACCATGTGCAGCAGGGACCAAGTTTAATGCACTGACCATTGTGATATATTTATCCAGACATAACGGATCATCCGGCAAGTGATTGACCTACCTTGTGCTGATGTGTGGGTTCCGTCTTGTTCCATGGCTCGGGGTTGCCATTACGATTCCAACTACAGACAACATACATATTGAAATTAAGTTGAACTAATAGCAATATACCCGTCCTGCACATTGAAATTGACACCGGTGTCTGACTTATGACTAACTATAGCTAAAGTTACATCAAAACACTCAAGGTCAATCCAGTTCCTATGCGGTTCTCATTTCAGACGGCTTCCATTTGGACTGGAGCCTTATTAGTGACGTGTTTTACAAGGGCCCTTACCTGACATGGGGTCCCATTGCCAGGCGCAAGAGATACGCCCCAGACATAACCGTCCCACCACCGATGAAGATGAAGAGGGGGACCAGCTGGAGGAAATAGAAAAGAGTTAGGGGGAAACAATGGAGGACAGGGTAAGGTGGCAATCAAGGGAAATATGGCTATCATAGGGTTGACCCCATTCAGTCAACTGAGCAATTGTTTGGTCGATAGATTTTTTGTTTTTCATGGCACAGTAGACTCCTGTCTGATTCGTGCCCGTCTCTGTGGACTAATCCATTGCGGAGGCCGCTGGGGATGGCAGTCCATCATACTAAGATAAGCATTCTCAACGCAAGGCACGGGTGCCATGAGGGTATTTGAGAACATTTTGAAAACAAGTGAAATTCCATTGGTTTTCCATAAATGACTACTGCTTTGGACCTGAAGCTGATTGTGAGAGTATTCCTTAGGCCTACAGTATGTGTGAAGAAAATGTGTCTTAGGTATAATTTAAAAAATGTTGCGTGAAGAAGGTAAGTGTGGCTTAGATGTACAACGTTTGCGTCGCTCCAGAATCTGCTCTCTCCCGCCAATTCGTATGCATTCATTGTTTCATAAATTCATTGTGTGAATTGGTTTGTAATGGTGTCCATCAAGTCACCATTACATACATGACCAGTGGTACATTTAAGGTTCATTCCCACCAATTCTAAGCTACGTTTGTTTACAGTAATTTATGTTAATTCAATAAATTATTAGTCGTTTACCATTCTCATTGTCGGAGCGGACACGTTTGCAGAGCTCACAATTTATGCGACACTTATTTCACTCCATTTACAAGTTTAGTCAACTTATTAATTGTATTTTGTTTGGAGCGCTCCTGTCAATGTTGAGTAAGGAGGCACACCCGATTACACAGAAGTAAATCTAGGCTACCTGGTCTACACACAAATGTATGAATGTGCCCATTTGGTGATGTCCGATAGTATTTCTGATGGTCTTAACTCACCACCACTAATGAGCTTCCTTCTTCCTCAAACAGCAAGTCAGTCTTTACTTTACATCCAATGAGAATTTAAATAGTTCCTCACTGTATTCGAAAAATCTTTCCAGCTTGCTCACTTTCGATAACCACCGAGCCTCAGCATGAAAATATAAAAGTAATGCTCTGGTCCAGTGGCTCATTAAACTCTGAGGACCAATAAGAGTTGATACAGTTGCCAGTGCAAACTGTGGGCCAGACCCAGTTAATACAATGTTTCAAGTTCATTGCAGATGGAGTAGAGAGATTAACTATTGAAGAACATGAAATGAACAAACCTCCATGCATAGCCAATGTGATTTATAGGATATTTATTTTCATCAGGATATGATTTACTTGCAATGTTATTCGTTGGCTTTATGTTGATTATTTTTACCTAGTTGGCAATACAAAAAAAAAAACCGTTATTGTAATGGAAATTAAGCTGTTCCACGAAAATGTGGATGAAAACCATAACTGGTTAGATAAATTGTAAATTGGCACTCCACATGAAAAAGACAACCGGCCGCTGGTGTAGCCTATTACCGGCAACTTCAGGAGCATAATGGCAGGACCGAGGAGGGTCGTCTATAAAAAAATATTTAGTCAACTGGATTGCTTTCCTCCCCCCCAAAAAATACTTTCGCCAAAGTCCCGAGACCACAGTTACCCGATTTCCACCAAATAAACCTTGATTTAAAAAAAGAAAGAAAAGTACTTTCATAGCTAGTTAACCTTTTTCAAGAAAAAGCCACTACACTAGGTCGTTCTGTGACACTGGCATAGTAACGTTATGTCCTCGGTTAACCGCCTCGTCCTTGACTGAGTTGAGGTCTTTTTTGCCAGGTCGCAATTCCAGCAACTAACCATCTAGCTAAACACGCCTGCTCCCTCCCTTGGACAGTCACTTAAAACGTGTAAATAATATTAACTATACATTCAATTATTTTTTAGACCTTGCCCTTTCAAGAACATAACCCACACTTGCGCCAAATAGCTACAGTAGCTAACTAGTTAGCAAACAGGGCCGTTTAGGTCTGTGGTAAATGCCATCACTTGTCAATCAACGATCAATGCAGTAAACACCATATCGTTATATTCAATCTTGTCGTCTTTTTCCAAACACGAAACACATGACAAAAAGTCGACACTTGGGGGAAACGAGTAACGTATTAAAAATTGCAATGTGGTTAGCTTCGAAGTTAACGTTAGCACGACGCAAATCCCCCCCAAATAATCTATACGATTTAGCAAACTTCCCGATTTCACATGTACTTACTGCTGGGTGGCTTTTAAGCTGCCGGCTAACTGTGCTCAGCATTGTGAGGGTTTACTTCTCCCAATTTGTACAGCAATAACCGGATTAATGTAGGCCTTGCCAGGGCAGGAACTGAGCGTATTTTCAGATGCGTTTCAGAGATATCAATGATTTTTTATAACTAACCCAAGATATACCACAGAGCAGATGAACGAATCATAGTGGGTCGAACAAGCAAGGAGGTGGGAGTAAAGCACGAGCCAGTGAGATCCATTCGTCCTTGCGCTCCTAAACAATACATTTTTTTTTTTACTTTGGCAAAGGGTAAAGTCTACAGATTCTAGTTTTGGAAACAGAAACCTGTATGTCGATAAACTGTTTCAGCGATGAGAAAATGTGCAGAATCTCGGCCAAAGTCCATCTCGTTCAATCTTCTCCCACTGCCGGCCACAAGCTTCCTCACGTCACCATATTTGGTAGTGAGTGGAAACGCCAACCGGATGCTTCATATTTATACATCCGGTAAAATATCTGTCTCATTGTTCTTTCTGTGGAGATTCCTCACGCCCTTGAGTCCTCAACTCGTTCTTCTTCGGTGTGGCGGTTGGCATCCATCATATTTATGTTGCAAAACTGCCACTAACTACACTCGGGTCTAAATCCCTTATACTTTTCGGAACAAAATTAAATACAATAAGAAGAAGAAAAAACTGTCATCTAACCATGATCAACCCACCACCCAATTCCAATATTTAAAACCCTATCTGGACACCACCACTCAACACACCCTGTAACTCTTCTGAAGTAAAATCTCGTACAACCAAATATTTCTCTGCAGCTGCCACCAGAACCTCTATTTTCTGGGACTTATGTTCCATCCCCGTGGTTGATAACCATTGCTATAAACGTTAAGAAGCCAATCTTACTGAAGCATATGTCATTCATAGGCCTATCCTTCTGTGCTGGCACAGATCTACTCACACGGATCCTCTCAGGATCCCTCCCCCTTGAACCATCTTCCTCTACTTTCTTCACTGCCTCAGCATACAACACCCTCTGCTCTACTCTAACCCTGGTAACCTCAACCTGCCTCTCTCGCAACGGACACTTCTGATCCATGGGCACCCCTACAATTAACACATAACGATTCTTTCCCCAATACTACACATTCCTTTGTCTCATGCCCTTCTGCACACTTCTCACACCTAGGAACCTACCTCCCAGTCCAATTATATCTGATTATATTCCATCACTGATTAGCTTACTTCAAGGAAGGGAATAAGGAAGGATGCTTTTTCAAAGTATTTGAACAGGGCCTCAGTAGGTTTGAAGACGAATCCCACCAGTCATACAACAGAAGCATTCATGGGAGAATATTTGTAGAGGGATGTCAGATTACTTTCACTTGACTCTGTCTCACACACCTACAGTACTTTCAGTAATGATACTCCAGTGTCTTCAGGGGTAGACCAAGCTTGACTCAAACTAACCCTTCATCTGTTCATCCAATACCTGAGCCACTATGCCTAGCTGTCGGAAGCTCTAGACTAGGTGGGATGCAACACTACCCCTAGGAAGCGCACAACGACATCATCCCACTTCTGATAACAACACAGCAATTTTGTTGGGTAGCCGACCGGGACTCAAACCTGCGTCCAAACCACTGCACCATCAGGTCCTCCGATGTTGAACGAAGGAGGCTGTAAAACAGTATAGTAGTGTTCAGCTACTGCTATTTGACAGCATTCTTGTATATTATAAGGGTGATGCTACATCAGAGAACAGCATCCTCACACTACATGTGTTGTAATTCATTGTCTCTATCAGCAGGACCTCGGGATAGCTTGCCCAAACAGTGGGCTGGACAATTTAGTTTTCTGTGTGCTCTGCCAGCATCCTGCAGCTCACCCTGTTAATCAGATTGCCTCGCCAACATCTACCAACGTTAGTTTCCTCTGAATTGTATTTTCACTGAAAATTGGTCATAAACATCTCATAAGAGTTTCTGCACAGCCTGTCTATGATGCTGTGTGGGAAAGTTCCAACCAGTGAAGTAGACCTAATCTGATAGACTACAACGAACAAACCTTCCAAAAGTCTTTCAGTATTAAGTAAAACAAATGCACTCCCATGACATGCTTACATGATACATTTATAATTTTGAGAAAGAACTAGGTCATTGTCAGCCTGGTGTTACAATCCTAGAACCATGGAAAACATGTTTAATTGTCATATCAAAACACAGATTCAAGCCAAATCATGTCTCCTTCTGTTTAATTTCATCTGGTTTTAATTCTCTGGAAAATAATTGTACGTTGGCAGATTTTCATCCAGTTTGGCCAAAACTTTCAATAATAGCAATTTATTAAACATATAGCTAGGCTGATACCATATTATGGTTTCCCTTTTACTATGTAGTTCAAGGCATATCCTACTTTTATTTTTTTAAAAGCAACAACATTTAGCTGTCAGATTGGCCATGAGTATCAAATTGCTTTATTTACAGTATTTTATGTTTATTATTTCCATAATACAGATGGAATGGTTTATTTACAGTATTTTATGTTTATTATTTCTACAATACAGAGAGGCTAGTTGTCTGCCAAGATAATAATGGAAAAGATGACTAACATCCCGAGTCAACTACATGGAAGTGTTCAAACTCCTCATCTACAGCATGTCAACTTTCAGAATCTTGTGCAGGTCTCAACAACTTGAGATCTGATAACAGAGCTTTACTTGGAAAACTTCTACTAACTGACAAGTCAATCGACTCGTTTATTAGGGTGTTTTTCTGTAACCAATTTCTTTACTACGGTTACAAATACCAGTGAAAACCAGGCATTCCTTGGTGATGAGTTCATGAGGTAAATCTTGGAGCTGAGATTCATAGGCCTGTGTGGTTTAGATGTAGTCCAAAGGGAGGAGCAGCCTCAACAACCACAAGGGATTTGACGTGCATGTTGTCATCTTTCCTCTGCCCACCCATCTCATTCTGCCCCATTTCCTCTTCATGTGGATGTGGTCTTGCGGTCTAAGTAGATGATGCTTGTCTGTTTTAGTAGGTTCAGGAGAATGGGGACGTTTGAAAACATAGGGGCTTCTTTCATGATTATGTAAAAAAATTAAATTATAATATGGTAACTAACAATGACTAAGTGTATGTAGGTGTACTGCCTAGGCAGGATGTAGTAAGAAAATCAGAGAGATATGGATTTCTGTCCACTGGACTTTCAGTTTGTCAGTTTTGCATGACACATATTCCAGGTTCCTTAGTGTGTGGTCTTCTTTGGTGTCTTGCCAAATTTGGCATCAAACCCGAGACCTTAAATGAGAAAGCACATGATACAATTAAGACAGTAGTGTCTAGTCACCTCATCAACCAAAAAGAGACGTCACTACTAGTTGAGGCCTCTGAGCTCTAATGGAACATTTCCATAAGCAGCTGAAGAGCAGCTCAGTATTTCAACTATGAGGTGAAGCATAAAGTTACTACAGACACAGGAGCACATGGTGGAGGGAGATGGCGAGTGTGAGAGAGTGAGAGAGAGAGAGAGAGATTGAAACAGAGAGATAGTCACAACATCAGAGAGATATTAAGAGTTAACAAGTTAATGTTGTTACTCACCAAGGAACACCAGGATAGTGCCGACCCACTGCATGGTGTTGAGGACGTTGCCGAACAGAAGGACAGAGCCCAGGATGGTAAAGAACTTCCGTGTGGTAGTGACAATGGAGCAGGTGAGAGGGCCGAAGTACACCACAGTCATGAAGATGAAGGTCTAAGAGAGGAAGAGGAGTGAATGACTGTTACTATAAAAGACCCTCTGCAATGAGCGTGAGAGCAAAATAGCGAAAGACCACTGTAAACCACACATTGGCACTTATCCATAAGAATCACACGTATGTGAACCAATTAAAATGTATAATGTGACAATTTGCAGACATGGACATTATTTCCTTTTAACACACACACACACAGTCACACCCATGTGAGACCATACCTGGCCTAAAGCACTCGTGATTCCAAACAAAAGGATGTTCCAGAAGATGCTGGGGTGACGGTCTGTGAAGCTCAGGAAGTCCCATACCTCACCTGTCCACAACACCCCTGAAAGAAAAACACATGGGATAATTTACTGAAAGTGACACAATTCAGCATAAATTGATGTATTTTATCCTGCATGTAACAATTGGTTTTTTAAATTTGTATTATTTTTAATTTAACCTTTATTTAACTAGGCTGCTTGATTCTTATTGTTTAATCTCAAGTTATAGGATTGGTTAGCCTTTTCTTCTGCTACAAATGTGGGGAGAAGCCAATTAATTACTTTAATTGTTTTGGAATCAAACCCATGCTGAGATATGGTTCCATGACTTTATGGTGAAAATGCCTGTTCCAAACTCAAAATCAACAGTGGATTAAGGGCTCCTCCTACTGGTACAGAGCAGTAACAGCAGTTTGATTGGGTTGAATAGAACTGGGGATGTGGGGACTGCTTTGGCCAAAACCGAAGAAAGGGTTTCTGATAAAAGTAAGGCTGTAGAAAAGCATGAGATTGGGACACTTAGACTGAGAAGGAAGATCTGATATGAAGATATTTTATTGAATAAATAATGGTGCATTTAGTAGAGACGTGGAGCTGGCAGAGATACAGAAGAAACACAAAGCAGAGAGATCAGACAAAGTGTATATTTTCACACTTGTGAGGGGAAACAGGTGTCTCACCTAGTCCCAGCACCAGGGTGGACCACATGTTGATGTTGAGCATCATGTGGTTGGCACTGGTCTGGAAGAGACTCCTCATGTGGTCCTGGGCCACACCAGTCAAACCGTCCATGGTCAGAGATAGCAGCTAGGATACAGGGAAAGAGGTCACATTTACAAACCCACAGAGGCACAGACAGCAAATACACATATAGGCAGAGACACACACAGAGAAACACTGACCAGGTCACAGAGATAATACCACAGGCAGATGAAGACAGTTACACTCACCAACAGGATCTCCCCGAAGCCGAAAGCAGATTCTGTGGAAGCGACACTCTTGTTGGGTTTATAGAGGAACAGGGCCACCCCGCTGACGATCAACAGCACACACAGGTACTTGGCCAGTGGGTATTTCTTCCTCAGTACAAATACACCCAGAATCATCACTGTGGAACCAAAGGCAAAGGGATGTGAGGGGTGGTTATCAGCAGCAGCCATCACTGGTCTATTAGGTTGATGTGCACATAGAAAGACAATTCAGTCAGGGGGTAAAAACCATGGCTATGTAGATTAATGGGCTGCACGTGCTCAAGGGATAAGACTGGTCAGTGTATTACTATAGAACACACTAACCTTAGACAGTGTTTACATATTGCAACATACTGGGCAGGACAGAAGACTAGGCTCCTGTACTTATTGTTAGCATGACACTTGCAGTCATAGGGTAGTCTACATGAGGAGTCAGAGACTCACAGCAGGTGCATGCAAATAGAATGTATGTTCATTTAACAGGGACACTGAGTTTGGAAGGGCTGATGGGATGTGTAGTTCTAAAAAAGGTGCAATATGCAGAAATCACACAGATATTTCCTGGTTGCAAAAATTCGAATAGTTTGTCTAATTTCAGTGTATGTCACAAAACAAGCCATGTATAGTGTAAATAATCATTGTACCATACAAAACCGAAAGTAAAAGATGCAAAAACAAAACTTAAGAACGGGAAGGATAGAAATAGTGCACATAGAACAGATACACCGCTTCTTAGACGGGCTTGCAATGAGAATGACAAATCTATAACTCATATTTCAATGTGAATTTGGTTCGGTCGCCCAAAAAGTTAGATACTGCAGCTTTAAAAATGGCACTGGAAATAAGGGAGTCTGGCTGACACTGAAACATGACACACTGCTGCAGTAAGAGGCCCTGCAATACAATAAGGCAAACTAACCCCTCAAACCTGCCCTGGTCACTAAGCCAAAGGCTGCATATGACTTGTTTATTACATATTCAGGTGTTGAGAATGGGGTCAGGATGAGCAATAATATAATTATTACACCTACCTGGGATGGGCTTACAAGACTTCCCCAACACCTGTGACAACAATAGAGAGGTTGTTTAGATATTAGAATAATAAAATATCACAACAAATGATGATGATGACAGCGAGACACTGTATGGGCTGAGGGATAAGGCTGACCTGTGTGGGGTAGTTGACATACTGTAGGGCAGAATTGCTGGATACCATGGCTCCAAGATAAGACAGGGAACACACTCCATAGAGCCAGCTCTTGGTGTGGTCTGGTCTGGAACCCTCAAAAAATTGAATCACTAAATGGGGAGGAGGCAGAGACGAGACATCTATAATACATGGAGATTCAACACCAACAGACCATTGAAACACCCACAGGGGGAAAGATATGTTGGAGATGACTGTGTTGGGCAGAAGGTGAAAGGCCATGACTGATGACTATGTGTGGTTTACTCACAGATCTTGGCAAACACAGCATTGATGATGCATTGGATGAATACCAGCGTTGTGGCATAAACAAACTTCTCCTTCTTCTCCCCCTCACCATACTGTCCTCGGGTACTGGGTATATCAGACAAACAGCATTATGACAATTCATCAGTGCAACCACTCATGTTAATCCAGAGTTAATCCACTTCTTATTACACATATAAGACCGGTGTGACACACAAAAACACACAGGCCTTGATATTCAGCAAAGGAATTATTTGTTAATTAGACTGTGGAGTATCTGTAGGTTATAAAAAGAGAATGAGAGAGCAGTGGGAGGTACTAGTAGTCTGCTCTGGTTGACTACAGATACAAATCATCACTGGAAACAAGATGAGATTCCTCACCCTTGAGTGACATACCATTCAAGACATATCTACAGTATGTAGCAAGCTAATACCATAGGGATATAGTTTTTTTGAACACTTTCAGCTCTGTAGAGTTGGCTCGCCTACATTCAATAATGACATGAACTTGTTGCACTATAGCATCAGCAACTAACATATGTGCACAAAGAAACAGCCAATAAAAGCAATGTGCATCAAGAGCCTATGTTTTGAAATCCATGTTGTCGCTCGGATGTCAGACCAAGAAACTACTTACATTGTCTCTTGTAATATGCCATAATAAAAATAACAAACGAAGACTCCGAGGAAACAGACAATGAATCGTATACGCTCGTTCTGCAGTAGCGAGGGCTTCCCTGCTCCCTTTCCTGCAGCCATGCTGTCCTCTAGCTGTCCGGGTATGGAAACCGATACAGATCCGATCCCCGTACCCCTCAAAGCAACGTCCCGCTCCACAATCCCAGATATCACAAGCCCGGAAATGGTGACGCTGTAACGTTCAACTAACTGGGCAGACAGTTGCTAATGTGACTACAGATCCGTCTGTGGTTCCTCTTCAAAGATTTAGCTAAATGTGCCTGTTAGCTAGCTGACTTTGCTAGCTAGCTAACGTTAGTTAGCCAACGTTAGATTGGTGGGTTGGTTGGTTGTTAGCTAGCAATTAGCTAAATCCATCATTGTTGTCAATCCAGCTGTCGCAGTATAGTGTTGAATCCGGAATATATGTCCTTAATTGCAGGTCTCTCGTTCAAGCAAACGTTACTCCTGTCCCGATCCAGGTTGTCAAAGGCATCCTATTCAGACAGTTTTCCCGGTGGAAAGGATACCGGAGTGTACTTGTTTTCATTGAGATACGTCAGCTACACTGGCTCAAAGACCTCAGTGGTTCATTAAGAGCCCTCAACGAATATGCCTGAGCTTGTAGCTACTATACCATTCATATACAATAGTACTGGCAGAACGCAGATGCTACAATTTATAGCTATGCATGAACATGTGATTTGTTTTCTGCTTTGAATCAACTTATATGCAGCATACAAGGTAGCTCGAAAATGTTCTTATATTTGTTGATGTATCAAAATATTCAGCTGTAATATATATATATATATATATATATATATATATATATATATATATATATATATGTGTGTGATCTACACTCATTGATTTATTGTTCATTTAAATCGCAGTCGACACAGACGACTATTGAAAACATTTGCGGGGCTTTCTCGAACTAGTCGCGTGTCTTTTTTCGTACTGGGATGTGGATGGATTCTATTGGTCCAAATAAGGTAATAAACCTCTAGATTCGGCCATTGAAACAGACGGAATAGTGAAAGGGCGGGGCTTCTACTCCAGAGACACAGCTACACGTGTCAAAGGGAAATTTGACAACAATGAAATGCACCGCCACATTTGAGCATTGTTCAATAATCGTGACTGAACCCATTCACTATTGGTTTAATGTCCATTTAGTGTTAGTGTCCACTGTCAAACTAAAAACATGTTAAACAACTTCAATGCTTAAAACGTGAAATTATACAGGAAAGTAATGGAAGAACACCTACATATTGGTGATACAATGTCATTTTACATCACAATACAGTAAGGTAAAACGTATCTGAGGCTGGGGGAAAAGACAACTATGTCCAAATGATTCAGACTGTACCTTTACATCAGAAGAGAGCAGAGGTTCATGCTCATTCATGACACTACATGCATTTCAAACTGATATAGGAACAGCCACTATATTGCCATAAACATTGCTCATCATCAACCTGAGCAAGGGATAGGTCAAGTCACAAAGTGAGTACTCACAAGGTACACTCACAAACCAACTGTAAAGACATTCTACTAGGCCCTAAATATGGGAAATGTCTATCATAATTTACAATTACCTCACAAACAGATTCAAAAACAATACATTCACCCCCATCAATGGGACAAGAAAATTGAAAGACAATATCCAAATTCATTATAAACATTGGGACCTAGAAATGGACATACCCCCATTCCATCTTTTGTCTTGCCCATTCACCCTCTAAATGGACACATGCAATCCATGTCTCAAGGCTTAAAAATCCTTCTTTAACCTGTCTCCTCCCCTTCACATTTGAAGTGGATTTAACAAGTGACATCAGTAAGAGATCATGGCTTTCACCTGGATAGTCTGTCATGTTTTGTATACTCCATGTATATGAATACATAAGAAAATAATGAGACATTTTGCAATAAATTGAATACCTGATTTCCCATCAAAATGTCTGAACAATATCTGATTTAATAAAAAAAATCTAAATGTTTGGAGTATCTTCCTTCATTGTCCAACTGTTATATATTTCTTTTAACCTTTTAACAATTTAGTTGACCCTTGCTAACTTATGGGAATGTTAAATAGACATATGAAAGTCGAATGAGCACTTAGGTTTTGTGAACAAAAGTTCCATGAACTATATTTTGGGGAAGTGATCCGGAGGCCAAATTTTTTGTTTAGTTATGACCTCCTGCATGGTGTTGATAAAGCTGCCTTCCAATACCACATTTTATGTTGCATCCATATTGTATAATGTGTATTTTCTTACAGGTTTGTGTGATGGCAAAAATGGTCATAATCCTAAATGTTTGTCGCAAAGATTATTGTTAAACTATATGAATGTAATTATTTTTTAAAGCAAAATGAATTATTAGGCCTACTAAGAAAAATCTCCATGAGTTGAGCACTTAGAAATTGTAGTAGATGTAGCTAGCTAGTATACTGACAGAGTCAGTACAATTCAGACATGCAGTATTAATAGGCCCAATTAACTTGTTCTTCAACTTTCAGTTAAAATGTTAATGAGAATACATACATATTGTAAAGGGAGATTAATAATCAGGGAATGAATAACATATTTACTCTTTGGAGTGCCCACATACATATGGGGTATAGTAGTAACGTTAGGTGCAAGACTCACCGGTTTGTGTCAAGAACTGCAAAGCTGCTGGGTTTTTCACGCCCAAAAGTTTCCTTTGTGTATCAAGAAGGGTCCACCACCCAAAGGACATCCAGCAAACTTGACACCTGTGGGAAGCATTCGCGTCGACATGGGCCAGTGTTCCTGAGGAACGCTTTGAACACCTTGAAGTCCATGCCCCGACGAGGGGTGTTGATGATTTTTTTTTATATTTTGTGATAAAAAAATATTATATGTGCCTCAGTTGCATACATACACTGGGTGTATTTGCATATATCAATATAAAAGGGTAGGAACAGGGCCGCAATCAAAAATGCATTTAAAATCAAAACGCATGGATTACATTGTTCTTGAGATCATACATAATATCACTATAGTCCGAGTGTTCCTTTTCTGAAGTTGCTTTTATTTTAGCGCATCAAATGTGTAAATATTTACACTGCATTAAATTAAAAAATAAAAATATTACACAAACATATCCACACCCACAATAATACAGTTATCTTTCTTGTGATGCAACTTTCGAGATGGTGCTTTAAATGCCTGACAAAGCATTAGCTTGTTTATAGATGCAATGTAAAGCCAATGTTTAACATTGAACCCATTTCAGCCATCACCAGAGTGTGTTTCACAGGTCATTACAAACATTTCCGCGGTCGTTACGTTAACAGGGAAAAAACGAATGGCACAAGCATGAGTGGAAAAGAGTCACCAGAGTAAAATGAAAACAATCAATCCAAGGAAATTTAAGTGACAAATGGGTTTTTACACCCCTCAAACACAGGAAATGGCTGAAAAGGAGAGATCCTTACTGTAGATGTGCGGGGTATTGCTACCATAAGTACTAGTGGTGTGTAGGGCAGCTGCTTGTTCACCCGTACCCTACCGCAATTGCTAATTACCCATCCGTAACCGCCCCACGAAATGTGATTAAAAACCTTTTAAGGATCCGCACCTTTTTTCCAAATTTCGCCTAAAATGACATACCCAAATCTAACTAGCTGTAGTTCAGGACCTGAAGCAAGGATATGCATATTCTTGATACCATTTGAAAGGAAACACTTGGAAGTTTGTGGAAATGTGAAAGGTATGTAGGAGATAAACACATTAGACCTGGTAAAAGATAATACAAAGAAAAAAAAACATACGTTTTTTGTATTTTTTTGTACCATCTTTGAAATGCAAGAGAAAGGCCATAATGTACAGTCGTGGCCAAAAGTTGAGAATGACACAAATATTAATTTCCAAAGTTTGCTGCTTCAGTGTCTTTAGACATTTTTGTCAGATGTTACTATGGAATACTGAAGTATGATTACAAGCATTTCATAAGTGTCAAAGGCTTTTATTGACAATTACATGAAGTTGATGCAATGAGTCAATATTTGCAGTGTTGACCCTTCTTTTTCAAGACATCTGCAATCCGCCCTGGCATGCTGTCAATTAACTTCTGGGCCACATCCTGACTGATGGCAGCCCATTCTTGCATAATTAATGCTTGGAGTTTGTCAGAATTTGTGGTGTTTTGTTTGTCCACCCGCCTCTTGAGGCTTGACTACAAGTTCTCAATGGGATTAAGGTCTGGGGAGTTTCCTGGCCATGGACCCAAAATATCAATGTTTTGTTCCCCGAGCCACTTAGTTATCACTTTTGCCTTATGGCAAGGTGCTCCATCATGCTGGAAAAGGCATTGTTCGTCACCAAACTGTTCCTGGATGGTTGGGAGAAGTTGCTCTCGGAGGATGTGTTTGTACCATTTTTTATTCATGGCTGTGTTATTAGGCAAAATTGTTAGTGAGCCCACTCCCTTGGCTGAGAAGCAACCCCACACATGAATGGTCTCAGGATGCTTTACTGTTAGCATGACACAGGACTGATGGTAGCGCTCACCTTGTCTTCACTGGACAAGCTTTTTTCCGGATTCTCCAAACAATCGGAAAGGGGATTCATCAGAGAAAATGACTTTATCCCAGTCCTCAGCAGTCCAATCCCTGTACATTTTGCAGAATATCAGTCTGTCCCTGATGTTTTTCCTGGAGAGACGTGGCTTCTTTGCTGCCCTTCTTGACACCAGGCCATCCTCCAAAAGTCTTCGTCTCACTGTGCGTGCAGATGCACTCACACCTGCCTGCTGCCATTCCTGAGCAAGCTCTGTACTGGTGGTGCCCCGATCCCGCAGCTGAATCAACTTTAGGAGATGGTCCTGGCGCTTGCTGGACTTTCTTTGGTGCCCTGAAGCCTTCTTCACAACAATTGAACTGCTCTCCTTGAAGTTCATGATGATCTGATAAATGGTTGATTTAGGTGCAATCTTACTGGCAGCAATATCCTTGCCTGTGAATCCCTTTTTGTGCAAAGCAATGGTGACGGCACGTGTTTCCTTGCAGGTAATCATGGTTGACAGAGGAACAACAATGATTCCACCACCCTCCATTTGAAGCTTCCAGTCTGTTATTCGAATTCAATCAGCATGACAGAGTGATCTCCAGCCTTGTCCTCCTCAACACTCACGCCCGTGTTAACGAGAGAATCACCGACATGTCAGCTGGTCCTTTTGTGGCAGGGCTGAAATGCAGTGGAAATGTTTTTGGGGATTCAGTTCATTTGCATGGCAAAGAGGGACTTCGCAATTAATTGCAATTCATCTGATCACTCTTCATAACCTTCTGGTGTATATGCAAATTTCCATCATACAAACTGAGGCAGCAGACTTTGTGAAAATGTATATTTGTCATTCTCAAAACTTTTGGCCACAACTGTATTATTCCAGCCCAGCGCAATTTCGATTTCGGCCACTAAATGGCAGCAGTGTATGTGCAAAGTTTTAGACTGATCCAATGAACCATTGCATTTATGTTCAAAATGTTGTATCAAGACTGCCCAAATGTGCCTAATTGGTTAATTAATAACTTTAAGTTCAAAACTGTGCACTCTTCAAACAATGGCAGGGTATTCTTTCACTGTAATAGCTACTGTAAATTGGACAGAGCAGTTAGATTAACAACAATTTAAGCTTTCTGCCAATATCAGATATGTCTATGTCCTGGGAAATGTTCTTGTTACTTACAACCTCATGCTAATCGCATTAGCCTACATTTGCTCAACCGTCCCGTGGGGGACCCACCGATCATGTATAGGGAAATTCTGAGGCCCGTACTCAACCCGAAAATACAGAAAACGCACTACAGGCCACAATCAAACATGGCAGAATGAATTTGACAGTTGGTGCAGGATTTTGTTTTGCCTGATTTAGATAGATACACTACATGAACAAAAGTGTGTAAATGAACAAATGTGTACATCTGATAGTCGAACATCTCATTCCAAAATCATGGAGATTAATATGGAATTGGTCCCCCATTTTCTGCTATAACAGCCTCCACTCTTCTGGGAAGGCTTTCCACTAGATGTTGTAACATTGCTGCAGGGACTTGCTTCCATTTCAGCCACAACACCATTAGTGAGGTCGGTCACTGATGTTGGGCAATTAGGCCTGACTCGCCGTGAGTGTTCCAATTCATCCCAAAGGTGTTTGATGGAGTTAAGGTCAGGGCTCTGTGCAGGCCAATCAAGTTCTTCCACACCGATCTCGACAAACCATTTCTGTATGGACCTCGCTTTGTGCACAGGGGCATTGTTACACTGAAACAGGAAAGGGCCTTCCCCAAACTTACCAAACAGTTGGAAGCACAGAATCGTCTAGAACGTCATTGTATGCTGTAGCATTATGTTTTTCCTTCACTGGACCTAAGGGGCCTGAGAACCATGAAAAACAGCCCCAGACCATTATTCCTCCTCCACCAAACTTTACAGTTGGCACTATGCATTGGGGCAGGTAGTGTTCTCCTGGCATCCGCCAAAGCCAGATTCGTCCGTCGGACTGACAGATGGTGAAGCGTGATTCATCACTCCAGAGAAGGCAGTGAGCTTTACACCACTCCAGGCGACGTTTGGCATTGTACATGGTAATCTTAGACTTACGTGCAGCTGCTTGGCCATGGAAACCCATTTCATGAAGCTCCCAATTAACAATTCTTGTGCTGACGTTGCTTCCAGAGACAGTTTGGAACTCGGTAGTGAGTGTTGCAACCGAGGACAGACATTTTTTTTACGCGCTTCGGAGGTCCCGTTCTTTGAGCTTGTGTGGCCTACCACTTCGCGGCTGAGCCGTTGTTGCCCCAGTTGTTTCCACTTCACAATAACAGCACATACAGTTGACCAGGGCAGCTCTAGCAGGTCAGAAATTTGATGAACTGAATTGTTGTGAAGGTGGCATCTTATGACAGTGCCATGTTTTAAGTCACTGAGCTCTTCATTAAGGCCATCCTTCTGCCAATGTTTGTCTATTGAGATTGCATGGCTGTGTGCTCGATTTTATTCACCCGTCAGCAACGGGTGTGGCTGAAATAGCCGAATCCACTAATTTGAAGGGGTGCCCATATACTTTTGTATATATAGTGTGTTTCTGCTTATAATTTCCGACAAACTCAGCAAAAAAAGGAAAGTCCCTTTTTCAGGACCCTGTCTTTCAAAGATATGTAAAAATACAAATAACTTCATAGATCTTCATTGTAAAGGGTTTAAACACTGTTTCCCATGTTTGTTCAATGAACCATAAACAATGAATGAACATGCACATGTGGAATGGTCGTTAAGAAACTAACAGCTTACAGACGGTAGGCAAGTAAGGTCACAGTTATGAAAACTTAGGACACTAAAGAGGCCTTTCTACTGACTCTGAAAAACACCAAAAGAAAGATGCCCAGGGTCCCTCCTCATCTGCGTGAAAGTGCCTTAGGCATGCTGCAAGGAGGCATGAGGACTGCAGGTGTGAGAGGCCGAAGACAGCGCTACAGGGAGACAGGACGGACAGCTGATCGTCCTCGCAGTGGCAGACCACGTGTAACAACACCTGCACAGGATCGGTACATCCGAACATCACACCTGCGGGACAGGTACAGGATGGCAACAACAACAACAACCCGAGTTACACCAGGAACGCACAATCCCTCCATCAGGGCTTGTAGGCCTGTTGTAAGGCAGGTCCTCACCAGCAACAACGTTGCCTATGGGCACAAACCCACCGTCGCTGGACCAGATAGGACTGGCAAAAAGTGCTCTTCACTGACGAGACATGGTTTTGTCTCACCAGGGGTGATAGTCGGATTTGCGTTTATCGTCGAAGGAATGAGCGTTACACCGAGGCCTGTACTCTGGAATGGGATCGAGTTGGAGGTGGAGGTTCCGTCTGGGGTCAGTGTGTCACAGCATCATCGGACTGAGCTTGTTGTCATTGCAGGCAATCTCAACGCTGTGCGTTACAGGGAAGACATCCTTCTCCCTCATGTGGTATCCTTCCTGCAGGCTCATCCTGACATGACCCTCCAGCATGACAATGACACCAGCCATACTGTTCGTTCTGTGCGTGATTTCCAGCAAGACAGGAATGTCAGTGTTCTGCCATGGCCAGCGAAGAGGCCGGATCTCAATCCCATTGAGCACGTCTGGGACTTGTTGGATCGGAGTGTGAGGGCTAGGGCCATTCCCCCCCAGAAATGTCCTGGAACTTGCAGGTGCCTCGGTGGAAGAGTGGGGTAACATCTCACAGCAAGAACGGGCAAATCTGGTGCAGTCCATGAGGAGATGCACTATAGTACTTAATGCAGCTGGTGGCCACACCAGATACTGACTGTTACTTTTGATTTTGACCCCCCCTTTGTTCAGGGACACATTATTCAATTTCTGTTAGTCACATGTCTGTGGAAATTGTTCAGTCTGTGTCTCAGTTGTTGAATCTTATGTTCATACAAATATTTACACATGTTAAGTTTGCTGAAAATAAACGCAGTTGACAGTGAGAGGACGTTTCTTTTTGCTGAGTTTGTGTTGCCCTAGAAGACTAAATCAATCCTTGCTCAACACAATAATGTAATAGATCGATATAATTAATGCTTCAATCTAGTTGACATTGGTAAAGTTCTTTGTCATCTTTAGCGGAGCAAAGACATTTAGGGACTGGGGAGAAATTACAATAACGGAAAAAAAATAAAAGGTAAAGATTTTCTGTCCAAATGACATCAGTTTGACCGGCTCTATGGAAGAAAAAAAAGCTGTGAAAACGACCAAACGTGTTTCTGATAAGATTTCAGTTCGGCTTTGATGCATTTTTGTGGTTGAAATACTATCAGCTTTTATGAAGACAGCACCTCTCCAGATGGTATCTGAGCATTGCATTCTCTCAAGATGCATTAATAAATCATATTTCTCCACTTCTGTTCCAAATTTAGCCCTACATTTAGTGTATAATTTTACTGCAAGAAATGCTTAATTCTGCAGGAGTTATTATTAAGACTATGTGAGAGGTTATAGACCTACAAGTCAGTGCCCAGATTTCACAGTTCCCTTGACATGCCATAGGGCTATTTGAAGTCCTGTCTTGTGACTATCAAGTTTGTATAGCGCCTCACAAATCACACATAAGACTGCTATCATCCTCTTTTACTTAACCAAATCTTTTCCAAGCATTACTTTTCTGGCCCTCCCTTCTCTTGTTTTCGACTCTCCTGTCGTAGCGTTTGTCTTATTGAATTAAAACTTTAACAATGTCCTTTTTGCCTCCATGGATTGATGTTAACTTTTTCTGCCTGTTCCCAAAAGTATTATTTGGCGATTGGCTGTGTGGGCTATTTGGCGTGCATACAGTTTATCCCCGAAGATAAGGTTTATGCACTAATACCAGATAGCCTAAAATAATGAAAGATGAACCTCAATGTAGCCTTTATAAATTGCACAATAATTACACATTTATGGATATTATAAGGTATTGTTTCTCTTTATTCAACCAGCCTGCCACCCACCCGCCACACAATATTTAATGACTCTAAACCCGTCCACCCCGCGGATATAACCGCGGGGACAGCGTGTTATGAGTCAATCCGGGCATCACTAATTAGTACATCTCTGACTCCAAGCTCTAGTTAAAACAAATCTAAGGGTATCAGAGCAAGGCCAAGTTGTGTAGATTAAAAATATGTCACACACAAACATTTGTACAACTTATTTACCCCCCCTAACCAAGGGGGCAAGTGACTATCACTGTACCCAGAGCAGCAAGTCCCTCTGAGAATCGGGATAGAACACCAATGACAGATTTGATCCTGATCCCACAGAGAACCCACTGTAGAGGTCTCTCTTTTTGTTGATCTTAGGTGAATAGATCTGGAGGCTTGTCATAACAGTCCCTGACAAGGTGGTGGCAGCCATCTTCATTTAATCTCCTATTAGGATAAATCCATCCTCATTAGTCTGAGAACAACCCCATCTCCACAGTCACATGGTGGTTGTGTCCTGGAGGGGTCCACTCATGTAGCCACCAACCGAATGCCCAACTGTCTGGTAGGGGGCAGAGCCTTGACCTGAGCAGCCTGTGACAGGAGAGACTGACAGGCCGCGGAACAGGAGGTCCATGGAGGGCAGCAAGGGCTTGAGCAGACTGACAGGGCAGAAGGCAGAGCCTCCATGGGGAGTGAAATTCACCTTGTTGGGGTCAGGGCAGGATACCTGGAGGAGAGGCTCTCTCTGACAGGGAGACCTGGGATTGAGGGACAGAAAGAGAGACGATTAGCCCAAATCATTTCTAATTACACAAAGTCTGTGTGTGTTTCAATACTCACATAGCCTCTTCACACACTACGCGTACTCGCTCACAGCCTTCAGGAGGCTCCCTCTGGAAGGAGTAGGTCTTGTTGGGACGAGGGGAGGAGGAGGGCTGCAACAGAGAGGGATCCAGAACTACTGGAGAGGGGCACACGGTCTCACAGTCCACAGGGTCTGCACAAAGAGGAAAAAACATGATTTAAAAAGGTCCACTACAGTATTTAAGTCATTCAAGTCTAACAAACCACCCATTTACTCACCTGGCTCTCCCATGGGGCAGGGAGACTGAGATGGGGAGAGTAGAGCTGGGTTCAGGGCACAGGGAGACTCAGATGGAGAGAGCAAAGCAGAGTCGAACGAGGCAGGGGAGGGCTCACTCTGGGTACCACTGCTGCACCTCTGGGCAGGAACTGGGGCTCTGTGGCCATCTGGGACATCCAGGATCTAACAGGGGAACAGGGAGAGGGTACAGTGAGGCTATGGGACACTGGCCATTGGAGAGAAATATGGGCTAATTGGCTGTCACTAGGGGAATCCAGTGGATCCATAGAGGGCTGAGATAATGGATCTAAGCCAGCCGGTACCCAAGCAGATTGGCTGTATTTAAACATGCTCACCTTGTGCTGGTCCTCAGGTGTCTCTGACACAAAGACTCCCTCCAGCTCCAGGTTCAGACCTTCCACACTGCGCCGCAGCCGAGGGGCCAACCTGCTCAGGGGTGTCAGGGGCACCGTCTGGGGGGGGGGGGGGGGGGGGCACCAAAGACACGAAAAATGGAGCACAGGAGTGTGTATGGTCTGATTTGATCTGTTCCACACAAAGGGGCTTGAGTGTGAAGGTATGTACCAAAGGCCATGTAAATACGCGTATGAGTACGAGCGTATTCCTGTCAATGTGCATTCCTGTCATAGCGTGGCGATGGTGCAACCAGGCAGCTTGATGACACCAGCTCCTAAGAAAAGCAGTGCTGTTTTTCTAGCCCTGTTGCTAACGTCTCTCTACTCTGCCTGAGAAACTCAGAAGGCCAACCATCAGTGTTCTGTGTCAGTAAATACTCTGAACAGCTCCTGGGTCCCACTGTCTGCATACATGACCTTACGTTACAGTCATCCAGGGGACATTCAAATTCAAAAATAACATTTTCAATTCAAGTAAACAAGTTGCAGTATAAATAAGGACGGGTTCAGAGTGCAGATCAAATCCACAGTATTATGGGGAGGGCTGTATAGGACGTACCTGTGTAGCGCCTGGTACATGGCCTCCAGGTAGGGGGTGGTGGGGACGCTCATATCCCCCAGAGGGAGGGGCGTGTCGGGAGCGCTTCTGTAGCTGGTGCTTGAGCTTAACCACCTGATGCCAAGTCATAGAGGGGAAAGGACTTAGAAGAGACGCTTGTCATTCAGAAGAAAGAATGAGGGAGGAATAATTCAACTGGGAGACAGGGGTGTGACTGGCCGAGTCACCGCGGACAACAGGAGAGTAAAAATAGTCCCATCTGAGTTTTACTGGTGTATTGTGAGAATGATGTTTGATTGACAAGCTCCTGGTTAAAGGACCTTTTTTAGTAAACATTTACATTCAAAGGAAGTACTCACATCCCTCAAGTGTTCTGCGCTGCCCCATGATGCTGAGCGTTTGTGTCCGCCAACACTTCTTCTTCCCCGAGTCTCCTCTGCCCAGGAGCTGGGAGTCTATGGAAGGAGCAGGGTTGTTATAGTAACCAGCCACACGTTGCTTATACAACTCTGCACAACACACTTTCTGAAAAACTAAACTGACTTGAAAATAGTTTTTTGCTGTGGAAACATTGCTGATTGGATTGGAATCAGAGAGCATTATGTTCTTGTCGATCATTTAACTACACAACTGGTAACTTTATCTACGAGTTCTAAGATTGACCTTTCAATAGAACAGAGCAGTGAACCCGTTTCACTCTTCTCTAGCAGTACAATTTACACCTATGGAAGTGAAACAGCACCCTAGCTACATGATTTGACTAGAGCACAGAAGTGGTGCCCTACAGCTGTCAGGCACACCTGCCAGTCACACAGCTGTGCAGAGGCAGACAGGCAGGCGAGGAGTAAACCACTGTTGCTGACAACACCCCCTACAAATGAGTAAAACAAAAACCACAGCAATGCAAATAAACAAGTATCACACATCAGCTACAGCAAAAAAGACAACAGCACAGACAGTTTGACATTAGTACACAAAACATGTAGTGACAGCCGTATTCACACAGAATAGGAGACCGCCACAGAGTTTGGGTAATCAACATGGTGACATCCTGTGCTGTCCCTCCTTCATTCATCACAACTGAGCTCCATGTCTTCACATGCCTGAGGAGGAAGAAGAGAGGACAGTGGAGCGTTCCTACCGACATAGGCCCCACTCCTCTAATGCCCACAAGCCCTGGGGTGAGCGTTGCTGGCAGACGGGAGGATGTGGGTGTGTGGCGGTCTATCTGCTGAGCTGCCCTCCCTCGTCTCCACACTCCTGCTTCACACACAGCCTGGACAGGATCCTCTTGCTGATGCCCAATTTCTCCTCAACATCAATTTCTTTTTTCTGTTCTGCCCCCCCTAACTTGAATATTTTCTCTGGGCCTCCTCTCCTCCAAATGCAGGTTCCTCTCCAGGTCACGTTTCCCCAAAATGCAGTCTTCTCTCTGGGTCTAGTCTTCTAGAGCTCTCAGTCCTCTCACAGAGTTCCACACTGATGTCATGACACACAGTAGTGTAACAGAGTCGGTCCCGGGCTATAAACGACAAAAAACCTTGACGCCATCTTCCGCCCTATCTGGTGGAGCCGTGGTCAGACACCGTGGCTAAATGTGTCATGGAGGGACAGTCAGTTACCCAACCCTGTCGGTGTAGTGTTACTGCTCCCCCCCCCCCCCCCCCCTCCACCAAACATGACCACGGGACACAAGGCTATAAAAAGATCCGGTCAAAAGGTGATGGAATGTTCTGGGTGTCTAACGCTTTGAATGCCAGTTCAGCCTCGTGTTTGATTTGATGTACATTTACTTTTAAGTATTACAAAAGGGGTTTTGAACCTGTTACTACAAATTGTTTAGATTGGGTCTCTCTTTAGTTTGTGGCAGAGGGGAACTCCCCCAAATCCACAAGAAGCTGGTTGTATGGGAAAAAGTGACAGTTTCATTACTGAAGAAAGGAGATAATGGCAGACAATAGGAGACAGTTATATCATCTTAAATAAAGCAATGAGGGGGGGTCTGTTCTGTACAATAGAGGACAGGGGGGTTGTTCAGAATAAACTGTGTCAAGATTGAGGGCACAGTGGTGGAGTGTGGTTAGGTTAGCCCAGGCTTTGTGCACTAGATGAGGGGTGGATACAGTAGGGGGGAGGTTGAAGAGACAGCAGGGGATGAAGAGAACAAAACAACTGTTTCCAGTTGGCTGCCTTCCACTGCTCCTCAGCTTCAGAATGGAACTGCTAGACACCTGCAGCACCAGCCTCAGATAGCTCACTTGGTCTTTATATTACACAATAGGACAACAGTGTTTATAACACACATTTTCATAGATTAGAAGTCTGGCCATTGTAAGCAACGACGGTGACAAATTGAATGGGGAGCGACAAATGGCTTTTAAGCAATATCAATACAGGCTTGACAAGAGTATATTCCTCTCGGTTTCAGATCTATAGGAGTTAATGGCTGTTAATGTTAAATTCACATTTGGGCTGTGACTGAGTCCGGTGAGTTTACCTGCGTGGCCTTGTCATTGACACAGGTGACTCCTTGGCTCTCTGCCTCCTTGGGCCACCGGCCCTGCAGATATGGTCCAACAATTGTATCCAGGGACAGGGTGCGACGAATGGTCGGCTTTGGGGGGCGAGACTTTCTCCTGTCGCCTTAAGGAAAAGCCAAAAGACATCACATTTACTGATATGAAACGCGTCTGCTTTATACTGCGAGTGTGTGATGAGGTCAATATTTGTAACAGAAGACAGATGCTAATCTTGTATGGAGGGCTGTTTTGTGCGACGGTGCCCCAGTTTGACAGCATATTGGTCTGACAAACTCAACGCTCAGCCTACCGGTACAACGTAGTTAGAACAAAGTCACATCGTAAAGGAGGTTGAAAACCACTTTAGCACCAGCAGGAGTTCATAAAATGGCCTCCTCCGGCCCCCCCTCGCAGGGCTTTGTGAGCTCGTAGTACAAGTAGGTGTGTATTGGCAGCTCTTTGTAAGTAATCTCTGGCAGGTGTGAGCCAAGCCACTGAGCCTACAGCAAAGCCCTCCAAAGACATGTTGCACAAGACTGGCAAGATACATTGCAGGTAGGGTTGTCTACACGATGAGATTAAAATGGATAAGAGCGAGAATATTTGTATTTGTCAAACGGCAGTCAAGCATCAATCATGTCACCAGAATAAAACCCTCTATCTACTGGAATGGAGCATCAAGATCACCATGCACTTCCATCACCCTGTGAAGTTCAGAACTTATTCCATCTGTAGCCTAAAACTATGGTTTCCCCGAGTAATAATGGGAGGACCACACACCATATCATGTCGACTCCAAGTTCACTTCAATATGATGGTTATTCAGTGGAGGCTGGTGGGAGGAGATATAGGAGGATGGGCTCATTGTAATGGTTGTAACGGAGTCATACATGTGGTTTCCATATATTTGATGTGTTTGATACTGTTCCATTTATACCATTCCAGTCTTTACAATGAGCACGTCCTCCTACAGCACCTCCCACCAGCCTCCACTGTGTTTATTATATCAACATTTGCTAATAAAGGCATTTCCACCAGTATTTCTCGCATAATACATTTTACTGACACAAAAAGATCCCACCATGTCGAACCAACAAATAACCTGTCGGCATTTATAAAATTGTACCGAAACTACCTGTATTGACTTACATTTTATATGGTACCACTTTAGTCGCATTAATACTGTGGATGGAAACGTGGTCAATCAAATCGTATTAGTCACAAAAGCCGAATACAACAGGTGTAGATCTCACAGTGAAATGCTAACTTACAAGTCCTTAACCAACAATGCAGTTTAAAAAAATATGAATAATAAAAGTCATCACTAATTAAAGAGCAGCAGTAAAATAACAATAGCGAGACTATATACAGGGGGGTACTGGTACAGAGTCAATTTGCGGGTGTGCCGGTTAGTCGGGGTAATATGTACATGTAGGTAGAGTTATTAAAGTGACTAGGCATAGATGATAACAGAGAGTAGCAGCGGTGTAAGTGGGGATGCAAATAGTCTGGGTAGCCATTTCATTAGATGTTCAGCATTCTTATGGCTTGGGGGAAGAAGCTGTTTAGAAGCCTCTTGGACCTAGACTTGCCGCTCCGGTACTGCTTGCCATGCGGTAGCAGAGAGAACAGTCTATGACTAGGGTGGCTGGAGTCTTCCTCTGACACCGCCTGGTATAGAGGTCCTGGATGGCAGGAAGCTTGGCCCCGGTGATGTACTGGGCCGTTCGCACTACCCTCTGTAGTGCCTTGTGGTCGGAGGCGGAGCTGTTGCAATACCAAGCAGTGATGCAACCAGTCAGGATGCTCTCGATGGTGCAGCTGTAGAACCTTTTGAGGATCTGAGGACCCATATCTCCTGAGGTGGAATAGGTTTTGTCGTGCCCTCTTCACGATGGTCTTGGTGTGCTTGGACCATGTTAGTTTGTTGGTGATGTGGACACCAAGGACCTTGAAGCTCTGAACATGCTCCACTGCAGCCCCTGTCGATGAGAATGGGGGCGTACTCAGTCCTCTTTTTCCTGTAGTCCACAATCATCTCCTTTGTCTTGATCACGTTGAGAGGTTGTTGTCCTGGCATCACATGGACAGGTGTCTGACCTCCTCCCTATAGGCTGTCTCGTCGTTGTCAGTGATCAGGCCTACCATTGTTGTGTCATCTGCAAATTGAATGATGGTGTTGGAGTTGTGCCTGGTCATGCAGTCATGAGTGAACAGGGAGTACAGGAGTGGACTGAGCACGCACCCCTGAGGGGTCCCTGTGCTGATGTTCCAGTTGTGGTGGAACGTTAATAATGAATTGGAAAAAACATGACACTATTCTCAAATTAAGTAGCACATTTCTGCTTTCATAACACTTCATTTTATAGGGTCCTACAGAGAACCACATCAAAATACATGCTTGAGCAGGATGGGGGATGGCTGACGCATGGTGGAAATTAGGCTATATTCACTGAAAGTCGGTGGTCTGTTTAGAAAAATTGAGGCCAGATGCTACTGCACGTAAAATAGACCCATGTAGCTAAGCCGTAAGATACTATAACAGTTTATCATAATAGATAGCCCACAAACCCGTTAGACTAGTGATAGACAGCAATAACAAAGCAAACTCTAGCGACATTCCCACCATAGTGTAATATTTGGCAAGTGACATTACTTGGCACCAAAATTGTATTTACCAGTCTTGGAATCTTTGCAGCGCGGTTGTGCTTTGTTGTGAAGCTGGAATGGGACAGTGGCTCGAAGTGGTTGTAGACAAGGGGTGCCCCCCCGAGCCGCTTCACTTCTGCACGACATCCCCCCAAGTGCAAAATGAAGCAGCCGAAAGCACTTCGACAGGCAACCGTATCAAAGCTCACAATCAGTAGTTTTAGCGACCTCTTTTTCCGTTTAAATTAGCCCGTATTTCAATATTTATTTATGATAAGTATCCAACATGGTTAGCTTCTTGCTAGCAGCCAGCCTTCTTTTGTGATGACCATGATTTCCTCCAACTTTTCTCTTGAACTAAAATAAATCTCTAAAATATTAGCCGTGCATTTAGTTCACAATTAAACTATTAAATGCCCAACCTGATCATCCACCGTTGGCTATTATAACTTTACATTATGTAAACTATCAGGCTACACATTTGACAAAATATTGCCAAATCTTGTGTCTGAAACTGACAACAGCTCAACTAGCTAAATTCTCCTGTCCAATTTACTTACAAGTGGGCGAGGCTAAAGACACATTCTTGATCTGGTTGGGTACTGAAAAATACGACTTAACTTCTATTGGTCATAAACTCTATCTATCAAGGGTCTGCCCTCGAAAGTCATAACATTCCCTCCCAGTTTATTAAAACTCAAACCAGCAGCGTACACCAGAGCCTCCCACTCCACAATACATTCACACACATTCCTCTTTAATGTTCGAACGTTATGGATTAAACTCCTTATCAACACTGATTAAAAAAATATAAAAGCAACAATTTCAAAGATTTTAGTTTGTTAGTTGCTAAGGAAATAAGTCAATTTAAATGAATTAAGCCCTAATCTATTGATGGGAATACAGATATGCATGTTGTTCACAGATACCTTAAAAAAAAAGGGCTGGGTGTGGATCAGAAAACCAGTCAATACCTGGTGTGACCATTTCCCTCACACAGAGTGACACATCTCTTTCGCATATAATTGATCAGGCCTGTTACTCTACTCCTCTTCAATGGCTGTGCAAAGTTTCTGGATATTGGCAGGAACTGGAACACACTGCCGTATACGTCGATCCAGAGCATACCAAACATGCTCAATGGGTGACATATCTGGTGGGTATGCAGGCCATGGAATAGCTGATAGTTTCAGCTTCCAGGAATTGTGTGCAGATCCTTGCGACATAGGGCCATGCATTATCATGATGAAATATGAGGTGATGGTGGCAGCAGATGAATGGCACGACAATGGGCCTCAGGATCTCATCACGGTATATCTGTGCATTCAAATGGCTATCGATAAAATGCAAATGTATTCGTTGTCCTTAGCTTATGCCTTCCCATACCATAACCCCACCGCCACCATGGGGTATTCTGTTCACAACATAGACGTCAGCAAACCGGTCGCCCACACAACGTCATATACACCATCTGCACGGTACAGCTGAAACCGGGATTCATCCACGAAGAGCACACTTCTCCAGTGTGCCAGTGGCCATCGAAGGGGAGCATTTATCCACTGAAGTCGGTTACAAAACCATACTGCAGTCAGGTCAAGACCCTGGTGTGGACGACGAGCATGCAAAGTAACTTCCCGAGATGGTTTCTGACAGTTTGAGCAGAAATTCTTTGGTTGGGCAAATCCAGTTTCATCAGCTGTCCAGTTGGTTGGTCTAAGACGAGCCCGCAGGTGAAGAAGCCGAATGTGGAGGTCCTGGGTTGGTGAGGTTACACGTGGTCTGCGGTTGTGAAGCCGGTTGGACATACTGCCAAATTCTCTAAGACGACATCGAGGTGGATAATAGTAAAGAAATTAACATTAAATTCTCTGGCAACAGCTCTGGTGGACATTCCTGCAGTATGCATGGCAATTGCACGCTCCCTCAAAACTTGAGACATTTGTGGCATTGCGTTCTGAGACAAAACTGCACATTTTAGAATGGCATTTTATTGTCCCCAGGACAAGGCGCACCTGTATAATGATCATGTTGTTTAATAAGCTTCTTGATAATCATCCACCTGACAGGTGTGGCATATCTTGGAATCAGGGACGTAAACACATTTGGGCACAAAATTTGAGAGAGAAGCTTTTTTGTGCATATGGAAAATGTCTGGGATCTTTTATTTCAGCTAATGAAACATGGGACCAACACTTGTTGCATTTAAATTATTGTTTAGTATATAATTTATCAAAACATTGTCAATATTGGATCAACTTCAGTGTTAAAAAAGCCTATATACAAGCCAGAATGTTCATGACCTGATTTGGAGTTCTGTTCAGATCTTGCAGCTTGCCCATAGATCTACCAATTTATGTTAGCTGATGCTGCTGAAGTAAGACATTGAAAATCAGAGCTCTTATCATATATTCTGAAAAAACATGACGCAAAAGACCTGCGTTGGAGAAGAAAACAGAAATCAAATGGCCAGTAACGCTTCAGTGATCTGCAGGCTCCAAAGGACCTCTTATACAGTTCAAACTACCCGGGTTGAGGTTAAATTATTATTATTATTTTTTTATTTATTTTTTTAAATCGCACACACCAATTTGGAACCTCAGCTAATGTAGTATGTCACTGGAAGACAGTATTTTAACCATATAATTAGGAATTGGAAAAGTATTTAATAGGATCTCTATGACTTTAATGACAGACTCAATGTATGAATACATACTGTAACTAGGCAAATATCCAGACTAGATCATGATGAATTGGTTTGAACTAGCATGGACCTTACCAAAGACTTTGTAACAATATTGGTTTTAATGTTTGCAAGACAACTCTTTACAAGAAAATGACATCATTAATTACAGTGGGCGCATGTATATTATTATTTATTATCAGGGATGTTACTGTCAAATCCATAGAAAGGGGTCTCTGCTTATTCCTCTCTGGTCACACCCAGCTTTGGCCTGTGGCCACCAACTGGACTGAGATGGTACAGAAAGTAATCTAGCATGTACATTCTGACTGGCTTAACGTAATGGAAGGATACAGATGAATTGGAGCAACAGTCTGGACCCTGACAGAGAGGGAGAAAGAAATTAAAAACAGATGAGCAGGAAGTTCAATGGCACTGAAGGGAGGTCATTTGATATGTGTTGTACTGAGTGTAGACCTACTTACCACTTTGGAAGGGTAATAGTTGTACTGGTGGAACCATTTGGGCAATGTGTCTTCGGTAGAGAGAAGTTTACCCAGCCACAGGGGGTGGAAGGTTTCCCTGTGCTGGAGGTCTCTAGAGTCCCCTGCTGGGACTCCCAGCTTCTGGAGGCAGAAGCCCAGCAGTAGGTCCTCTGCAGAGGTGGACTGGCTGCAGGTTCCATGGTGCAGGGCCCTGACATAGCGGCTCACAGACTCGCGGCTCAGTACATAGCCAGCACCACCACTCATGTAGCCTTGATGGACAAAGCGGCGAAAACGTCTGCCCAGATACACTGGCTGGTCTGGGCTGAACCGAGACAGGAGCAGACGCAAGTTTTCCACTATTACATAGGTGTCATCATCAGCTTTGAGGAACCAGTCAGCCTTGTCTAGGTAACTGGAAATGGAGGGAAAGAGGAGGTATCAAAGACAGAAGGTAGAGTTTGTCTCCTTCACCAGCACATACAAATACACATAGTGCTTTCAGAACACATTCACACCCCTTGGCCTTTCCAACATTTTGTTGTGTTACAGCCTGAATTTAAAATGGATTAATTTGAAATTGTGTGTTACTGGCTTACACACAACACCCCATAATGTCAAAGTGGAATTATATTTTTAGAAATCTATGACAAGACTTCATAATGGCTGTCTAGCAATGACCAACAATCAACAAAACTTAAAGATCTTTAAAAAGAATAATGTACAAATATTGTACAATCCAGGTGTACAAAGTTCTTAGACTTAGCCAGAAAAACTCACAGCTGTAATCACTGCCAAATATGATTCTAACATGTATTGACTCCGATGTGTGAATACTCATGTAAATGAGATAATGTTTTTAGAAATGTTTACAAATTTATGGGACATTGTGTGTAGATGGGTGACCAAAAAAATAGCATATTTACATAGGTCACCTGACTGACAGTCTGTCATCAGCCCATCCACATTGCACTACATACATTCAGTGCATTTGGAAAGTGTTCAGACCCCTTCACTTTTTCTTACGTTACAGCCTTATTCTAAAATTGATTAAATAGTTTATTTTCTTCATCAATCTACACACAAGACTCCATCACAAAACAAAAACAGTTTATCAATTTTTGCAAATGTATAAAATAGAAACTGTAATATTACATTTGCATAAGTATTCAGACCCTTTGTTGAAGCATCTTTGGCAGCAATTACAGCCTTGAGTATTTTTGGGTATGATGCTACAAGCTTGGCACACCTGTATTTGGGGAGTATCTCATATTCTTCTCTGCAGATCCTCTCAAGCTGTCAGGTTGGATGAGGAGCGTCGCTGCACAGCTATATTCATGTTCAATCAGGTTAAAGCCCGGGATCTGGCTAGGCCACTTAAGAACATTGAGACTTTTCCAGAAGCCTCTCCTGCATTGCCTTGGCTGTGTGCTCAGGTTCTTTGTCCTGTTGGAAGATGAACCTTCGCCCCAGTCTGAGGTCCTGAGCGCTCTGGAGCAGGTTTTCATCAAGGATCTCTATGTACTTTGCTCCGTTCATCTTTCCTTTCCCTCGATACCGACTAGTCTCCCTATCCCTGCCGCTGAAAAAAATCCCCACAGCATGATGCTTCCATCAGACGTGACGCTTGGCATTCAGGCCAAAGAGTTCAATCTTGGTTTCATCAGACCAGGGAATCTTGTTTCTCATGGTCTGAGAGTCCTTTAGGTGTCTTTTGGCAAACTTCAAGCGGACTGTCATGCGTCTTTTACTGAGGAGTGGCTTCCGTCTGGCCACTCTACTATAAATAACTGATTGGTGGACTGCTGCAGAGTTGGTTGTCCTTCTGGAAGATTCTCCCATCTCCACAGAGGAACTCTAGAGCTCTGTCAGAGTGACCATCAGGTTCTTGGTCACCCCCGATTGCTCAGTTTGGCCAGGCGGCTAGCTCTAGTGAGAGTCTTGGTGGTTCCAAACTTCTTCCATTTAAGAAAGATGGAGGCCACTGCATCTGAGCTCAATTTCGAGTCTCATAGCAAAGGGTCTGAATAGTTATGTAAATAAGGTGTTTCAGTTTAAGGTATTTGCAAACATTTCTAAAAACCTGTTTTCACTTTGTCATTATAGGATATTGTGTGTATATTTAATTTTATAATACAGCTGTAACAGAACAAAATGTGGAAAAATTGAAGGGGTCTGAATACTTTCCAAATGCACTGTAGATCTCCCATACCACATGGATACCACTAGACCACCAGAATCATGTCCTCCATCAATGTGAGAGAGATTAGGAGAACATACTGGTGTTGTGGGAGCATTACCTGTCATGCAGTAAGTTGAAAGCGGCCATGGTCTTATTGTACAGGTTGGCCCGTCCCTCCTCTGTTGCCAGAGCCAGCACGGTCCCAGGGAACAGGAGGTCCGGCTTAGAGCTCATGAAGAGCAGTGTGTCACAGCGAGGCCCCCAGGTGTTCACTATGTGTTTAGCTCTGGTCCACAGAGTCTGGGGTGAGGTCAACACCCAGCAGAGCAGTCGACCCGAAGAGGGGGTGGGGGGCAATGGCGAGAGGACTGAGGCATTAGTGGCAACAGCAGAGTGGTGTACTGAGAGAGAGAGAGAGAGAGAGAGAATCATGTGGCTGAGTGTATTGGAGATATTCAGAGAGGTGTAAAAAATACTGTAGCTCCAATTTACCTGAAGGGAGCTCAACCAAGAGGCTGCTGGTCCGTGAGGGCAAGGGCACTGTCTCCTGAGAGATCTGATAAGCTCTGTTGTAAGCAATGGCCATGAAACAGAGACAGAACCCCAACACAAAGCCAGCACAGAACATAAAATCCAAGAGCCTGGAAGGCTTTGAAGTGGACTTTGACATAATCATCTGCACAAGACAAAATCATATTGTAAAAGTAATGTCTAGGTTTACAAAAAAGAGAATTAGCAGACAAAGTCAATCAAAAACCAATCTGGTTTATAAGAAGTTGCAACAAGGAGACACATCCAGCACTGAAAATGTCTAATTGACATCTTGGAGACTGGCCCTTTATATACTAATCAGACAGCACCAAATGTTCTAGTCACAAACTTGGGCCTTCAATTGTGTAGGCAATACCACACACACACACACACACACAAAAATAAGGAAACGTCCCTCGTCTGTCACCAATGTTGAATACAATTATTGGAACGTACTCTGATGATTGGGTGTTGGTCATTCAGCTAGTCAGAATGACAAAATATCCACAGGAAAGTATTAAACAGACTTCAAAACATGGCTCTGTGTGGCAATCAAGATGTGTTTGCTCATGACTGAACACACGAGATGGATGTACATGCACAAAACCATGTAAACACCTTGTATTATGTGTGCAGGTACATCCATCTCGTGTGTTCAGTCATGAGCAAACACATCTTGATTGCCACACAGGCCCAAGAAATGCTAGACATTTCTACTTCAGTACTGGTGCACTAAAAAGTTGGGTAAACAATACTTTCCGTTGGATATTTTGTCTCAAATTTCAAACAGCTGAAGGACCAACTGCACAGACAACCAAGAGTAAGTTCAAATGTAATGTTATTCAACATTCTGGCTTGTAAGGAACATTACCACAATTCTGCAGTGCTTTGCTTCAGACTGTATACCAAGAATTGGTATCAAAGTCTGATTTAAGCTATGGAAACACCAGCCCAAGAAGCTTGTAGTTAGTCAAAACAGAAGGCAGTGACTTGGTCAGCGGCTACAGAATCACACAGTGTCATAAATACAATACTACAGTGAATAATAAGTGTGTCCTTGTACATCGTCTGGCATCACCCACTATCAACAGATATGATAATAATCCATAACAGTCTATTGACCATCAACCCACACCTTGAGTGTCACAAACACTGGAAGTCATGTGTATTACAGAAAGGGAAAATATAAATATGCTAAACAGTGTTAATCCCTCTAAACTAAATATGAACTTTAGTGATCTAAATGTCCCATTACCAACATGCATAGACCTACAAATCAATCCTAAATCTTACATTTGGTTTTACAAAGTTCTATCAAACATACCAACCCTCTGCCTTCCAGAAACAGAACAATGGCCTGATGTGACTGTTAATTGGACACCACCCCTGCAGAAGCACTGCCCACCAATTGATTGATTGGGGACACATTAGTAAATGGACCACTAGATGGTGCCATAGAGCACCTTGGACACATTCAATCCTGGGCCCAGTTAATCAAAAATTATCCATTTGGATTTCACCTTTCGTACAGGGTTAAATGCATAGAAATATATTGAATAGAAAGGTATCCACATTCAAGACAATGATTTGTCCATTGTATTTATTCTATTTCTGTGCATTTAATCATATCCGATAGGCAAAATCTGGGCGATGGTCCTGCAGGTTTGCAGCACAATGTACAGAAATCAATTACTTTTTTCTTGGCCCAATAGCTTACTAACACACTTGTCTCAACTAATCAAGGGCTGCTTAAATGGAATCCTTTTGTTAGTAGAAAATCAACATGAGTCTTACAGATGTATACTGTTGAAACCAGTGGAGTAGTTGAGGGTAAACATACCTTAAAGTTTACACACCTTGCAGAGAAAAAAATACTCACTGAAAAGGGATTGACATAACAAAAATAAGGCAGTTTATTGCAACTAATAGCATAGGTCATTGAACAAAAATAACCAAATATGCACGTGTAAAAATAACAGAACACTTGATTTATAAAATCAGATTCATCAACAAAATATTAAAAGCAAAGTGACAACAAAACTGTTGATAGACAGATGTAACCAATTGTTGCACACATGAACACATACTGAAACAGTAATATCTGATTACTTAAGCAGGTCAATGATTTGGAGATTCAGGCCATCCAAAACCCAGTATAAATAGAGGAACAATGCCAATATCATTCAGCCACATGCATCAAATACACATCTAGCCACTATGTTAGCAACACTCAACCTGCATCCACTCACAAACACCTAAGAATAGCTGATGTTGTTGTTGGAATTCAGTTCAGCCTTCTCCTCCAAGTGTTCTGACTTAATCACAGGTGCGTCATTCCAGTTTGTCTGTCATTTTGACAGGCAGGCAGGAGGATTGTATAGGCTGAGGCAGGGCTGGGACACACAGACACTACAATGACCAGATGTGTCAGGTGCAGAGAAAGAGTTGGATAAGGAGATCTAGAGGAGAGGAGAATTTAAATAGATAAATAAATACATGCTTTTGGATAGTTTTGTAGCTTTGAATTGCGCTAGTTAGATGTGTCCAAAAGGCATTAAATACAGGCCAACATTTTGACATAGGAATTGACACACACACAGTGAAAGAGCAGGATGGACAGTGTGAGGATATGAGCGAGGGTGTGGGTGAGGAGGGGCACAGAAGAACTAGGATCCTTTTAGTTTCATTACAACTTTAATTTATTCCACACAAAAATCCAGAAATATTGAAGAGCTTTTCCCCCTCTAATCTTTGCAGACATGAAGCAGTGGGTTGAGTGGAGTTGGTTGGAGAAGGGTTTGGTTGAAAAAGGGTTTTGTTGGTAACTGTGTTAATAGTGACAGTAGGTAGGTAGATGTTCATGATCTATTGAGTGTCTCCAGGTTGAGGCAGGCGGGTGGGGTTGGTTGGTTGTTGGCTTTGCGCTGGGCAGACAGAGCTCTGTTGGCATGGCGCCCCCTAGCTGGGGGAGAGTGCAGGGCTGGGTTCCATGCTGATGTTGACCAGACACTCACTGGACTTGAGGCTGGACATGGACTTGCAGCTGGGGAGAGAGGCCAGAGAGCCACAGAGACCTATCATAGAAGGGGTGTAGTCTTTTCCTACAGAGGAGAGAAAAGACAAAACACAATAAAACTCTGTCCCTAAAGCACACTTTGGCTATCAGCATAACTTAAACACCCACACAAAATACACCATAGACACTGTTCAAACATGCCTTTGTATGTGTGTGTTTGTGAGGACATGTGGATGCATTCTTCTAAGTGGGTTTCTGTTTCTGTGTGGTTTTGTGTTGGTGCATGTATGACAGTGGGTGACTCGGTTCACATATTTCTGCAGAATCAGTATACATTGCTGTGCATCTACAAATGTGTTTGTATAATGTACATTTATCTGTCGAGCACCAACCTGTATCTCCGTTCTGTTGCCCATCTGTCTTCTGGGAATCAGAGTTCAGACTGACGTCAGCTGAGAGCTGCTCCAAACTGTGGAAGCTTCTCCTGAAAGGATGAGTGACATCATGAAATACTGTTACAATAACATCTGTGTGGAAATCGCTTTGACATTTCCTGTTTGCTAAAATTATAATAGTTTGCCTAATTTTAGTTTATGTGACAAAGCAAGTAAGTATAGTGTTGCGTTCCATCATCGTACCATCTAAACCGCTGTGAAATATATTTTCCATAACCAAAACCAGCTGTTTGAAGATGCTGTACAAAACCGAAAGTAAAAGAATGCAAAATGAAACTTAAGAACGAGAAGCATAGAAATACCACACATAGAACAGATATACACTTCTTATAGTTCCTTTCAATGAGAATGACATGTCTATATCACACATTTCTATGTGAATTTGGTTGGGTCGCCCAAAAAGTTACATATTGCAGCTTTAAATGTACAGTAGCACAAAAATCACACACATGCACATATACACACACTCATACAGTAGATATACCTGCGGAAGAGCTTGACGTCCCCCTGGTTGTTGTAGCCTCGTATGGAGGACCACTGGTTGACCAGAGGGATGGACAGATCCTTAGTCAGGTGGGAGGAATCACAGGGGATGAGGGCAGTGCTGGAAGGAACACGCTTGTGATTAACTCTTAAAATCATCTGATATGTTATGTACTGCATTTGTGTGTGTCTGTTTATGATGTTTGTATGTGTCCCCGTCAATGTATACCAGTGTGTGTGCATTTGTATACTGCTCTCACAGTTGTGCCTGCAGCTCCAGTACGATGGACTCCAGCTCCTTCTTCTCCTGCAGGCTCTGGACTCTGAGCTCCTCTAGCCTGGCACTCAGCTTCTTGTTCTCCGTCTCCACATTCTTCAGCTGGGACTCCCGCAGACGCACCAGCTCCTCCAGGTAGCCCTGCATCCCAGACACAGGCACCGACCCAGACGCAGACACACAGTTAGAAGATAGGACTGGAGTGCATACAGATAGACTGTGTTCTGCATATCCCAAAAGTACATAAAGTTTTTACTCTATATACAGTGCCTTAGGAAAGTATTCAGACCCCTTGACTTTTTCCACATTTTGTTACAGCCTTATTCTAAAATGGTTAAAATCAAATAAATTCATCAATCTACACACAATACACGATAATGACAATTTTTTGAAAATGTAGGCAATCTTAAAAACTGAAATACGTTATTTACATAAATATTCAGACCCTTTACTATGAAACTCGAAATTGAGCTCAGATGCATATTGTTTCCATTGATCATCCTTTAGATGTTTCTACAACTTGATTGGTTTCCACCTGTCGTAAATTCAATTGATTGGACATGATTTGGAAAGGCTCACACCTGTCTACATAAGGTACCACAGTTGACAGTGCAGAGCAAAAACCAAGCCATGAGGTCGAAGGAATTGTCCGTAGAGCTCAGAGACAGGACTGTGTCGAGGCACAGATCTGGGGAAGACTACCAAAAAATGTCTGCAGCATTAAAGGCCCCCAAAAACACAGTGGCTTCCATCATTCTTAAATTGAAGAAGTTTAGAACCACCAAGACTCTTCCCTGAGCTGCCTGCCCGATCAAACTGAGCAATCGAGGGAGAAGGGCCTTGGTTATGGAGGTGACCAAGAACCCGATGGTCACTCTGACAGAGCTCTAGAGTTCCTCAGTGAAGATAGGAGAACCTTACAGAAGGACAACCATCTCTGCAGCACTTTACCAATCAGGCCTTTATGGTAGAGTGGCCAGATGGAAGCCACTCCTCAGTAAAAGGCACATGAAAGTCCACTTGGAATTTGCCGAAAGTCACCTAAAGACTCTCAGGCCATGAGAAACAAGATGATCTGGTCTGATGAAATCAAGATTGAACTCTTTGGCCTGAATGCCAAGCGTTACGTCTGGAGGGAACCTGGCACCATCCCTACGGTGAAGCATGGTGGTGGCAGCATCCTGTTGTGGGTATGTTTTTCAAAGGCAGGGACAGGGAGACTGGTCAGGATTGAGGGAAAGATGAACGGAGCAAAGTACAGAGAGATCCTTGATGAAAACCTGCTACAGAGCGCTCAGGACCTCAGACTGGGGTGAAGGTTCACCTTCCAACAGGACAATGACCCTAAGCACACAGCCAAGACTACGCAGGAGTGGCTTTGGGGACAAGTCTTCAAATGTCCTTGAGTGGCCCAGCCAGAGCCTGGACTTGAACCCGATGGAACATCTCCGGAGAGACCTAAAAAGCTGGAAGAGATTCTATGCCCCATGTCTTTAGGAATGTAAGGTTATCAGGAGGTCAAAAGGTCACCTTCTGGGCGTACACGATCTTAAACCTCTGTTCCATCTTGCGACACTTGTTCCTCCAGCTCTCCTCGTCGGTGACCAGGGGGATGTAGGGGTGTTCTGGGACACTTTCGTCACTGGCACTGCTGTCCACACTGCACCGGTCATCCTCATCACTCAGGTAGTCATAGCTGTAAGCAGGGGACATATAGCAAGGGAGTTACACACTTTTACACACTGCTTATAGTCATTTGTATAGCTATGACTAAGCTACTGACTAGTATGACATATATTCACGAAGTGGGCATGTGGTTGTCTCACCTCTGAGTGAACTTCAGGTAAGGTGTGAAGTCAATCACTGCAGGGGACTTCCCATCCAGCACCTCCCCCTTCAAGCAAAAACTGGACAGAGAAAGAATTGTGAACTTTAAGATAACAATGTAACAAATAATAATGCTATGATTCTGCAGGCCTGAGTAATGCTGCCTCACCTGAAGTCTATGGTACTGAGGCCAATGAGCATGCCTGTCAGAACAGTGGCCTCCTCTCTCAGTATGATGGCTCCGTCATCATAGAACCTCCTGCAGTGCAAAGCCTTATGATTAGTTATGTTTTGCATGTTGTTTCTAAGGTAGCTTGGTAGTTAATAGGCTAGATGGGATACTATTATGTGGTATATCTGACCTGGTTGTCCGTGTGTCCCTCAGGGCCGTGGCCACATACTCTGACAGACGCTTCTCCATCAGCGCCACACGGATCCATGCCCGACCCTGCAGGAAACAATGGAAGGAGAGAAAGAGAAAAAGAGAGAGAAAGGGGGGGTCAGTGGGAACGAGAGCGGAGTGCCAGCTAAGGGATTTTTTACTCTGAAGCTCTGGTGACACACACACACACACACAGATGATCCCCGTCCTTGCCTTGGCTCGTGAGGTGCTGATGTTCTCAATGTTTTCGATGCTGGCGATGCAGTTGTTCTGCACCTTGCTGCATGCCAGCCGGATGTAGTCCCAGAAACTTCGCTGTCCATCTGAGATGAACCAGCTTCCTGGACCTGGTCCAAAGATAAAACACTGACAATGACTCCCATCTCCTACAACAGCCCACACAGTGTCCCTGTCGCTCAACGCACCACAGCAGATTGGCTTTGCATCCAGCACTTTAACTCAGTCAAAACAGATGGGCATGCCATGAGCTCATGTAAAAATCATTACATTTGCCTATTATATGTGTGACATTATACATATTATGTAAATAGGTAAATAGTAACATTTGAAACTAGGGTAAGCCTTGAGGCTTCCGTATCCTGAATTAGAAGACCGAGAGACTGATGGACACTTCCATGTCCTGTACCTGCCATGTTACCTTTGAAGCGGTGGCTGAGGATGTGTTCCAAGATTGCAGCGAAGTTGACAAACTCCTCGGATGAGTCATCGATGGGCTCGGCTGTGTACTTTTCCAGGAGTGTCTTCACCGAGAATCTAAAAGAGAATAGAAGAGAGAGACAGAGGAATGAGAAACATAGAAGATAACTACGTACGTATTTGCGAAACTATTATATATGCAATAAAAATGCAAGTAGCAAAGAGGTACAGTATGTTGAAAGTAAAGAAATCATGTAAAAAACAACAATAGAAGCAGACAGGCAGAGACAAATGTACTACTGTACTTGACTTGTGCTAAACAATAGCTGAGAGGAGTTCTTTGGGAGCAATGCCATCGAATGCATCTGAGGTCACCCCCAATTGTCTTGTGTGCAACACAATGTCCCCCTTCAGATGCTCCGCAAAGTGTCCGTGACAACAACACAATTAACCCCCTTGTCTCAACCAATGGCAGATGACACGGTTGTCGGCGTGGCAGCCTTTGTTCAGTATGGGCTCCCAGGTCCTGTCCGTCCCTTGGTCTGATCCCTGTAAGGAACCAGCCGACATCAGAGTATGACCAAATACGACCCCCCCCCCCACCCTCTCTATACACGGTGGTCTGATCTATTTAGGACAGCTGTAGCCACTGATTTCGTTTGGTTGATGACCTCAAGATTTCACTGCACATCCCACTGAGAGCTAAGCGCTAGAGGCTATGCTGTGCCTGCTGAGTGTAAGCTGAGAGTCCAGGCACAGACTAGGGCTGACTGCCTCTTGTTCCATGGGAAACACTAGCATCACCGAGGGCAAGACTGCCCTGGCAGTGGGCAAAACTTCCATAGCCAGGGGCAAGACCACGGTCGCGATGGGCAACACCTCCGTCTCCAGAGGAGTGACCACCACCTCCATGGGGGACTCCACCATCAGTAGGGAGAAGACCACAGTAGCTCTTGGCCGAGCTAGTTTCACCAGGGGAACCACCACCACCTCCTTCCGGAAGGCTCTGATGCCAAAGCGCAGGACCACCTAGAATAAATGGACAGGAGCTCAGACGCCAGGGCCAAGACTCCCAAAGCAACCAGGACATCAAAAAAAGACTTGACTGAAGAGGAGGAGTGGAAAGTCACCTTCCTGTCCAGCAAGACTAGCTTCACTAAGGGCAGGATCTTGATTCTGAAGACTAAGTACGCCATCTCCTGGGGCAAGTCATCTGTCTCGTGGAGCAGAACCACCGTTACCCTGGGAAAGATCACTGTGACCATGGGAAAGACCTCCGTGACACGAGACCAGACCACCAGCTCTCTGACCACTCTGACCTTCACCCATGGAGAGAAGTCTGTGTCTGTGGTCAAATCCAGCCTCACTAGGGGCAGACAAACTACACGGAACATCTACTGGGATTTCCATCTGTGATTATTGTATACGGTTACACTCAAAACAGAGGGACTTTTATCTGGTCAGTTTTAGCAGGTCAGTAGTAGCTTAAATCATGTCCATCTGTAATCAGTTATTCCATGTGTCTGATCAATGTGCAGCATTCTGCAGCTCGAGTGTCAATGAAGCGTTCATGTTTTCAAAGAAAAACATTTAGCATGTCTTTCAAAATGAATCCCACATGATGAGACTATTGTTAGGATGTGTTACGGATCTAACAGGCTTGAAATGAGATATTCAGATGTGTGACAGAGGAGATGAGGTTGGTGGTGTGTTGGCAGGGAGGCAGGAGGACACAGCTGTGTGTGGTGTATGTGGAGACACTGGACAGAGCATGTGTCATCAGTGTGCTGTTCAACAGAGAACCTCAACGGTAATTCTCTGAATCAAAAATACAGTTTAAATGTCCCCATTTGTTATAAAACAACAATTGCATGCTGATTAAATTGGTCTGTTTCAAGGTTGAACAGATTACAATAACTATGCTATGTTCAGTTTTATAAAGACAGTCTTAAACTAGGAAATGTGTCTGTCATAACTGATTGATTGATTGATGTAACCTAATGCTTATAAAATAACTGCTTCAACACTGCTTGGCTTAATTTTGTTTGTTTGCAAATTTGACTTATTATATAACATACAAGTAGTAGGAAACAAATGATATGTACTGTCCTGAAGTGGAATAATGAATTATTTTCATACTAAAGGACCATAGACAAATGCAATATAAGATTATCTGATCATCTCTAAATGGAATAAACAATTTTACGGAGACAGACACTTGGAAAAATCCTAAGAGCCACACCCATATTGGAGACCGAAGCCAAGATGCACATTGCACATTTGAGAAGAGCGGACATAGGCCATTGATGGAAAACATGAACTTACGTCAACATCCTTGCCCATATAATAATGTCTCACATTATATGTTTCATGATGCACATGTTCCATACAGCTTCACACAGAACCAAGGATTTACAATCAGGGGATATAGGCAACAATGCCGCAGGATCAAGTGATGTCACCACATATTGTCCTCTGGGCAACAATGTCTCCTTCAGCCGTGTCGTGGTGGTGATGGGACAATCGTTCCACTGTACCAAGCCCTCAGATAGGCTACAGCCACCTACGGCTGCCTCTGTCCATTCACAGGGACACATGGGTGGTATGTGGCCTTCCAGAGCCCACGTCTATAAGCTCAACGAAGGCATTATGTGACACGGGGGTAGCACTATCCACGCTTAGCATTCTGGTCTACTCTGGACTCTCGTTACTGTTACTATCACACCCAAGCTTTACTGAGCGGGGTGTACTGCATGAGCGTGCGATGTGTCGCGCCGAGTGAACCCCAAAATCCACCACCTCAGCAGGGTCAGGAATTCAACCTTCTTCTCAATGGGCAACACCAGCATCACCGAGGGGAAGACGGCCCTCTCCCTGGGAAACACCACTATCAAGAGGGGCAAGACCAAGCTCACCGTGGGCAACTCGTCTATCACCAGGGGCAAGAAGACCACTTCTCTGGGCGCCTCCACCATCGCCAGTGCCAAGACCAAGCTCACTATGGGCAATGCCTCCTTCAGCAGGGGCACCACCACCACCTCGTTTCGAAAAGCCTTTTTCGCCAAACGCAAGACCCTCTAGATGAGAGTGGACATCATTGGGTGGAGGGACTGGTGGCTAATTCAACAAAACTTAAAGACAACATACAACAACACCATCACAGGGGACCTAAGGACATCACCGCAACGTCTACACAGGCTATATCTAAACTGACTTCTAAAACACTGGATTATTTTGCTTTGGACCATTTTACTTTTTCGATCAAACAGGATTTTATCAAGGAAACAGGTCAGTGGTTTTAGAATTCTTAGATGTGTTCTACTCTACCCATGATTCCAGGTGAGTCTTTGAGTTATGGGTTGTGCAGAAGTCAATGTCTGTTGTACATGTTACTGTTGGACACCCTATTCAGTTGCCTAGAACAAAACTTTGAGAACATTTTGCCTGCTACATTGTTGCAATATTCTATGACAATTAGGCACTTTAGGTATTTCTGCAGCCCTGATATGTCAAGGAAATCAGTAGTTAGCAAGATGGTCATCTCTGATTATCAGTAAAAATCAGTTTATGTGATTACAACATCAGAATCTAATATTGTGGTTGAATGATTACAAATTGATAATGTCTCTGGATGTGAAGGGGATTTAGAGCGGTAATAACTGATATGCCTTAAATGATAATGGATTGAGTGCCACAGTAAATACACTTGGTACGATTTGACACTGAAAAACAACTGCCCGGCCTTAAAACAAACATCTTTTGTGCCCCCTCTCACTCCTCTTGGATCTCAGCCAAACCCACTCTCAGCTCTCTTCAAACGTCCTCTTGTTCTTTTTGCTACCTTTCCTACTGTACTTACGTTCAGTTGTGCTTCATTTACAATACAATTTAGGATCAGGGTTCTCTAATTTGTCCAAAATAATCTCAGAAGATTAGGATTGAGAGCTCTCAATCACAATTTTATCTCTTCCCCACTTTGTCTGACTAACTCTCTCCCTCTCCTCCTCCCTCTCCTCTCCTCTCTCCCTCTCCAGTCTTGGCCTAACCAGCAGGATCAGCTGACACTGGAGGATTCCTCCCTGGCCACGGCCATGTGAAGTGAACACTGTTGGTGTGATGCTGTGTTTCAGATTCTCTACTGGGTGTGTGTGCACCTGGAGGATCCCTCCCATAGGGGAGATGAGTTCAGCCAGGGGAGGAGATGCAAGCCCTGTGTCTATGCGCCATGCAATATCATGGGAGGAGATAGTATTAGTTGACTTATTTGCTCTGACGGAGAGACTACAAACGTTATGACCAAAATAATGTGTCACATCAAGCAATATCGATAGATGGAAGGGTGTGTGAATGTGAAGGGAATGAGGAGCCAGGCAGGGTGTCTCATGGCCAGTGTATGTGCATTTGGAGGAGTAGAAAAAGTAGAAAAATAGAGGTGCTGGGCTGGGAAGAACTGAAGGCATAATTCATAATAATGAACATGATGAGGGGATGTGATATGAAGGATATAGTATGTCACAGAGACAGTAGATATGGTAATAGGAGAGGAGGAAGGTGGGGAAAGGTTCAAGTGACATCTGAACTTGTATAATAGTGTATATATACTGTAATGTGAAGTGGTTGGTCCTGCTGGTAACGTTCACATTGCAATGCCAATGAACCTTGCTTATGTTTAGTAAGGCAGAGGTCATCTGTGCAATAATATGCTAGAAATATGTGAAAACAAGAGGGAAACAAGAGGATAATTAGGCTGAAAAGAACACCAATATTACGATCATAATTTGTTATTCTAGGATGGCTGGCTCCAAGTGCTGCTTTAATGTGCACAATGAACAATGGGACAGCCACTTCTGAGTGGATGAGAAGGGTTTTTGTGAGGACAAAAGTAGAGCAGTGGAACCCTGAGGCTGAGAGAGAGGTAGAGAGAGAGACTGAGGGAAAGAGAGGCTGAGGGAGAGAGAGAGAGAGAGAGAGAGAGACTGAGGGAGAGCGAGAGAGAGAGACTGAGGGAGGGAGGGAGAGAGAGAGAGAGAGAGAGAGAGAGAGACTGAGGGAGAGCGAGAGAGACTGAGGGAGAGAGAGAGAGAGACTGAGGGAGAGAGAGACAGAGAGAGAGAGGGAGAGAGAGAGAGAGAGAGAGACAGGGAGAGAGAGAGAGAGAGAGAGAGAGAGAGAGACAGGGAGAGAGAGAGAGAGAGAGAGAGAGAGGAGAGAGAGAGAGAGAGAGGCTGAGGGGGAGAGAGAGAGAGAGAGAGAGAGGGGCAGAGAGAGAGGCTGAGAGAGAGAGAGAGGCTGAGGGGTAGGGAGAGAGAGGGAGAGAGAGAGAGAGAGAGAGAGAGAGAGAGAGAGAGAGAGAGAGAGAGAGAGGTGAAGAGTGGGACCATTTGTGGTGCTTTGCCATTGTTTAACACAAGAAAGGACACACTCAGAGTGAAGAACCATGCTGTACAGTCCCTCACAGAACCCACATTCAAGTTTCAAAGTACTTTACAATCATTGTGCAGCTGGTTCCACTTTATAAGTCCTCCTCAGGATATTACAACAGAGACAGTAATGACACATTCTCCCCAGCCACACCCAAAACAATTGAAGGCTTCAACAGACAAAAGACGACTTGCTCTTCCTTCTCATCTCATCCACTTTTATTTACAGGGAGCAAGGATGAAATAGGGTTGATACCTCCAAATCTTTAACCATCTTATTTATGTTGTTTTCTTAGGTTCAACGTGTTGGCACCAACAGTGTTCATCCAGTCATGGACCTCGTCATGAGAGCTCTTAGGCCAGAATATGCAACAACAAAGTAATATATCAACTGGCCTGTAACAACATTCCCTAGTGATAGCTGTTTCTCCTGGTTTGGCCTCTTTTCAATAAGGTAAAATAGCAGCTATTGGTACAGTCTGTTTCTCTCAGATGAACCAAGTACAGATGACACTCTGGTCCCGCCATGTTTTAAAAACATATGTAGCCCATTGCAACAGCTATACTGTTATGTAAGACTTGTATTTTATTCTTGACATTTTATTATTATTCTGGCCATGGTAAATACTTATAAATGAAAGCCAGCTTAAGGCATGAGTGGTATCTCCTTTAAAAGTAATTTTTTTCTCAGGACTTGAAAAGTTCATGGTGCCAAGTTCCAACTGAGATTTCTTCAGTCATTTTCAAACACACATCAAATTAGTACATGAATACATGAGACTTTTCCACTTGGAGACTACCAGCTGGACCATACTGTATATCTATGACCTCTGCTGACTTAACTATTGACCTAAGACCTTTGACCCAGGGAAGAAACAATAGTTCCCTGTGATGTTGAGAGTATTTCCAGATTTCCGTCACTGTACTGTCTTTTGCTGTGCATGGAAATCTCTGTCATCAAAATAAGTTCAGTCGATGAAACATGATGTAATGGGGAGGTCACTTTGACACATCAGATCACTGCATTTTAGAAGTCACTATATCTTGGCTTTGGTGTCGAAAACAGGGCCAACCCATGAGATGTGCCATCACAGAGTAGGTCTACTAGTATTACTGAGCCCTACTATATCAGTATAGCACTAAAACAACCATGTTAATGACTTGGAGGAAGAGCTTTGAATGGGAGTGTGATGCCAGTTTGGGAAAATCCATTATGATCCCTGATGACAAATTGACATGGGGATGAAGCTCTGGGTCCAGCATTTCACCAAGGGTCAATGACACAGTAAACGGATTCAAATTCAGTAATCAAGAACAACTTTGTATGATAATAGAGCATTCACAAATAGGCCTCAAGACAAGGATTTACTTCCAAAAAATGAAAAATAGGAAGTCCAAACATGTTAATCTATGTGTGTCGATGTCTGGTAAATGTGTATGTTGTGATAGTGGAGGAAATGTTTTGTATTCAAATTGAATATATACACGTGCATTAGTGTTAGAAGAAGGATCATGCTTGGGCTGGTGTGCTAACTGAACACTAATTTGGGCTTCGTTGGGAGGGATGGCTAATGATCTGAAGATAACTGTGTCCATATCAGTCAAACCTTTTTCATGACTCCCTCCGTTACTCTTGGCATTAGTCTGGAGCACAGATCCACCCTCTCTTCTTTGCCCCAAGGCTGCCCTGCTCTGCTCTGCTGGTAGCCCTGCCTATACAATGAGACACACACAACATCAGCCTGACTCTATGCACAGCCAGAGGTCCTGAGGTCACAAACATTCACAACCTCTGTCAACTTGAACACCACCTGGGACAAGGGCTGTCATTGGCTGACACATGGAAGTGGTACACTTCTGTCGGGCAGGAAAAGAGGCCTCTATGACTTACAGCCCATCTTAGACTGCACAATACAAAAGGTAGACTTGACATCGACACAGATGCTTTCAGATATTCAAAGCCTGGGGAATACATGTATTACCCTTGCATTAAACTTAATTCATAGCTCTCATTGAAAAGTAATTCATGTCTTTCCCAGTGGGGAAAACTGTATGATTAGCATTACTGATGAAAAACTGTTGTGAACATTTTTTGTTTTGTTTTGTGTCCTGTGCCTGTGTCTTTAAATGTCTTGGATTAAATGTTCTTGGCACGGTCAGCGTCTGAAAAATGACCGAACTGCAACAAATGTCTCTTTGTTCTCTCACTAATCCTTGGAGTCTGAAGTCTGTGTCTTTGAAAACATTCTTAATTTCTGGTCATGGTCTATGTCTGTTCTATGTGTTCCATTACACTGTGTTCCACTGAATGCAGACAGAACCCTTGACAGAGAGGTGCTGTAATTAAAAGTGCTTGATCGTGTTCCTGGAGTTTTCATTTGTCTCTTTATTCTTCTATCCAAGCAGCAAACAAACACTAAACTCAACATGTCATATCATGAGGATGTGGCCAATGTCGATGTCGTCGGATTGGAAGGATGGCAAGATATCCATGATTAGTAACAATGTCATGAACCATATAAGCCTACCAACACTACACATGAGCGTAACTCATTTTCTGCTCATTTCTTTGTCTAGAAATGATTTAGTGAGAGCACCAGGAGCTTGCGTGATGTCACTCCCGTTGGTCCTCTGTAGAACAATGCCTCCCTCAGGAGATAAAATGTGTCCCTGACGGCAAGACAATGGGTCTCCTGGCCGCTCAGAGTGACAGCACACACTGGAGAACTCATGCCTCATCTGATAGGTTCACGTCTCATCATGAGGGTGCCCACCGATAATATATTCACATCGCTAACATACAAGCTACAAGCCACAGACCCACACGTTTCTGAGGCAACAATCCAGTTGCTGCTCCTACTGGATCTCCTTATATGAAGACAGGGATATAAACCATGATGACTCACCATGGTACATGTTAACACACAACGGACATGAAGACAGGGATATAAACCATGATGACTCACCATGGTACATGTTAACACACAGTGAAGAGGAAGCTTACAGTATAGATGCATAAGGACACAGAGATAAGGCACATTGGGTAATGAGTATAGCACAGCAGCATTCAATGACCATAATAAACATCCGATTTCACTGTGATGTCATTATCTTGGAGCAACATTTCTATAAGCGGTAAATAATGTCCTCGTTCCAAGAAGGTTGTCGTCATTGCTACATCACCGACCTGGGGAATTCTGGTGGACCAATGCCCTCTCAAACATAGGCCTCACACACCCCATTTAATCCACTTTCCTTTCAAATAGGCCGACATAGCGGCGGAGACAGCGGGGTGTCCACCAAGGTGAAACCGCATATGTGGCTGTTAATTTATAAGGCGATCTGGTTCTCTCTCACCGTTACTTACCAAGATAAAAATAACGTAAAACATTTATACATTTAAATTTCCCCAAGTAGCCTAATGTATAGGCTACCACAGTGCCCATAGCTGTGAAATATGTTGCCTTTTGTTTTTCTTTTCGTTTTCTTATGAGAATGTATGATTGGGAACAAACAACACAGGACACAGAGCTGGCACTAACACTTAACTATTGCAGCCGCAAATTATTCCAACGCTTCATACATTGCAGCATAAGCCATTACACATGTATTTCCATGCATGCATTCACTAATATGTGTGGTTAACATGACGTGCCAACCACACGAAACCTCCGCTCCCCTGTGTTTACCTGCATACGGTGATGAGATTTCTTCGCTCCACGCCGACGCTCCGAGAAGATGCCTTTTTCGATGTCAAACCCATAGCCATTGCTTTTCGGACACAGCCGGATTCCATTCAGCGGCGGTACGGAGCCTTCCGGTAGTCCAGCACCACCAAGACCCCTCCCTCCGCAGGCCTATGCCATATATTCCGCTGTCCTCAGTTCTCCGCGAGAAGCAGAGAAATGCTGATGCTTAATTAGTGGGCTCTTCGTTGACGCACAACGATGGAGTTGTGCAGGGTCGAGTTGTACAGGGTGAATAGACAGAGAATATCATTAAAATACCCTCTGCGTCAAGATACCCAATGCACATATGTTGAATTAGCCTACATAAAATATCTCATCGTTTAATAATCCTACATTTTATCATAATGTGCTTTACGGTTTTATAACACTATAGAAAATGATGACTGACTATATAAGATATTATTTAGTTGCGCCACAACATATCTACAAATAATATGTAATAAAACAATTAGAAATTGGCATGAAATAAATGCAAATGTAGTCTAGTTAATTCTATATGTTGTGCTGTAGATAAGTGGCCACAATGTGGAATACTGTGGCTCCTCTACGCTAGAGGTCGCTCTAAAGTCGTCACCATGTTTTTGTAAACAGAGTGAAAGATGGCGGAGTCAGGGGAACCCAAGGCAACATGTACTTTTCTATTTAAAAAGTCTACCAAAAAATGCAACGCTCGGAAGAGAAAAGCCAGTGACAGCGACAAAGGTGAGCTACAGTGTTTGAGTCTAGCTCAGTGTTGTTTCAAAAGCTAACCAAAAGACTGCATTGTGCATGAAAACAATGGCTATTAGTAATAGTCCTCGAGCTAGCTATTGTAGCTAACGAACTTGCAAGTGGCCGAGTACTGTAAACACGGAAAAGTCCCACTCACATACTGATACTTGCCTCATTGCCTCCTCCATTGTCAGATAGCAACAGTGACGAAGACAAGAATGCCGTCGTCAGAAAAGAAAAAAAGACGGGTTCAGCAAACCCTATGATTCAAAGGGTAACGTCGCATGACTGACTACAAACGAATCAGTCTTTATACGAAACATTTTTTTATAGTGTGAAATCATTCTTCTCTTCTCCCCAGACAAAAAAAGTAGAGAGGGAGGAGGTGTCATCTGCTGAAAGTGACGAGGAGAAAGAAAGAAAGAAAGTCACTGTTGCTTACAAGTCCACACGGTCAGCGGTGAGTTATTTTGAAAAAGACCTCTCCTCTACCCATTAATCTATTAACAATGTTTTGTATTTATACCCTACCTACCCATTTATTGCTCAGCCCCGTATAAAGCTATCGATCTCGTCCTCCTCCGTTCGCTGTGTATAGAAACCAGAGGGGCCAGATGACATGGGAGCAACTGCAATCTATGAGCTGGACACAGCAAAGGACAATGATGCTCAGGCCATCTTTGAGAGGAGTCAGAAGATCCAGGAGGCAAGACATCTGTCCCTTGTTGGAGGAACTTTGTTTCCTTCGTGTATCTACATCTTAGTATTGTATCATTTGCATTCTTCCCCCAGTTTTGTTGTAAATTGGGACAGCGTTGGTCCGCAAATGCTTAATAAGGGTCTCTATCCTCTCCCTCACCAGGAACTGACCGGTAAAGAGGATGATAAGATCTACAGAGGAATGAACAACTACAAAAAGCACATCAAGCCCAAAGACTCCACCATGGGAAATGCATCCTCTGGCATGGTCAGGTGTGGATGCATGTTATGTGACAGAGTAAAGTTGAAATGTCTTGGGGAAAGTTTTAATTGTTTTTGCTATGTATTTGCATCATCAATGTTTTCTCTTTTCTTTTGTCAGGAAGGGCCCAATCCGGGCCCCAGAGCACCTGAGGGCCACAGTGAGGTGGGACTACCAGCCAGACATCTGCAAGGACTACAAAGAGACTGGCTTCTGTGGCTTTGGAGGTAAGTGGGATTTTGCTGGAAGGTTGCATCCCCCAATGTCGAGCTTTGCATAGGTCCTCCTTTCCCAACTTGAATTAATCATCTGTGGAAGTCTCTGAAAGTCTCCTTTGTGTGTTTCTTTTCCCCTCTTAGACAGCTGCAAGTTCCTCCATGACCGCTCAGACTACAAACATGGCTGGCAGATTGAGAGGGAGCTGGACGAGGGGCGCTATGGGGCCAACGGTGAGATCACAACAGGGAAGAAACACAAGGCTGTGTAGATTTAAGATTCATCAGATTAGAGAGTTGATGTGTGTGATACAGCTGTTCAGTAATGTGTGGTCTGTGTGTAGATGATGAGAACTACGAGGTGAGCAGTGACGAGGAGGACATGCCCTTCAAATGCTTCATCTGCCGGGAGTCCTTTAAGAACCCCGTCATCACCAAGTAAGACAATGCTCCTTTAAGTGTGTGTAGAGAAACTTCCAGCTAATCAAACCACTCATGTCTTGTCTCCCGCAGGTGTCGGCACTACTTCTGTGAGACCTGCGCGCTTCAGCACTACCGCAAGTCCCAGCGCTGCTATGTGTGTAACGTCCAGACCAACGGCGTCTTCAACCCAGCTAAAGGTGAGGATAACGCATCTCAATTACCATGGTCAGCATAGTGGTATGGCATGTACATTAGGGAATGGCCTTGGATGGTCCACCAAAGCATCACTTTGAGCTAGGAAAACAAAACTAAAGCAGCTTGTTGTTGACTATGGAGCATATGTTGCCTGACTCCTCAAGCTGAATTCCTCCTCTGCTCTATCGTTAGCTACATACTTCAGTCTGAGACCGCAATCATTTAAGTTAAAATGAGTGGTGTTGTACAAGATCATCAGCAATTGTATAATCTCTAACCAATGACACATTTTCTAAATGTTGCTTTACCCACGTGTGTTCTGGCCCAACCATAGGTTTTTGGGACCAGACAGTCTAGAATGTATTTCCATTCTAGAAATCTTAGGGGAGGTACTCGGCTCCAGAAACTCGTGTCCAATGGCATGGCGTTTGGCCGGAGCAAGGAGTTTTGGTAGACAGGCAAGAGCTTATGCACATCGGGTAAAGGACTAGTCCTACAGTTAGTCAAATAGAAAAAGCTCACTGAATATTCATGCCCGAGGCTGTGTAAGGCAGAGTGGAGTTATTGAGCTCCAGGCAGTAGCCCTAAGTGTTCTCTCTCTACAGAGCTGGCAGCCAAGATCGCCAAACACCAAGCCATGCTAGACCAGCCACCCTCTGATGAAGAAGATTAGCAACCTACTGTAAATACACACCTGTCCAATTCCATCAGTGTCTGTCTCCTCTTTATTGTTTCATTGTGTCAATGTCAAGCCTACCGGAATAAAACTCGATTTTTAAATAGCTTTTGAGTGATTACTTACAATGACAGTGAGAGCTGAGGTGAAAGGTATTTATTATCATCAAGTAAAATAGTTGACACTCCCAACACTTTCCCTTCGTGAAACCCAGACAAACTATCTGAAACAAGCACCATTGTAACATTCACTTTTTTGCAGGACATAAATGTCCAATAACAGGAAGGTTAATCAAATACATGGACCTCAGTTGGCACAGTCTAGTGTTAACTTGCTTTGCCATCTTCAGTTGAGGGTTTCAGGAAGAAAGAGATTTTTCTTCCCTCCTGTAAAACTGATGGTTCAGTATGAGAGCCTTTTCTCAGCTGTGAGGAAATACAAACACTGTCTGGTTCGTGATAGCCTTGGACAAACTTCTGGAATCTTCCATCTGTTGTGCTGGCTAGGTGGCTGATTGGGTCAACCCTTGGTAATGCGGTCAGTAAGTCAGTTCCTGGTCTTGGTAATGTCAACAGATGGCTCTAGATAGGGTCAAGTACAGCTCAGATCAAATAAGAGGTAGAGTCTCTCTGCTCTAGCTGTAATGGAACATCTCCATTGGCAAGTGAAAGAGCTGACTGGACATACTCCCCCATACGGTTCTTCGATGGGTCCAGAGCTTTAGTACAATCTGGAGAGATGTGTGCGTGAGAGGAATTGGGTGTCAGTCAGTCCAAGGGTCTGTCTGCTCATGCATCTAATAGACTAGAGCGATAGCAAGGAGGTGAGATGGCAGCTGGCTTTTAAACCCAGTCAAAGGGAGGAGAAACTGCTTAGTTTGAATTATTTACATGGACCATTTAATTAGAACAAAGCGTGTCTTCTCAGAGCATCTCCTGTTAACCTCTTGGTTACTACACACACACACACACACACACACACACCTCTCTCCTGTTCCTCTGTGGTCAGAAGTCCCAGTCATCCACATCCATGTGGCTGAGGCCAGACTCCAGGCTGGCCAGTCCAGAGGCAGCGTCCTGAGGCTGGGTACTCTCAAAGCCCGTGATGGGCGTTACGGGCCGGAACAGCTCAGGCAGAGCCTCCGATGGCCGACGCTTGATCTTGGGAAGAATGGAAAGAAGTCTCATTGGAATTCTAATAATCAAATGTGACTGAATGAAGCCATTATGACTTAAATGTTGTACATTGATGTTGAGGGGGGAGGAACTAGATCCTACTGACCTGTTTGAAGAAGGAATGACCAATGAGAGCACTGGCTGAGGGTCTGAGGGGGGGAAATAAACAATTAAAATGAGCTAAAATTCATAAGACAATCAATGTGAGGACCAGCAGCCTAGCTTGGTGTGGTTCACCTCTTCTCTGGGTCCCTCTGTAGACACAGCTCCACAAAAGCATGGAAGTGGGCAGAGAAGGTACGACTGTAGGGGTGGCTCCCCGAGGAGGAGGGCTCTCCGTTAGAGTGGTGGGCCCCTCCGGTGCTGGGGCCCTCACAGATCCCAGAGTCAGCCCCAGAGCGGGAGGGCTTCATGGTCAGCTCCTCTGGGGGGATGGTGGTGGTGTCCAACAGACAGGGGACTGTCCCATTCAGCTTCTCCAGCAACATCTAAAAGACAGAGGACCACGAATAGGACAGAGGGGAGGAAGAGGAATGGAGAGAGAGGCCAGTCAAGTGAGGAGCAGAATATAGATCTTTCAGAATCAAGATAAGGTGAGGTGTTGATCAGGCCACTAGTCACCTGTGTGGCTGGCATGTCTTTGAAGGGCACATGTCCATTGGCTAGCTCACAGGCTGTGATGCCAAGACTGTAGATGTCTGACCGGAAGTCGTATCCCTGCAGATTCTGACATGCACACACACCAGGGTTGACCGATAGAAACAAACCAAGGTATTATAGTTTAAAAGCAAGGTATTGTATGGAGTTACCTGCTGCAGCACCTCTGGGCTGAGCCAGGGCAGCACCTTGATGCTATACTGGGGGAAGTCATGGACCACTCTCGCCCGCTGGCCGTGACGGATCAGACTGATGATGCTCCGCAGACCAGACATACACACCTGACCGTCTACCGAGATCAACACGTGGCTGGCCTTCACGCTCCTAAACACACAATTAGACGCCATGTCACAATCCTGCATGAAAAGTCCTGGGCCTGTGTGTACTTTGTACTTACCGGTGTACATAGCCCATGTGGTGGATGTAGTCCAGGGCTTTGAGCATGCCCAATAGGATGTAGGCGATGGCCAGCTCATTCATCCCATCAGTGAAGTGGCTGCTGATCAGGTCTCTGGCCGACCCTAGGACATGTTAGACACTACATTAGTCATTGAGAAAGCAGAGGACTGAATAGTAGGGTTAGGTGGAGACAAATTACCTTTGTGTGGGAATGGTAACTAGAGTACTCCGGTCTACATTTAGCTTTTGACTAGGACCAGAGTGGTGTAGTGTTACAGTCAGTGCTCTCCTGTCTGAATCCTCACCATAGGCCATGAAGGGAGAGATGACCCACAGCTCATTCTCTGCTATGAAGATGCTCCTGTAGGGCAGGATGCTGGAGTGGTGGAACAGCTTAGATACATGGAGCTCAGCCTGAGAGAGAGACAGAGATTAGACTGGGTTAGGTTTAATGGACAGAAAGGGAGATTACATTGAGTTATGTAATAGATACAACTTAGACAGACAGATGGGAGGTTGGATTACATAACAGGTGATGTCATAAAGCAAGGGATGAATTGTCACGAGAATTTTGTATCCCAATGATAATAACTAACAATCAATAAGCTTTGACCAATCCCCAAGGTTTGTAAGACACTGGGTTAATAATAATAATTAGTCAAAGACTCAGTTTCTGCAAAAGGTTCATACAGTTTATTCAGAGAATATTCTGAAGTCCATAATACAAAGACATCCATTTTATAGTTCACTCCTTACTTACGCACATACATCCACACAAACAGCAGATATCCTACGCACATACTTACACACGAACAGTAGGTGGGTTGTATCCCTCCCCAGAGTTCTCACCACTGTTTATCACTACCCAGCGCTGTCCGTTCCATTCCCCCGAGATTAGAGGAACATTGAAAATGACTCCCTGTCCTATCATAAGTTTCTCAGAGTTCTAGCCAGGTCGGGTAAAAACACAGTTGAATTGTTCTCTGTATTTTCTTAGACACACACATTTCTATCCCTCACCTGTCACTACCAAACCTTATTGGACTTACATTTAGTACTTTAATCATTCATTATACATGCTACATAAACTAATAATCACTAATAGTTAGGTTTCAGGGTGGAATTATTTAATCATTACCTTTAAGCATATAATTCCCTTATCATGAATGCATTCAGAGGGGAGGACTGAATGAGTGATTTAAAGACAAGGATGATTTGACTAATGTCTGTCTGCCTGGCAAAGGGAAATGTGACAGATGGATGGTAGAATGATAGATGGATGGTGACAGGTCCAGACCTGCAGGTAGTTGACCATTTCATTGGTGCAGGACTCCAGGTCAATCCGACGGATTGCTACGTGTTCCCCTGTGGGTCTGTATCTGGCAAGGTTGACGGTCATCAAGTCCTCCAGGCCTCGACCTAGCACAGCAAAACACACCACACCATTAGACTCGAGACAGGCGCACAAACAATGTATTCAACAACAAACACACAAAGGCCTTGGCAGCCAAGTCACTGGGGTTGGAAGCCTGAGACTGACTGACCTATGATGGTTAGGAGCTCATAGGCGCTGCTGTCAGGGAGGAAGCTTCCCATGGTGTCCCGCCGTGGGAGTGAGGTCAGGCTCTCGTGGCTGTCTTCATGGGCCTGGGTGGGAGAGGCGGCAGCAGGGAAGGAGTTAGCATTGGAAATGATAGCATATATTGGCCCTTAGTGTTGGGCGTTACTAGTGGCATTGTGAAAGTGGCCTGCAAAGGCTTGGTTAGACGTGATGGTTGATGCTAAATCATATACAGTCAGAACACAGAATGGAGTGTGTACAAGCAGTACCTCTAACTTCAGGTTTGAATTCTGTTGGTGGCAAATTATAAGCAAGAAGCTACATAATTTATCAATCATGCCTTCTCTAAACCTCATCACACCATAGTGCTTGAAATATTAACACTCATGGTAAGATACATGCAGAGTGGGTACCCCAAAATAATGTGTGTGTTCAGAAAGGAAGAGGCGAAGCAAGAGGTTGCACTATCGCCAAAATGTGTCCAAAATAAGCCCAATGCGTTTCTATGGGCTTATTTTGGATTTAAGCTAATTTCCTGCATTGCCGCCTTTGGAACAATGACTCCCATTGTTGGGCGGAGACGTGAGCATCTTGTGTATCATCTCAAACGACAAAATAGGGATCCAATAACAGTCTTAAAAAATGCTCAGAAATAAAACTATTTTCACTGTCAAAATGTTTGACTGGGAAAAAAAATGTATGCAAAAAATTACAAGGAGCACATGCTCCTAAATTAAAATGTAGGAACACATAGAAATGTAGGGGCACAATGAAAAATATCTGAGGTATTAATGACAAGAATTGCCAACAATTACAAAATAGTCTCTCCCCCCCCCCCCCCCCCCAACGGGCACTGGTGCTCCCAAATTAAAATTCCAGGTAACAGTAAAATATTTCTATGCATATGCGACCAAAATGGTACCACTGTAGAGCCCTGATATGGGGTGTTGTCCTAAACATACAGTTGAAGTCGGAAGTTTACATATACTTAGGTTGCCGTCATTAAAACTTGTTTTTCAACCACCCCACAAATTTCTTGTTAACAAACTATAGTTTTGGCAAGTTGGTTATGACATCTACTTTGTGCATGACACAAGCCAGTTTTCCAACAATTGTTTACAGACAGATTATTTCACTTAATCACTAATCATTCCAGTGGGTCAGAAGTTTACATGCATTAAGTTGACTGTGCCTTTAAACAGCTTGGAAAATTCCAGAAAAGGGTGTCATAGCTTTAGAAGCTTCTGATAAATGATGTCAATTAGCCTGAGTCAATTGGAGGTGTACCTGTAGATGTATTTCAAGGCCTACCTTCAAACTCAGTGCCTCTTTGCTTGACATCATGGGGAAATCAAAAGAAATCAGCCAAGACCTCAGAAAAACTATTGTAGACCTCCACAAGTCTGGTTAATCCTTGGGAGCAATTTCCAAACGCCTGAATGTACCACGTTCATATGTACAAACAATAGTACGCAAGTATAAACACAATGGGACCACGCAGCCGTCATACCGCTCAGGAAGGAGACGCGTTCTGTCTCCTAGAGATGAACATACTTTGGTGCGAAAAGTGCAAGTCAATCCCAGAACAACAGCAAAGGACTTTCTGAAGATGCTGGAGGAAACGGGTACAAAAGTATCTATATCCACAGTAAAACGAGTCCTATATCGACATAACCTGAAAGGCCGCTCAGCAAGGAAGAAGCCAGTGCTCCAAAACCGCCCTAAAAAAGCCAGACTACGGTTTGCAACTGCACATGGGGACAAAGATCGTACTTTTTGGAGAAACTGTTTGGCCATAATGACCATCATTTTCAGACAAGAGAACGACCAAAGGGGGCGGTGTTGCAATCTACTGCAGAGATTGCCTGGAGAGTTCTGTCCTGCTATCCAGGTCTGTACCCAAACAATTTGAACTTCTACTTTAAAAAAAATCCACCTCTCCAAAAACAAGTCTCTCACCGTCGCCGCCTGCTATAGACCCCCCCGGCCCCTAGCTGTGCTCTGGACACCATATGTGAACTGATTGCCCCCCATCCATCTTCAGAGCTCGTGCTACTAGGTGACCTAAACTGGGACATGCTTAACACCCCAGCCATCCTACAATCCAAGCTTGATGCCCTCAATCTCACACAAATTATTAATGAACCCACCAGGTACAACCCCAAAGCCGCAAACACTGGCACCCTCATAGATATCATCCTAACCAACCTGCCCTCTAAATACACCTCTGCTGTTTTCAACCAAGATCTCAGCGATCACTGCCTCATTGCCTGCACCCGTAATGGGTCAGCGGTCAAACGACCTCCACTCATCACTGTCAAACGCTCCCTGAAACATTTCAACGAGCAAGCCTTTCTAATCGACCTGGCCCTGGTATCCTGGAAGGATATTGACCTCATCCCGTCAGTAGAGGATGCCTGGTTATTTTTTTTAAATGCCTTCCTCACCATCTTAAATAAGCATGCCCCTTTCAAAGAAATGTAGAACCAGGAACAGATATAGCCCTTGGTTAAGGGCAGTCAGGTCTGGGGAGAACCAACACAAAAATATCCTGTGGCGTTCTGCATTAGCATCGAACTACCCCCGCGATATGCAACTTTTCAGGGAAGTTAGAAACCAATACACACAGGCAGTTAGAAACGCTAAGGCAAAATTTTTCAAACAGAAATTTGCTTCCTGCAACTCAAACTCTAAAAAGTTCTGGGACATTGTAAAGTCCATGGAGAATAAGAACACCTCCTCCCAACTGCCCACTGCACTGAGGATAGGAAACTCTGTCACCACCGATAAGCCCACTATAATTGAGAATTTCAATAAGCATTTTTCTACAGCTGGCCATGCTTTCCACCTAACTACCCCTACTGCATTCAACAGCACTGCACCCCCCCACAGCTACTCGCCCAAGCCTCCCCCATTTCTCCTTCTCCCAAATCCATTCAGCTGATGTTCTGAAAGAGCTGCAAAATCTGGACCCCTACAAATCAGCTGGGCTTGACAATCTGGACCCTTTCTTTCTAAAATTATCTGCCGAAATTATTGCAACCCCTATTACTAGCCTGTTCAACCTCTCTTTCGTGTCGTCTGAGATTCCCATAGATTGGAAAGCAGCTGCTGTCATCCCCCTCTTCAAAGGAGGTGACACTCTTGACCCAAATTGCTACAAACCTATATCCATCCTACCCTGCCTTTCTAAGGTCTTTGAAAGCCAAGTCAACAAACAGATTACCGACCATTTCGAATCCCACCGCACCTTCTCCGCTATGCAATCTGGTTTCAGAGCTGGTCATGGGTGCACCTCAGCCACGCTCAAGGTCCTAAACGACATCGTAACCGCCATCGATAAGAAACAATACTGTGCTGCCGTATTCATTGACCTGGCCAAAGCTTTTGACTCTGTTAATCACCACATCCTCATCGGCAGACTCAGTAGCCTTGGTTTCTCAAACGATTGTGTCGCCTGGTTCACCAACTACTTCTCTGACAGAGTTCAGTGTGTCAAATCGGAGGGCCTGCTGTCCGGACCTCTGGCAGTCTCTATGGGGGTACCACAGGGTTCAATTCTTGGCCCGACTCTTCTCTGTATACATCAATGATGTCGCTCTTGCTGCTGGTGAGTCTCTGATCCACCTCTACGCAGACGACACCATTCTGTATACTTCTGGCCCTTCTTTGGACACTGTGTTAACAACCCTCCAGACGAGCTTCAATGCCATTCAACTCTCCTTCCGTGGTCTCCAACTGCTCCTAAACACAACTAAAACTAAATGCATGCTCTTCAACCGATCGCTGCCTGCACCTGCCCGCCTGTCCAGCATCACTTCTCTGGACGGTTCTGACTTAGAATTTGTGGACAACTACAAATACCTAGGTGTCTGGTTAGACTGTAAACTCTCCTTCCAGACTCACATCAATCATCTCCAATCCAAAGTGAAATCTCGAATTGGCTTCCTATTTCGCAACAAAGCATCCTTCACTCATGCTGCCAAACATACCCTCGTAAAACTGCCCATCCTACCAATCCTCGACTTCGGCGATGTCATTTACAAAATAGCCTCCAATACCCTACTCAACAAGCTGGATGCAGTCTATCACAGTGACATCCGTTTTGTCACCAAAGCCCCATATACTACCCACCACTGCGACCTGTACGCTCTCGTTGGCTGGCCTTCGCTTCATAATCGTCGCCAAACACATTGGCTCCAGGTCATCTACAAGACCCTGCTAGGTAAAGTCCCCCCTTATCTCCGCTCACTGGTCACCATAGCAGCACCCACCTGTAGCACGCGCTCCAGCAGGTATATCTCTCTGGTCACCCCTAAAGCCAACTCCTTTGGTCGTCTCTCCTTCCAGTTCTCTGCTGCCAATGACTGGAACGAACTACAAAAATCTCTGAAACTGGAAACACTTATCTCCCTCACTAGCTTTAAACACCAGCTATCAGAGCAGCTCCCAGATCACTGCACATAGCCCATCTATAATTTAGCCCAAACTACTACCTCTTCCCCTACTGTATTTATTTAGCTCCTTTGCACCATATTATTTATATTTTAACTTTTTGTTTTACTTGCTATACTTTATTTACTTTGCCACCATGGCCTTTTTTGCCTTTACCTCCCTTATCTCACATCATTTGCTCGCATTGTATATAGTCTTATTTTTTTCTACTGCATCATTGATTGTATGTGGTTTTACTCCATGTGTAACTCTGTGTTTTTGTATGTTGTCGAACTGCTTTGCTTTATCTTGGCCAGGTCGCAATTGTAAATGAGAACTTGTTCTCAACTTGCCTACCTGGTTAAATAAAGGTGAAATAAAATTTAAAAAAATATATATATATATAATAATCATTATGTTTGAAAATGGGGAGGCTTGCAAGCCGAACACCACCATCCCAACTGTGAAGCACAGGGGTGGCAGCATCATGTTGTGGGGGTGCTTTGCTGCAGGAGGGACTGGTGCACTTCACAAAATAGATGGCATCATGAGGAAAGAAAATGTGGATATATTGAAGCAACATCTCAAGACATCAGTCAGGAAGTTAAAGCTTGGTCGCAAAAGGGTCTTCCAAATGGACAATGACCCCAAGCATACTTCCAAAGCTGTGGCAAAATGGCTTAAGGACAACAAAGTCAAGGTATTGGAGTGGCCATCACAAAGCCCTGACCTCATCCAATAGAAAATTTGTGGGCAGAACAAAAAAAAACGTGTGCAAGCAAGGAGGTCTACAAACATGACACAGTTACACCAGCTCTGTCAGGAGGAATGGGCCAGAATTCACCCAACTTGTGGAAGGCTACCCGAAACGTTTGACCCAAGTTAAACAATTTAAAGGCAAATACTAATTGAGTGTATGTAAACTTCTGACCCACTGGGAATGTGATGAAAGAAATAAATCATTCTTTCTATTATTCTGACATGTCACATTCTTAAAAAAAAGTGGTCATCCTAACTGACCTAAGACAGGGAATTGTTACTAGGATTCAAATTTCAGGAATTGTTAAAAACTGAGTTTAAATGTATTTGGTTAAGGTGTATGCAAACTTCTGACTTCAACTGTATTAGGTTATTAATAAAAAAATATATGCAGTAACAGCATAATAACCATTTCTCTACCAATTTCCAGCCAGCATTGCGAGGTATATGCCCTTCACGTTAAATCACTCAGACGGGGTTGCCATGCATTGCCAAAAATGGAACACATGGAACTCGATCCATTCCATTCAACTCCAGTTCACAACCATTGGTGGATCCAGAGATTTCCACAACAGTGACACATTAGACATGAGCAAATAACCAGTTGCTCATAACCTCTGCTTTCTAGTAAGTGAGAACTACAGTGAACACAGGCAACAGACAAAGTGTCCACACTTCAGACTTAAACTACTTCACAAACATGAAACAGGCTTGGTCAAAATTTGTGAGGACTTTCAGTGAAGAACAACAGAAACCATAAATCAAATAGTAACACCATGTTAAGACCACACTGAGGTTCCTAAGGGCCCATTAAGGCCGGCTTTACAGGGAGATCATCTGTCAGCTGAGACCAAACAGCCGTTTTCCGTGACAGCCGTAAAAGACAAGTACAGGTCAATTAAGCCTGGTAGTTACAGATGACCCGTCATTGCCCACTCTAAAAGACACAAACTGTGGTCAACTTTATGAATCAGGAAGGACTGTTTTGAACTCTGGAGCAACCGATGGAGCCATCAGGTAACAAGTAGTATTAATGGGCTGATCCATCTATCCACTTATACTGATCACATATTTTTTTCCATCAGACTTGACAACCTCGGTTGGGTTAGAGGAGAGAGCAACAATGTCTCATCAAGAGGACGTCACTACTGTAAGCTCCATCAATCTCCCAACTCCCCCAATAGGAAACCCTGGTGGGTGAAGTAGGATGGGCCTCAAAATATAAAGCACATACAGCACAGCATTGTGAATCAGATGCCCATGCACAAAAGCACACAGGGCTTGTGAATTCATTCACGTTGGCTCCACCCTCACACACAGGCAGATGGAACGATCGAGAGCCGTGACTGGAGTACCGCACTTACTTTCCTGTGAGAGCTTCCCTGAGCTTGCTCTGTGGTAGAGAAACCACATCAATGACAAACAAACACAAGAGAAGGATCTGTGTTTAGAGCAGCTCAGGAACCATTAGGTACACTGTAAGTGTAAAGTATAGCATGTGGTGTTTGTTGTAGGAGTCAGATCAATGCTGCTAGCTGGCTCCCATAACAAGGAGGATTCAGTTTAGGCTAATTAGATAACTCTGATGCATCTGTTAAATCAGTGAGGAATCAGTCAAGCAGGATCGAGTGATTATGCATTGCCATGGGAACAGGAAACAGCCAAAACCAAACTTGAAATCAAGCGTATGAACGAACACAGAACAATTATGCAATGTGAGCTGATCGCACAGAAATATGAAGATAATGCTAAGCTTGATAGTGAAGCCACCCCCCCAGCTATTCAGTTCCTCTCTATGTAAACCGATTCTTCAACCACTGATAAATTGACAGTGCTTTCCTGTCCTCATGTTAGTGTCTAATAAGACCCACATACTGTAGAAACATCTCTTTGAACCTGCCTCATCCCCACCACACTTGTTACCCTTAAAATATGATTTCCATAATAAATATTTGACCAAGGTATCATGTCAACTTCGTATATACTACAAAGACCGACGGCGCAACAGAATATTAATCTGACATGCAGTATTCTGAGGCTGCACATTTACTGCATTGATCAAGTCTGCCAGACAAGGAGACATCACACTGGAACAAACTCTCTTCATGGCACACATGTAAGGTACAGTGAGACATTTGACACCTGTAGAACATTTAAGCAAGCAGTAGCTCTTATGTGTCCTGAATCTATGTGGGAGACAGAGGTATCCAGCCACATATTGCCAAAGAACCAATGCTGATTGGATTCCGTAGGTTTAAATTGTATTATACCAATTGTTTGTTAGAGTGTGTTGCCTTTTAAAAACTGCGCAATGCAATATCTTGTTTTGAAAGCAAAGCTGCTCTTAGGATATAACTAGCAGGTTCTGTATGAGGGTTGGGCATCTTCATAGCTGATAGGTATTGTGTGTAAGCAGCAGTTGATTGGGGAAGCCTTTTCAGCATAACCTTTGACCTTACCTCCAAAAAACTCAAAATCCCTCAGGCTCTCCACACTCAATTTCTCTGAGACCCAGCGCTGGGATTGAGAGAGGGAGAAAGAAAGAGACAGATAGGGCAGATACCACAGGTCAATCACTTCTCCAATAACTGATCATTGCTGTGGCACTGACCGGTAAGGATTCAGCACAAGTATTTGATACATTTTCTAGACTGAGTTCTAACGCCAACCGGCAGGGGAGCGCTAAAAGAGTTTACTCACCAGAAAAGACATGGATCTGTCGATTGTGGCAGCTAGAACCGCTGAAACCCCATCCGGAAAAAAATCCCTCCGAAATAAATACTAACACAGTAACAGAGGAAAGGTAACACGTTAACGTTACTTCGCTATGAACAAGACATGTAGCTAACTATAACCTACATATTGCCTATAGAATAATTTAAATTGTAATGTTAATGTGAAAACTATTTCACAAATAGTATAATAGATAGGCCCAAAAACATTGTATTAGCAGGACTACTAGCCAACGTTAGCTAGCTACAGTAACATATAGCTATGTATAAAATAATAATAACGTTAGCGTGGCTAGCTTACGCTACCTTTTTCATTACATTAAACAACACAAATTAGCTAGGTAGCTATATAAACCACGATAGCTAGTAACTTACCTGTATGTTAACTTGAAGGAATAGCTCGCTAATATCTGGTGGAGCGAGTTTGTTAGCTACCATTTTCAACAAACAACTATTATCGAAAAGGGGCGGTAACTAATGTCACATGTTTGCGTTGATTGGTTCGTTGTTGTGAGACACAATCCGTCGCGCGTAAACTACGTCTACACACGGTAATGACGCAAAACACTTTCGAGTCGCGCAGAGAGATTTGGCAGTGGTAAACAGATCTTTCTTGGTGGTGAAAACAGGTAAATAAACAGTACATGAATCCATGAGGTTAGTTTATAGTGTATAACGTACACTAGATTTAACTGCTTTTGCAAATATCCTTTGACAAGCCATATTTGCTCAGTCAATCTTTTGTCACACACCCACTCGTCGTGCTGCTGCGGCCCTAGAGAAGCGTAACATGCTAACGTTAGCTAGTTTAATGTAGCCAATTAATGAGATCCAAACATTAGCTAGACACAGATTAATGCAATATTTTATATCTACATTTGCCAGAAGCCACAGATAATCTTTGACATCCCCCAGACAGTGATTTACGAGATGATTAGCATTTAGCAGACGTTTGTGGGTGACACAAGGCCTGCGATGAATGGACTGGAATGCAACAGCAGTGTACAACAGTCAAATACCAAATTTGATGTTCTTTCTTTTCCCCTTGCTTCTGTAGGACAGCTATGAACTGGAGCAAGGGTGGCCCAAGTGGTAAGCGAGGGTTCGGTTTTGGAGGATTTTCCCTTGGTGGTGGTGGTGGTGGAGGAGGAGGAGGAAAGAAAGAAGAACTGCGCGTGCCTCAGAAATCCCACACGTCCTTCGGAGGCGCAGGGACAGCTGGAGGTTATGGCAAGAACCAGCAACTCCCTGCATTCTACAAGATAGGAACAAAAAGAGCAAATTTTGATGAAGAGAATGCGTGAGTATAGACTTTCCTTTAGGGTGTATGATCAACCAGTTATGCAGGATGTATTAGATTGATTTCAATGACATTTGACTGGTGATAACTTTCCTAACCCATTCCCAGGTATTTTGAAGATGATGAAGAGGAGTCAAGCATCACAGATTTGCCATATATCCCAGCTGAGAACTCCCCCACACGGCAACAATTCCAGTCTGGAGGGGGCTCAGACAGTGAGGATGATCCTCTGGATGCCTTCATGGCCCAAGTGGAGGTGAGTCAAGGATTCCCCTCTTAGACCTGGATCATGTAGGAATATACACATTTTCTCCATAGTTCGTCTGTTTAAAATCTGGGGCTATTGTCACAGAGCTTTTGGGAAATATTGCAGAGGGGTATATTGTTCACCCTCTTGTCTGCTTTAGGACCAAGCAGCTAAAGACATGAAGAAACTGGAGGAAAAAGAGAAGGAAAAGAAGGTTGAAAAGTAAGATCCCTTCAATTTCTACCCCTTAAGCTTAGGGCCTTCAAAATTACCTTGTCAATAATATAAGTACAAATATTATTAGCAAAGGCCCTATTCAAGGCCACCAGGCAGGCAGGTGTAGTACATTCTTCCCATGCACCTGTGTATTGATTTGCACATATTTCCATGGTAATTAGTCAAGTGTCAAAATTATTAATATATTCTCATCCCAAAACTCTAGCGTGTTATTAAGATACTGTAGATATAAAGTTCCCACTTCAACTGCAATCATTCACCACTGTGGAGCAAAGATATGTCTCATTTGAAATAATCTGTCTTGCCATTCAATTACCTTAAATTTCCCCTGTTGGTCCATACTGTAGGTAACTAATCAAGCCTGCCTTGCATGGCGACTTTGTAGGGAGGGGATAAGCGTGACATTAGACAGGTTGTGGGGAATCATGGGTGAACAAACGAGTCGCAGGGAAGTTTTTTTTTCTCCGCTTGTTTTTACAGGGGTATACGTGATGACATTGAAGAGGAAGATGAACAAGTAAGTGATCCATCCAACGTTCCTAATTTACTACTGATCAGAGAGCCTCCAGACCCCAACCTCCCCTCCCGACCCATCTATGGCCAAGTCTCACCACCTACCACATCTCTCACTCTTTTTTTCTCTCTTTTACTCTCTCGCTCTCTCACACTATGCTAACAAACCCAATTGCAGGTTGAATCCTTCGCCCTATACTTCTTGGATATCTACATGCATACTTGTGGTGTCAATTCTATATATTTTTTAAATATACCCATGCCTAAACTAAGCATGTTGATTAATAGTTTATCATCTCTTTTCAAATATGCCATACTGTAATGAAGGTTTACTATTAACTGTTGCTGTTCTTACTACTTTGTGAAGGGGGGGTTATAAAATCTGACACTGTGATCAATTTCAGCCCGAATAACGCAAAGACTGGTTTAAACTGAGTGTTAAAACATAAACTGGCTTAGACTCCGACATTGATATGGGCGATCATCAGAGCATTTTGCCATTGACTGTATTTGAATGTATATCCCCCGGTTATGAGAGTGGTAAGAGTGCCTGCATGAATGTGTGCTACATTAGGCGTTTAAGCTGACTCTGGTTGACTCATGCGGCTGTGCTCTGTGCAGGAAGCCTACTTCCGCTACATGGCAGAGAATCCCACAGCTGGGCTGACCGCAGAGGATGAGGATGAGAACATAGACTATGACAGTGATGGGAATCCCATTGCCCCCACCACTAAGAAGATCATCATGCCCCTGCCCCCGATGGACCACTCTGAGGTAACAGCTGCATACTGCACCTATCTGAGCCAAGAGGCAAGAAGTCATATGTTATCTTGTCAATTTGAGTTTTTATTTTATTTTAGTGTCTGAGGTCCTACATTTATGTCATCCCCTTATAGATTGACTACCCACCTTTTGAGAGGAACTTCTACAACGAGCATGAGGAGCTTCTCAGCCTGACAGGCACAGAGGTGTTTGAGCTGAGACACAAACTCAACCTGCGGGTAAGTGTCCGGAGAAGGAAACGCACACATACAACCACATCTAAACCCAACCACACAATCCTAGCCAACATACCACTTACAGACAACTGTTGTATGATCCCATTGTCTCTTTAACCGAAAGCCTCTTGTCTATTTATTTTGCTTCATTGACTTTGGCAGGTATCTGGTGCCGCCCCTCCTAAACTCTCCACCAGCTTCGCCCACTTTGGGTTTGACGAGCAGCTGATGCACATAATCCGCAAGTCGGAGTACACTCAGCCAACACCTATTCAGTGCCAGGTACCTAAGCAGTTTGTTTCCTAGGTCTTTTTTTTGGTACTTTCATATTGCTTTAGTAGCAAATAGGCCTCACCTGTATTTTCTTCCTCATCTGTCCTGTAGGGAGTTCCCATTGCCCTGAGTGGACGTGACATGATTGGCATTGCGAAAACTGGTAGTGGCAAGACTGCAGCCTTCATCTGGCCCATGCTAGTTCACATCATGGACCAGAAGGAACTGGAGACTGGAGAGGGGCCCATCGCAGTCATCGTGTGCCCCACCAGGGAGCTCTGTCAGCAGGTAAGACAGCCAGGGAGAGATGGGTCAGGAACAAAACATTTCCATGACAAAAAGTTGATTTGGCCCCTGAAAATGATGGTTGTGCTCCCTAGATCCACGCGGAGTGTAAGCGTTTTGGGAAAGCCTACTCCCTGCGCTCGGTGGCGGTGTATGGAGGAGGCAGCATGTGGGAGCAGGCCAAGGCTCTTCAGGAGGGGGCAGAGATAGTTGTGTGCACCCCGGTAAGAGCTCTAGTTGACAATCACTGTGGTAGACTGTGTTTAGTCTTTATGTATTGGAGGAAAAGAATCCCCTGCGGTCATTTCACTTATTGGGTTGTGTATGTTGTTGTTCACACAGGGTCGTCTGATTGACCATGTGAAAAAGAAGGCCACCTCTCTGCAGAGAGTGACATACCTGGTGTTTGATGAGGCAGATAGAATGTTTGATATGGGCTTTGGTAAGTTGGCTTTCCCTTTTTGATTTTGTTCCCAATGACCACTAGGCCCAGAAGATTGTTCACTGAAATTGGTTTGACGCCTATTTATATTATATACTTTTGGAAACTTTTTTCAGAGTATCAAGTGAGATCCATTGCCAGCCATGTCCGACCTGATCGACAGAGTAAGTGTGTGTATGTGTGCATGTACACTTGTTAGAGGCTTTAGATAAGACAACCTCATCCTATGAACCTTAACTTTACTCCTGTCCTCACAGCTCTTCTGTTCAGCGCCACCTTCCGTAAGAAGATTGAGAGGCTGGCTAGAGATATCCTGGTGGACCCCATCCGTGTGGTGCAGGGAGACATCGGGGAGGTAAGACCCGTGGCTCTTCTCACACCATCTGATTGCAACTTCTATAATTTATTTAAAGTTCTACAGCTGGCAGCAGAACATTTTCTAGAGTTTAGTCATCTAAAGCTCTTCAAACCTCCATCCTTCCTCCCCAGGCCAATGAGGATGTGACCCAGATAGTGGAGATCATGCCCAGTGGGGTGGAGAAGTGGGGCTGGCTGACCCGCCGCCTGGTGGAGTTCACCTCCTCTGGCTCTGTACTTATCTTCGTCACCAAGAAGGCCAACTGTGAAGAGCTGGCCACCAACCTGACCCAGGAGGGCCACAGCCTGGGCCTGCTGCACGGAGACATGGACCAGAGTGAGAGGAACAAGGTCATCGCTGACTTCAAGAAGAAGAGTCTGCCCGTGCTGGTGGCCACCGACGTGGCAGGTGAGGTGGGGGTGGGCTGCAGACGAGGGGGTGGGGAATGAATGTGGCACAACATTCCAATCATCAGAGATCTGTGTATGATTACACAGACACTGACAATGATTTGATTGTTTTTGCCTGAATTCCAGAGCGCCTACATACTTGTCATTCTATCATTCACTTCTTCTTTGTCATTTCCTCCCTAGCCCGTGGTCTGGATATCCCTTCAATACGTACAGTAGTGAACTATGACGTGGCTCGGGACATCGACACACACACACACCGAATTGGCCGAACAGGTCGTGCTGGAGAAAAGGGTGTTGCCTACACCCTTCTCACCAGTAAAGACACATCATTTGCAGGAGACCTTGTGCGTAACCTGGAGGGAGCCAATCAAAGCGTCTCTAAGGAACTGATGGACTTGGCAATGCAGGTAAGACATTCTACATGTCCCTGACTGACCGTTGAGGACGGCTATGGAAAGGTTCATTTTATATGACGTCTTTGCTGACCTGCTTTGATGTATTCCTCTCAGAATCCCTGGTTCAGGAAATCACGCTTCAAGGGCGGCAAAGGGAAGAAGCTAAACATTGGAGGAGGTGGTCTGGGCTACAGAGAGAGACCAGGATTGGGAGCTGAAAGTTCTGTGAGTTGGCCATGTCTATTTGTAACATAAATTGTGTTATTTGTAGTGTTTTATCTTTTTGGTAGATCAGTGGCCTAATAGTGTAACTCTTGGTGATTGTTGACAGTTAGTTGTTTCTCCAGGAGCGTAGTGGTGGTGCTGCCATGGGTAACTATGAGGGCTACAGCAAGCCTACCGGAGCCATGGGAGACCGCATGTCAGCAATGAAGTCAGCCTTCCAGGTAACTAAACTGTCACTCACTCTCTATTCTGTTAGCTTTAAATTATCCCTTTTTCTCATTAATTATTTCTGTACGTCTAGAAGTCCCTCTTTAATCGTTGTATGCGTCTATTTTTCCCCAGTCTCAGTATAAGAACCACTTTGTGGCAGCGTCCGGCATGGTTCCTAAACTCACCACTAAGTCCAGTAGCTCTTCAGGCTGGACCAGTGCTGGAAGTCTGAGCTCTGTCCCCACCGGGGCCCCTGAGGGCCCAGACCGGCCCCGTGGGCCCCCCTCCTTAGCCATGGCCCCTCCAGCAGCCCTCGGCATGGGCACCAAGATGGCAGGCTTCACCAGCGCCGGCTCCCTGAGCTCTGTCTCAGACAGCCAGGCCACTGCTCCTCAGGGGTATGCCACCCCACCCTCACCCAGGGAAGGGCCCCGTGACAGACATGGTGATGACAGGAGTCGCCATGGAGATGGCCACTATCGTGACAGGAGAGACAGGAGCGAGCGGCACAGTGGCGGGGGGGAGCGGGACCGCTATGGTGAGCGGGACCGCCACGCAGACCGCGACAGATACGGGGACAAGGATCGCCATGGCAGCAGCGGGCGCCATGGCGATAGTCGTAATGGAGACGGAAGTAGAAGGGACAGGGAGCGAGACGATTGTAGAGGTGACAGGGAGAGTGGAGACAGGGCAGGGAGTGAAGGAAGGGGGGACAGAGCTGAGGGGAGGGGAGACCGAGAGGAAGACGGCTTTGCAGTCCCAGATCCACCAAAACGCAAAAAGAGTAGGTGGGACAACTAAAGCACAAAACACATCACCTGAAAAGCAACCAACCAACTGTTCTTAGATGAGCATGCCTAGTCTGTAGATGCACAGCTGGTCATTTCAGCTGAAACATGCACAGAATTTCAAGGGTTAATGTGTGAACCGACCCTACTGCGCGGTCTAAATGCAAGGGGAAAGATATGCTATCCTGCATTGGTTGGGGATTCAGTAACATGGCTCCTGATTGTCAGCTTGTCTGAAGAAGTGTTGAGATTTTGGATAGAGTTCCAATCTACTGTGCATGGAGAAAAAAATCTACTGTAAATATACCATCCAGAAAGTTTTAACCTCACCATAAGTGGGATGATCAATCTTTCTGGTCAATAGAAGGGAGCAGTGGAGCTGTTATGCAGTCCTGACGCCACAGAAAACACCTGTGATTGAGATGTCTGTTGTATTCTTACGTCCTTTCTCACTGGACAACCCCTGTCGTTCTAGTTAAACTCTTAGCCCTGAGTAACCCATTACAGCCCTAAGGGACTAAATGTGAGTGTGTATTATCAACCCACGTTAATGACAGATCTCCTTTTTATAAGTGTACTACTTCCTGTGAATCCGTCTGTGTTTGTGAACTTTGCATCTTGTATTCACTTCTTAGTAAAGTGCCTCTGTCACTTAGGTGTTTTTTATGCTTTTGAAAGTGGAGTGTATGTAAAATGTATTTGTTCATTTTTGTGTGAGGCTATGCTTGAGTTCATTCACAGGAGGATGTCAAGTATTTTTTATAAAAAAAATGGTTTTGGCAGTTTATTTTGTTTGTCTATAGTTTCCTTTTCTGTTTGTAATTTGTCAATGGCAGTTCTATAAGTGTGCATTCTAAACTTAGCTACATCTGACACAGCCGTTCTGAACTGTAATAAACATAAATCCACTTGGTCCCACATTTGTCACCACTCACTACGTTTGGACACCTGATATTGTAGAAGTGGTTATATGCTAGTGAAAAACTGAACTCTCAAACTCCATAACATTCTGTTTCAAAAGCTTCCATTTTGGAATCGGCTTCTGTCTTGAAAATGACTAGTCTTAGGCAGGAAAATACCCATGAGGTTCTCTGTTATATATATATCTGTAATTTGCACACAAGATGTGACATGAACAGCTGTCATTGTGAGGATATAATTGGCAATTCCTTTTTGCATCTAACCCTTGATGCATTTTTGCTCCTCAGTGTACATGTAACTTCCATAGACAATAGGGTTAAGACTGAGCAGATACATGTGAAAAAACAATGGTCTAATTTTTGTTAATAAAATCATGTGGTTTTTAGTTGTGTCTTTTTGGGTGGTTTGTAGGGTACCTTTTTAGAAGGTATCCAGAGCCAGCCACAACTCTGGGTGCATCTCTTTCCTCACACATATGGAGAATCTCAATTGCAATCTCCTTGTATCCGCTCTCCTTGCCACCTCCTCAAAACCCATTGGATGAGAAATCCAGAGGTCCCTCCCCTCTGATCTTCTCTTCCAATGGGTTTTGAGGAAGCGGGAGGGTGTGAGGAGTATGCAATTGAGAAAAGGCCATGTTCTTCTGATTGACCACGTGAGAAAGAATGCCACCACCCGGAAGAGAGTGATATTCCTGGTGTTTTAGCTAGCAGATCCGACCCACTTGCTTACAGCTGAACTGGAGTAGGACAGGCCTCCTGTTTAGATTAACACACTCTGCTGGTTACTGGTGTTTGTGAGGCAGATCCCATGTTTGATATGGGCTTTGGTGAGTTGACTGCCTTTACTTTACCAAAGACTGGTCTGTATTTTGTCACCTATTTATATATTCTTTTGGTATCCTTTTTCAGAGTATCAAGTGAGGTCCAACGCCAGCCATGTCCAGCCTGATCGACAGAGTAAGTGTGTGCCTGTGTAAGGAAGTATCTTAATTGCATACTCCTCGCGTCCCCTCTTCGGTGGGGTTTAACGGCAGTTGGCATCCAATATGTTGCATTACAGTCCCCAACTGGACTATAGTATAAATCCATTATACTTTGTGATAGAAAATACTAAATAAAATAAAAACACCCTTCAACAAACCATACACTCATTAAAAACCCACTAGCCCATTCCACTACTTTGACCCTATCTGCTCCTACACCATGCCAACGGCCTGAGAGGACGGGACACCACCACTCAACACACACTGTAACTCTTCTGAAGTCAAATCTCATACAACCAAATACTTCTCTGCAGCTGCCACCAGAACATCTATTTTTTTGTTACGGAAGTATATATCACTCGTTGGCCTATCCCTCTTGGCTGGCACAGATCTACTACTCACAGGGATCCTGCCAGGATCCCTCACCCTTGACCCATCCTCCTCTACTTTCTTCACAGCCTCAGCATATGCCACCTCAACCCGCCTCTCTCGCACCGGACACTTCCAATCCCTAGCAACATGGGCACCCCTACAGTTGCACACACAACTTTTTCCACAGAATCTACACAATCCTCTGTCCCATGCCCTCTTGCACACTTCCCACATCTTGGAATCTCCCTCCTACACACTGGTGTGACATGACCATAAATGTGGCACCTGAAACACTGCAGTGGAATCGGCACGAAAGCTCTAACAGGATAACTGATATATCGTAACATGACTTTGGCAGGTAAAGACTCTGATTCAAAAGGACAGACTGTGACACCTCTGTTTTCATCTCCTTCCCAAAACCCATTAGAAGAGGTCAGAGAGGAGGGACCCTTTGCTTTCTCATCCAATGGGTTTTGAGGAGGGAGGACTCGAGGAGTATGCGACTGAGATTCTCCCTATGTGCCCATGTACACTTGTTAAAGGCACAGGGTGAATTTACACAGGCAGCTCCATTCAGATTTTTTTCTCTCACTAATTGGTCTTTTGACCAATCAGATCAGCAATGAAAAAGATCTGATGTGAAAATATTTGATTGGTGATTGGTTAAAAATATCATAATTGGGCTCCCTGTTTAAACGCAGCCTTAGTGTACAAAACCCCTCCTACCTGGAGGGGAGTCTGCTACCTATTGGTCGCCACACACCTCAGTCAATGTAATCAACCAAATCACGTCCACCTGAAAGAGGCGGGACTACCTCTTTAAATATCCCCACCTGCAATAACTAGCCCCTTTCAAACCGAACCAGCATGGAACACTTACCCATAAATGAAGCCATAAAGACCAAGCCTGTTTTCTTGAAGACCTACCAGGAGGCCTACCAAGCGCCGTACCATATGGTCTACTAAATGACCTGCCAATCGGCTACCCGCAGGCTACCTGCTACCTCCCCGCCGCAGGCTACCAGCTACACCCCACCAAGGTGCTCTCCTTCCAGTGGTCAATGTACCAAACCCCCCAGAGCGCTCCTCCTCCAGCTAGTCGCAGCCTACAGTACATTCAGAAAGTATTCATACCCCTTGACCTATTCCACATTTTGTTATTCAAAATAGGTGAGGATTTTTTGTTGTTGAGGATAATACCTCATGATGACAGTGAACAAAATATTTTACATTTATTTTGGCAAATGTATTGAAAATGAAATATAGAAATTTCATTTGCGTAAGTTGTTGACACCCCTGAGTCAATATTTTATAGAAGCACCTTTGGCACCGACTACAGCTGAGTCTTTCTGAGTAAGTCTCTAAGAGCTTTCTACACCTGGATTGTGCAACATTTACCTATATTCTCTTAAAATTTCTTCAAGCTCTGTCAAATTGGTTTTCAGGTCTTGCCATAGATTTTCAAGTAGATTTAAGTAAAAACTTTAACTCGGCCACTCTGGAACAGTCACTGTCTTATTGGTAAGCAACTCCAGTGTAGATTTGGCCTTGTTTTTAGGTTGTTGTCCTGCTGAAAGGTGAATTTATCTCCCAGGATCTTGTGGAACGCAGACTGAACCAGATTTTCCTCTAGGATTTTGCCTGTGCTTAGCTCAGTTATAAAGGATTGGTGTCCCACCTGCGGAACAGTTGAGCTAACGTAGGCTAATGTGATTAGCATGAGGTTGTAAGTAACACGAGAATTTCCCAGGATGTAGACATATCTGTTATTGGCAGAAAGCTTAAATTATTGTTAATCTAACTGCACTGTCCAATTTACAGTAGCTATTACAGTGAAATAATACCATACTATTGTTTGAGGAGAGTGCACAGTTCTGAACTTGAAAATGTATTAAAAAACAAATTAGGCACATTTGAGCAGTCTTGATACAACATTTTGAACAGAAATACAATAGTTAATTGGATCAGTCTAAAACTTTGAACATATACTGCTGCCATCTAGTGTCCAAAATCTAAATTGCGCCTGGGCTGGAATAATACATTATGGTTTTTCTCTTGCATTTCAAAGACGATGGTTGAAAGATGATGGTATTATCTTTCAACCCAGATCTAATGGGTTATAATCTCCTACATTAATTTAACATTTCCACAAACTTCAAAGTGTTTCCTTTCAAATGGTATCAAGAATATGCATATCCTTGCTTCAGGTCCTGTGCTACAGGCAGTTAGATTTGGGTATGTCATTTTAGGTAAAAATTGAAAAAAGGTTCCGATCCTCAAGATTACAAGCATACCCATAAGATGATGCAGCCACCAGTATGCTTGAACATATGGAGTGGTACTTGGTAAAGTATTGGATTTTCCTCAAACATAACACTTTGTATTCATGGCAAATTAGTTTGCCACTTTTTTTTGCTGTATTACTTTAGTGCCTTGTTGCAAACAGGATGCATGTTTTGGAATATTGTTTTATTATCTACAGGCTTCCTTCTCTTCACTGTCAATTAAGGTTAGTATTGTGTAGAAACTACAATGTTGTTGATCCATCTATAGTTTCTTCTATCACACCCATTATACTCTGTAACTGTTTTATAGTCACCGTTGGCCTCATGGTGAAATCTCTGAGCTGTTTCCTTCCTCTCAGGCAACTGATTGGGAAGGACACCTGTTTCTTTGCAGTGACTGCTGTGTATTGATACTGTCCAAAGTATACAGGTTGATCCAGAGCATCCCAAACATGCGCAGTGGGCAACATGTCTTGTGAGTATGCAGGCCCTGGAAGAACTGGGACATTTTAAGCTTCCAGGAATTGTGTACAGATCCTTGCAACATGGGGCCGTGTATTATCATGCTGAAACATGAGGTGATGGCAGCGGATGAATGGCACAACAATGGGCCTAAGGATTGTCATTCAAATTGCCATCAATAAAATGCAATTGTGTTCGTTATGCCTGCCCAAACCACAACCGCACCGCCACCATGGGGTACTCTTCTCAACGTTGACATCAGCAAACTGCTCACCCACATAATGTCATACACGTGGTCTGCGGTTGTAAGGCTGGTTGGTCGTATTGCCAAGTTCTCTCAAACGAGAAGAGAGAAAGAATTAGAAGGAGCATACTTAAATTCACACAGGACACCGGATGAGATAGGAGAAATACTCCAGATATAACAGACTGACCTTAGCCCCCCGACACAAACTATTGCAGCATAAATACTGGAGGCTGAGACGGTAGGGGTCGGGAGACACCTTGGCCCTGTCCGACGATACCCCCGGACAAGGCCAAACAGGCAGGATATAACCCCACCCACTTTGCCAAAGCACAGCCCCCACACCACTAGAGGGATATCTTCAACCACCAACTTACCATCCTGAGACAAGGCCGAGTATAGCCCACAAAGATCTTCCCCACGGCACGAACCCGAGGGGGGCGCCAACCCGGACAGGAAGATCACGTCAATGACTCAACCCACTCAAGTGATGGAATGGAAGAGCACCAGTAAGCCAGTGATGCAGCCGCCGTAATAGGGTTAGAGGCAGAGAATCCCATTGGAGAGATGGGAACCGGCCAGGCAGAGACGGCAAGGGTGGTTCGTCGCTCCAATGCCTTTCTGTTCACCTTCACACCCCTGGGCCAGACTACACTCAATCATAGGACCTACTGAAGAGATGAGTCTTCAATAAAGACTTAAAGGTCGAGACCGAGTCTGCGTCTCTGACAAGGATAGGCAGACCATTCCATAAAATTGGAGCTCTATAGGAAAAGAGCCCTGCCTCCAGCTGTTTGCTTATAAATTCTAGGGACAGTAAGGAGGCCTGCGTCTTGTGACCGTAGCGTACGTGTAGGTATGTACAGCAGGACCAAATCGTAAAGGTAGGTAGGACCAAGCCCATGTAATGCTTTGTAGGTTAGCAGTAAAACCTTGAAGAGGCTAGCACTGGAGTAATATGATCACATTTTTTGGTTCTAGTCCAGATTCTAGCAGCAGTGTTTAGCACTAACTGAAGTTTATTTAGTGCTTTATCTGGGTAGCCGGAAAGTAGAGCATTGTCAATTCTATATTAGACTACTACAAAAGCATGGATTCATTTTTCAGCATAATTTTTGGACAAAGTTTCTGATTTTTGCAATGTATCGAAGATGGAAAAAAGCTGTCCTTGAAATATTCTTGATATGTTTGTCAAAAGAGATCGGGGTCCAGAGTAACGCCGAGGTTCTTCAGTTTTATTTGAGCTGACTATACAACCGTCAAGATTAATTGTCAGATCCAACAGAAGATCTGTTTCTTGGGACCGAGAACTAGCATCTCTGTTTTGTCCGAGTTTAAAAGTAAAACATTTGTTGCCGTCCACTTTCTTATGTCTGAAACGCAGGCTTCCAGGGTGGGTAATTTTTGGGCTTTATCATGTTTCATCGAAATGTACGGCTGTGTGTCGTCCGCAAAGCAGTGAAAGTTAACATTGTTTCCAAATGACATCACCAAGAGATAAAATAATAGTGGACCTAAAATGGAACCTTGAGGAACACCAAAATTTACACTTGATTTGTCAGAGGACAAACCATCCACAGAGAGAAACTGATATCTTTCCGACAGATAAGATCTAAACCAGGCCAGAACTTGTCCGTGTAGACCAATTTGGGTTTCCAATCTCTCCAAAAGAATGTGGTGATCGACGGTATCAAAAGCAGCACTAAGGTCTAGGAGCACGAGGACAGATGCAGAGCCTTGGTCTGACGCCATTAAAAGGTAATTTACCACCTTTACGAGTGCAGTCTCAGTGCTATGATGGGGTCTAAAACCAGACTGAAGTGTTTCATATATATTGTCTTCAGGAAGGCAGTGAGTTGCTGTGCAACAGCTTTTTCTAAAATTTGAGAGGAATGGGAGATTCAATAAGGCCAATAGTTTTTTTTTTTTTTTTCTGGGTCAAGGTTTGTCTTTTTCAAGAGGCTTTATTACGGCCACTTTTAGTGAGTTTGGTACATATCCGGTGGATAGGGAGCCATTTTTTTTTTTTCAACATAGGAGGGCCAAGCACAGGAAGCAGCTCTTTCAGTAGTTTAGTTGGAATAGGGTCCAGTATGCAGCTTGAATGTTTAGAGGCCAAGACTATTTTCATCAATGTGTCAAGAGATATAGTATTAAAAAACTTGAGTGTCTCTCTTGATCATATGTCCTGGCAGTGTTGTGCAGACTCAGGACAACTGAGCTTTGGAGAAATACGCAGATTTACAGAGGAGTCTAATGATCATGATCTTTTCGTCAAAGAAGTGTGCTCTTCAAGGATGAATCACGGTTTTAACTGTACCGGGCAGATGCTAGACAGTGTGTTTGGTTTGTGTGGGCGAGCGGTTTGCTCATGTCAGCGTTGTGAATAGAGTGCCCCATAGTGGTGGTGTGGTTATGGTATGGGCAGGCATAAACTGCGGACAATCTATGGATTTCCAGCTATGTGAGATCCATAGATTAGGGCCAAATTAATGTATTTCTATTAACTGATATCCTTATATGAACTGTAACTCAGTAAAATCTTTGAAATTGTTGCATGTTGTGTTTATATTTTTTGTTCAGTGTATATCAAAAATGTACTTTATTTTTTAATGAATATTACTAACCGATTAAACTAATTTTGGCCAAGGGATCCACGGAATAAATGTAGGGTGTAATACAATGTAATATTATTAATTTACAATATATGTTCTTAACCCTGGGCAACATGGGCCTGGGAGGCTCACGGGAATATTGGTATTTACAGTTCTCCACCAATTATAAAAAAAATGTCAACTCAATACTTGTATTCCCCCTCCCATTTTTTTATTTATTTTTTTATATGAATTTACCATAATTTTAGCTTTTAAACTGCTAAGTTTTCTCTCTTGCAGGATATTAGCTTTAAAACTGCAACAACAAAATCTCTTTGCCACATGACAATCTGTAGAATTTCAGGAAATTAGCTTAAACCGCTAAATGTTCTCTCCGATGCCAAGAGATGGGCCTTTCAAATCTTCCTTCCATGGGCCTGAGACTTGCGTTGTCTGGCCATTCACTGGCCGAAGTCATAGTGAAACTCCTTGTATGCTATTGTTATCTCACTAGAGTTGTGTTCAGATTGTGGGGGATCCCTGATGAATTTGCTAATATAAGGGGTCCATGGCCCCAAAAAGTTTGAGAACCCCTGATTTAACCTATTGCTGTGCATACTTTTGCACTTTACTCATTTGCTAATCGAATAGCATTGTAGCATCTAAACCCTTTTTATTCAAGTGGATTTAATTTAGAGCCCATGTCGATAAGCTTTGCAGAGCTACCCATGGCGTTACCTCCCACCCATCCTTTTATTTTGCATTTAGAAAAGACAACCCCATCCTATGAACCTAAACGTCACTCTTGTCCTTTCAGCTCTTTTGTTCAGCTCCGTGAGATTGAGAGGTTGGCCAAAGATTTTCTGGTGTACTCATCAGTGTGGTGCAGGGAGACATCAGAGGTAAGAGCCGTGGCTGCTCTTGATTGCAAATTCTACCAGATTATGTAGTGAGTCATTCACGGCACTGGATGGCTCCAGCAAAAACCTTGGTGACAGACTCCTCACTGAAGTAACTAAACACCCCACTGCCGTGCTTTCTGAAGGTTAGCAGGATTCATAGTCAATGGTGCACTAATGTCAATACTCAGTATTCAAATACAGGGTGAAAAACTAGCTGGATGGATGACAGGAAAAGGTGGTGGACACGGGCTGCTTTTACAAAGTGACATTCATGTGTTTGTTTACAAAGACCTTATGCGTAAAGTACCAGTTTTTATTTTCATCATACCAGTTACTCTTTATTAATGCAGCCACACACAACACCTCTGATCTGAAGCCTTACACACAATCTATCTGATACTCATCGAGCCAACATCAATATGTTACGTGCAATACTATTGCAGGCATTGCCATAGACCTGCAGGGTCTTCAGACTTGAGTCGCCTCAAAAACAGTTAGTTAGAGCGTACAGTATGTCTGATACTGAAATAATGTGTGTACAGGCCACTGGGCTCTGGTATAAAACATGGTAAATTATCCCACACCACCACCAACAACCATAATGCAATCACAATAACCCCCCACTAGATGGTAGGTGTTTTCCAGTCTCAAGAGTAACAACCCCAACCCTTTTCTCTCAGTACAGAATAGCCTATACACCATCCCCCACTTAGACCCACACACCCTTCTACTTCTAGTGTGATGAAGGCCTCTCAACATCTGTTTTCAATAACTGGTCACCCTTGACTCCACACAAAATGCACTTACATGGACCTAACAGTTAATGAAGACATCAGCAGCAAAAGACACAGCCATTTCACACTTAACTCTTTAGTTTTTTTTATTACCATACACAACCAATTGCTTTCATGGTATATTAAGCGCTACTATTATCATGCTCAACTTTTGCATGTATGTCATATTTAAACACAGGTTCCCATCACAAAGCCAACTGTTGGCAAGACTGGGCATAACAGACTTGTGCTGTGAATGTTAGTTAAACTGAGCAGGAATTAATGGTTGAGGGTGCTATTCTTCGAGCTGGTACAAATGATTTGAATTCGACAAGATTTCTCAGCCTCTTAAATGTGGAACTTGTTCTATGCTGGGCCATAGGCCAAAGGGTGATTCATACCTACCTACCCAGACATAAACCTCAACAGTCACTGGACTTTGGACAGAAATGTGCTGAGACTTGTTACATGTACAGTGCACTTTGGGTTCTTTGTCATCTGCAGCACACAAAACATTAGTGGCAGTGCAGTCAGACTGTGTAGATGAGAGTCGAAAGGTGTTTCCCCCATGTACTACTTGTATTGATTTTGTTAATATTATTTTTAGAGTGGAAAGGTGCTTTTTTTTTAACCCTGTCAGCAAAGCGGGTGACAATTAGTTGGGATGTATGCACATTCATGTGTGTTAGTTTCTTTTTTTTCTTTTAAACCTAGGACTGATTTACACTGTTAATCTTTTTTTTAATCCCTTTTTCTTAAGAATTACTGTTTCAGTAGAGGGAGGTGGGGTAAGAGAGCGGGGTGGGGTGAAGGGGAGAGAGCCGGGGGGGGGGGTGACTGGAACCAATAGCGTGCAACATCCTGCTAATATAAAGAAAAAAAAAAGAAAAAAACGACTCTTGAAAAACAAGAGCAGGGGAACCAAGCTGAGGTAACTCGCCGGGTCTGTAGGAAGAATCCTGACAGCAGAAATCGGGGAAACGAATGAGAAAGCAATCGATCACAGCCTATTGATTACCAAATTGTCTTTCTATTTAAACGTTGATTAAAGTACACAGATGGTAAGTGCTTCTCGCCCATTTCTCGCGTTTCTTGTACAGAGATGGCTAGCTAGCGACAGCATACCCTCTCTTCCCCCTCCCTCTCCTTTTGTGATGAGGTGATGTCCACTCGATGCTAACTCGCTAGCTACCAAGGTTGCTAGCCATCTATTCCGTTTTTTGGTGGAATGACTCATGTTTAGCCTGCTGTTCTGTTTTTAAATAGCGTTACATTGCACGTTTTTGCCCTATCTTATTGCACTGTGCCAACTTGCCATCTCAATTTTTTTTGTTGCACGCTAATTAATCAATCCGGCATTGTGCAGCTACCCAGCATTTCACTCAAAATGAGCTTATCTCAAACGATACATATTTACTGGTTACGTTAGCTTGCGAGCTAGCGCAATAGCGGAGCACTATTCTCACTGGTTGAGGCTTTGTTTTATGTTTTGCCTCAAGTGAAGCTATAAACAGTCATATTGTCTGTCATGTTTTAGGATAAAGTGCACTTGTTTAACTTTAGTTTTATCATTCTGATGTAGAATCAGAAGGAAATGTGCACTGTCTATCGCCTTTGTTGGTTTTCTGAACAGATTGTGGCTGTGCATAGTATAAATGTTTTTATTTTTACCATTTTATGAAGTTAACGCCTGCCAATCATATACATCACCCAGTTTGGCTTCAGAAGCGCTCTCTGGCTGGCTGATGACAATCTTAATGTCTACGTACTGTTATTACCTAATCATGCCAGCCATTATTTGGTGCACAGAACCTGGCGTCTCTCCCCTGTTACATAAAGGGCTGTGGAGGGGATTCTGGTGTGGTAGGCGCACGGCGGTTGTTAGAACTGGAAGGCAATGAGGAGACGGCATCATTGCAAGCCAACGCTGTGTCATGGTGAACGGTATTAGCCTAGAAATGCATCAATTATATCATATATTGATTTATTGTAACACCCCTGTGAATTATCTGGCTCCCTGCGAGCTCATGACAGTAGCAGCATGGCCCAGCACTAGCAGAGTGGGTAAAGTACCTGTTTCAAATGGTGTTCTCTTCCATTCCCGCATAATGTTCTCCAAGTTGAGACCTTGGAGAACACATTTACAGCGCTATCTGCGGTCTTGCCAGACCAGCTCTCTATCAAATCAAGACGCCGATCTCCATAATTACTGCCTTGGCATATGATCATTTTCGTTTACCGCCACTTTGTGGGTACAGACTGGGGATATGTAGTTGTGCTGTCTAATTTTGGCCCAGTGTTTGCCGAGGTTTGACACATGGTTTGAAGACAGATTTACGTCAATGCTGGCGGATTTGTGGGGCAAGCTTCTGTGGCGAGACGTTTGTTCTGAGTGATTGACTTAAGCGCGGAGAGAAGCTGGTTTCACTGTCTACGTTGAACGTGCCAAGACTGTCTGCTTGTATTGACACCTAGGCTGCATTGAGAATTGCACCTGCTGTTTCCTTGAAACATTTCCATTGTACAGCCATATGCACCATTTGCCCAATGACTTGTCAAAGACACATACTGCCTCTGTCTGTCAGAGTGGAGGGGAGGCTTTGGTCACAAAGTCAAATGTGTTCATTAAATTACTTTCAGGTCTAATTGAAGTAACCATACAGTGCACATGTTTCCTTTATACAACTATGGGAAATGTTTACACTTGTTTTTGAGTGAACAGCTCCAAATGCACTTCATTGAGCTTTCCTCCATAGCTGGCGGGTCCTCATGGTGTCAGATTATTTTTACAGACGGTCACAGAGATGGTCTGTTGGGATGGTGTAGATGACAGTACCTTACTACAGTCATTGGACAGGGAGTGCAAAAAGAGAACGGTCAGGTGCTGTATGTTTTAGGTGCAGATCAATGGAGGTTGTGAGTGGGAGATGCAGCCAGCTGTTGTGTGCTAGATAGAAGAGGACTATGAATGAGGAAAGGTAGGTAGCCATAGCTGAAAGGTAGGTAGCCATAGCTGAAAGGTAGGTAGCCATAGCTGAAAGGTAGGTAGCCATAGCTGAAAGGTAGGTAGCCATAGCTGAAAGGTAGGTAGCCATAGCTGAAAGGTAGGTAGCCATAGCGGCCCAGTTGGTTATGGCCATTTTAGCTAGCCTAATGGTGCAGTTAAATTATTCATAGTTTTTGAAACCCTGACTTAGACTGACATATCATTGAACAATAGCCTGACCTAAGATAAACTAAGACATGGCATAATGACAAATGCCATTCCCTTGTAGATTACGTTTTAAAAATTAATATTTTTTGAAACATTTGATTCAGTCATTATGTAGCGCACTTGGGTAGAAGTCCAAAATATAGTTAACAAGCAATGAACCATGGTCAGGGAAATAAACATGTCAGAAGTAATCCAATAATCATTGTTTTTAATGCCCTGGAGGGATGTAAGACTTCATTCACATAGCATTATGGGATTTATCCCAGCCATTTCCGCCCCAAACTTTTCCGCTCATGTCTTTATTATTGTGACATGGAAGCCTCTTGAAAACAAACTTCCTAAATGGCACTAACGGTTCATTGTGTTGTTTACACCTGCTCTATTGTATCGTTGCTTGTTGTGAATAAACGTTTTTTTAGATGCAAACTCAAGACGTTTAAACGTTTCCATCGGTTAGATAACCCTCCTATTGGCTGCTCTTACAACCTAGTACCAAGCAATTGCAGTCACATTGGGAGGGCCCAAGGACGAACTGTGCACACTGCCCAGTAAAAAAATTCAACATTTTCCACAGCAACCTCGCCTCACGTGAGAATGACAGCAGCAAAGTGTCTACATGTGCAGTATATACTGTGGGCGTCCTGGTTTACTGAAGAATGCCTACTGCATCACACACCACCCACTTTTCATATCTTGGGACGTGTAGGCTTAAAAGTTCATGCTTTTGTCTCCTGCCTCTGCTGTCACACAGCCTGACACAACAGGCAAAGGGGGCAGAAGGTATCTTGCGCTGTAGTTGTAAAATCTCCCATGTTTTGTGAAATTCCAATGGAATGGTAGACTTCAGATTTGCATGTGTTTTGGTCAACGCGATGGGACCTGTCTTCCATGAATTCCTGTCCCTCCACAGGCTTTGGTTGCGCAACCTTCTCTTCTCTGTGCGATACGTCGTATCAGTTCTGAGGTTTGACGCTGAGGGCTGTTTTTTGAGTGACTTCATTAAATGCACGATCAGCGGCTTCTCGCTGGGTCCCTACATGCTAAAGTCAATAGAGAACAATATTGTTAATGGCTGACCTCGAGCCAAAGGTTGTGGGTTCAAATCTCAGATGAAACATTTCTCATTCACCTTTTTGAGATGGGATGTCTGTAAAATGTTTAGTTTTGCCAGTGGGAATGTGTAAAAGCTGAGAGTAGATGTTATTCAGAGGTGTTCCTTAGACAATCCTGACCCCTGTTTTTCAGTCTCAGCTGTTGCCTCCCTAGACAGGTTTCACGTCTGTGATTATGGCATTGAGGCTCTCTGTCACTAGTCGTATAAGGACAACCTCTCTCTCCGCAGCCTCACAGGAAATGGCCTCCCCTGACGTGTGCAAGTGAAGAAAGACTTGTCAACTGACAGAGGTTGGAAAGAAACTTGCTAATTTAGTGGTTTTACAGCCTCGATACTGCTTCACTTATTTGTTAGCTGAGGCTTGTTCATTGGACATGGTGGCCTTGTTTCAGATCCACCTGTGACCAGAAACATCCACTGACTTTCCCTTCTCACCCCAGAACCATCAATCTCTAGCTAGTTAGCTGTGAAATCGCCTTAACATACTGCACTATCAATTTACACCATGTTCAACCTGCAGATCGATGTGCCTCAGAGTGGAGACTGACATTGACAACGGCAGATAAACAGTGCAAAAGTTGTCCATGTTATGTCAATGGGCCATACGTCCGATTCTGGGACAAGGAGTGACTGGGAGTCTTTTTGGCTCCAGTAAAAAAATAAAAAATGAATTGGCACGACTGGCTCGTTTGAGAGGAGACATCCTCCCGAATTTTGAAATCGGACATGTATGATGTTTTCGTAATCTAAAAGTCGTATTCCTATTAACTTCCAGTGTAGTGAGACTTTATCACTGCTACGTCATACCAGACGGATTTCTGCCTGCTTGAACGCCATCAACTCTGATGCATATGAAAACATGAAATGATCCAGGGAATCGATAGAACATCACTCGGGTCACAAATATCAAATTGTATTTGTCACATGCGCCGAATACAACAGGTGTAGACCTTACAGTGAAATGCTTACTTATGAGCCCCCAACCAACAGTGCGGTTTAAATAAAATAAAAAAATACAGATAACAAAACTAACAAGTAAAGCGCAGCAGTAAAATAACAATAGCGAGACTATATACAGGGGGGTACTGGTACGGAGTCAATGTGCGGGGGCACCGGTTAGTTGAGGTAATATGTACATGTAGGTAGAGTTATTAAAGTGACTATGCATAGGAGATAACAGTGTAAAAGAGGGGGGGCAATGCAAGTAGTCTGGGTAGCCATTTAATTAGGTGTTCAGGAGTCTAATGACTTAGGGGTAGAAGCTGTTTAGAAGCCTCTTGGACCTAGACTTGACGCTCCGGTACCGCTTTCTGTTCTCTGCTACTGCACAGTCTATGACTAGTGTGGCTGGACTCTTTGACCATTTTTAGGGGCTTCCTCTGACACCGCCTGGTATAGAGGTCCTGGATGGCAGGAAGCTTTGCCCCGGTGATGTACTGGGCCATACACACTACCCTCTGTAGTGCTTTGCGGTCATAGGCCCGAGCAGTTGCCATACCAGGCAGTGATGCAACCAGTCAGGATGCTCTCTGGTGCAGCTGTAGAACCTTTTGAGGACCCCGTGCCAAATCTTTTCAGTCTCCTGAGGGGGAATAGGTTTTGTCGTGCCCTCTTCACGACTGTCTTGGTGTACTTGGACCATGTTAGTTTGTTGTTGATGTGGACACCAAGGAACTTGAAGCTCTCGACCTGCTTAACTGCAGCCCCGTCGACGAGAACCGGGGGTGTGCACGGTTCCCCTTTTCCTGTTGTCCACAATCATCTCCTTTTGTCTTGATCACGTTGAGGGAGAGGTTGTCCTGGCACCACACGGCTAGGTCTCTGACCTTCTCCCTATAGGCTGTCTCACTGTTGTCAGTGATCAGGCCTACCAATGTTGTGGCATCGGCATATTTAATAGTGGTGTTGGAGTCGTCCCTGGCCACGCAGTCATGAGTGAACAGGGAGTACTGGAGGGGACTGAGCACGCACCCTTGAGGGGCCCCTGTGTTGAGTTTCATTTTGGCGGAGGTGTTACCTACCCTTATTACCTGGGGGCGGCCCGTCAGGAAGTCCAGGATCCAGTTGCAGAGGGAGGTGTTTAGTCCCAGGGTCCTTAGCTTATTGATGAGCTTTGAGGGCACTATGGTATTGAACGCTGAGCTGTAGTCAATGAATAGCATTCTTTTGTCCAGGTGGGAACGGGCGGTGTGGAGTGCAATAGAGATTGCGCCATCTGTTGGGCCGGTATGCAAATTGGAGTGGGTCTAGGGTTTCTGGAATAATGGTGTTGATAATGGTGTTGTCGTTCAAAGCACTTCATGGCTACAGACATGAGTGCTACGGGTCGATAGTCATTTAGGCAAGTGTAACAGGGTTGGTTATGTTTCCACTTGCCTCTAAAGAAATGTGTATTTAATGTTCAAGCATTCTTATTGGTTGGTTCAACTCTGATGACAATAAGGTGTGTTGTGATTGGCCCCGCTTGCAGATAGGGGGAGATCGCAAACGTCAGGTCTTCCCAGTATGAAAATGTGATGCAAGGGATTTTGCCATCAATATCATTAAGCCCTGCACAACTAACGTGCTGTTTCCTATTTAACCTCTCTAGGCTAGGCGGGACGAATTCGTCCCACCTACGTAACAGCCACTGCCAGCCTGTGGCGCGATTTTCAAAACCTTAAAAATCCTATTACTTCAATTTGTCAAACATATGACTATTTTACAGCCATTTAAAGACAAGACTCTCGTTAATCTAACCACACTGTCCGATTTCAAAAAGGCTTTACAACGAAAGCTAAACATTAGATTATGTCAGCAGAGTACCAAGCCAGAAATAATCAGACACCCATTTTTCAAGCCAGCATATAATGTCACCAAAACCCAGAAGACAGCTAAATGCAGCACTCACCTTTGATGATCTTCATCAGATGACAACCCTAGGACATTATGTTATACAATACATGCATGTTTTGTTCAATCAAGTTCATATTTATATCAAAAACCAGCTTTTTACATTAGCATGTGACGTTCAGAACTAGCATACCCCCCGCAAACTTCCGGGGAATTCGCTAACATTTTACTAAATTACTCACGATAAACGTTCACAAAAAGCATAACAATTATTTTAAGAATTATAGATACAGACCTCCTCTATGCACTCGATATGTCCGATTTTAAAATAGCTTTTTGGTGAAAGCACATTTTGCAATATTCTAAGTACATAGCCCAGGCATCACGGGCTCGCTATTTAGACACCCGGCAAGTTTAGCACTCACCATAATCATATTTACTATTATAAAAGTTTGATTACCTTTTGTTGTCTTCGTCAGAATGCACACCCAGGACTGCTACTTCAATAACAAATGTTGGTTTGGTCCAAAATAATCCATCGTTATATCCGAATAGCGGCGTTTTGTTCGTGCGTTCCAGACACTATCCGAAATAGTAAAGAAGTGTCGCGCGCATGGCGCAATTCGTGACAATAAAATTCTAAGTATTCCATTACCGTACTTCGAAGCATGTCAACCGCTGTTTAAAATCAATTTTTACGACATTTTTCTCATAGAAAAGCGATAATATTCCGACAGGGAATCTCCTTTTCGGCAAACAGAGGAAAAAATCCCAAAGGCGGGGGCGGTCGGGGTCACGCGCATAAGCCAGTGTCCCTTGATCGGCCACTTGAGAAAGGCGATAATGTGTTTCAGCCTGGGGCTGGAATGACGACATTCTGTTTTTTCCCGGGCTCTGAGCGACTATGGACGACGTGGGAAGTGTCACGTTAGAGCAGAGATCCTTAGTAAATGATAGAGATGGAAAAGAAGTTCAAGAAATGGTCAGACAGGCCACTTCCTGTAAAGGAATCTCTCAGGTTTTGACCTGCCATTTGAGTTCTGTTATACTCACAGACACCATTCAAACAGTTTTAGAAAATTTAGGGTGTTTTCTATCCATATGTAATAAGTATATGCATATTCTAGTTACTGGGTAGGAGTGGTAACCAGATTAAATCGGGTATGTTTTTTATCCAGCCGTGTCAATACTGCCCCCTATCCTAAACAGGTTAACAGAAATAAATGATGCTCAACTGGGACCACTGGCTGCTGTGATTTATTAGGAGAAAACACAACGTAAGAAGAGTACGATATACATCTGTTATATAAGTTACCTTGGTGTTCTTGGGCACAGGCACTATGCTGGTCTGCTTAAAACATGTTGGTATTACAGACTCGGACAGGGAGAGGTTGAAAATGTCAGTGAAGACACTTGCCAGTTGGTCAGCGCATGCTCGCAGTACACATCCTAGTAATCTGTCTGGCCATGCGGCCTTGTGAATGTTGACCTGTCTAAAGGTCTTACTCACATCAGCTGCAGAGAGCATGATCAGTCTTCTGGAACAGCTGGTGCTCTCATGCATGTTTCAGTGCCATTTGCCTCGCAGCGAGCATAAAGTACTTTAGCTCGTGTCACTGGGCAGCTCTCGACTGCTTCCCTTTGTAGTCTGTAATGGTTTGAAAGCCCTGCCACACCTTATGACCGTCAGAGCCGGTGTACTACGATTTAATCTTAGTCCTGTATTGACGCTTTGCCTGTTTGATGGTTCGTCGGAGGGCATTGCAGGATTTCTTATAAGCTTCCTGGGTTAGAGTCCCACTCCTTGAAAGTGGCAGCTTTAGCTCAGTGCGGATGTTGCCTGTAATCCATGGCTTCAGGTTGGGGTATGTACGTACGGTCACTGTGGGGACGACGTCATTGATGCACTTATTGATGAAGCCAATGGCTGATCTAGTGTACTCCTCAATGCCATTGGAGAAATCCCGGAACATATTCCAGTCTGTGCTAGCAAAACAGTCCTGTAGCTTAGCATCTGCTTCATCTGACCACTTAAAATTTTTATTGATCTAGTCACTGGTGCTTTCTGAAATTTTTTCCCTCTGGTTGCACATTTAACATGCTGAAAGAAATTGGTAAGACGGATTTAAGTTTCCCTGCGTTAAAGTCCCCGGTTACTAGGAGCGCCGCCTCTGGTTGAGCGTTTTCCTTGTTTGCTTATGACGGAATACAGCTCATTCAATGCTGTCTTAGTGCCAGCATCAGTCTGTGGTGGTATGTAAATAGCTACGGTAGTGTGGTCTACAGCTTATCATGAGATGCTCTACCTCAGGCAAGCATTCGCTCGAGACTTCCTTAGATATCGTGCACCAGCTGTTATTAACAAAAACTCATAGTCCGACGCCGCTGTTCTATCCTGCCGGTACAGCGTATAACCTGCCAGCTGTATGTTGATGGTGTCGTCGTTCAGCCACTACTCCTTGAAGTATAAGATGTTAGTTTTTAATATCCGGTTGGTAGTTTAATCTTCAGCGTAACTCCATTTTATTCTCCAAAGATTGCATGTTTGCTAGCAGAATGGAAGGAAGTGGGGGTTTATTCGATTGTCTACAAATTCTCAGAAGACAGTCCGCCCTTTGGCCACGTTCTCTGCCTCTTCACGCAAATCACGGGGATCTGGGCCTGTTCCAGAGAAAGCAGAAAATTGTATGCGTCGGGCTTGTCAGACACGTTAAAGGAAAAAAGGATTCTGCCTGTCCATGCTGAGTAATCGCGGTCCTGATGTCCAGTTCTTTTCGGTCATAAGAGACTAGTGGGAACATTGTGTACAAAATAATTTTCAAACGAGCAAAAAAAACACAATTTGGTTGGGGGGGGGGGGGGGGATGTATAACGTCTACCATTGTTTTCATGGCTCCGTTCAGCCATTCTGAATATAACGTTCAGAATGGGTGGCCCTTTAACAGGCTGATATAGTCGTAGTGCATTTTTACTGTTTATTTTCTATCCCTCTGTCTCAAGGGCTGCAGGTCAGTGTTCTAAAAATAAGATGTGCAGAGAGACTAACTGAAATGAATGGCCACTGACTACTTTTAACATCTTGGGTCAGTTTCACTATGTGTACGTTACCATAAGAACACTGGGTGATCTCTCACTGTGTGTTTGTCACACAGCCTGGGGTGAAAAGTTTACTTAACTTACCAGCACCAAGTCCCTTAGCCTTTCTACTCTAGATGGAAACATTGATGTCCCATGACTGTTAATATTCCTGTCTGTAGCTGTAACCGTTCTAAAAGGGGCAGATTTAGGCTAGTTATCTCTGTATAAACATACCCAAATATTGGACAGAGGTCTGGTTTATGCTTTCTAACGCTGACCGTTTCAAAGTGGTAAATGGAATTCATAGATGATGCATACCCGTGCAAGCAGGCACTTGACGCTCCGAACCCTTCCCTCAATACTTTTATTAGGGAAGAGCTAGCCCCAGTGTGGATTCCCTGGGCCTGAACAGACATCCCCTGGTGAAGGCCTCTTACTTCGAGGCAGGATGCAGTCACCCCCAGACCCCCTGCCATTGTTGGGGTGGTCTGAGCTTCAGGGGAATAGGCAATGGGATTTGTCATTGTAATGAGATCAGGAGCTCCTCTTCAGAGAGGGAGAGTCTCAACCTGATCTGACTGTGGGTGCAGCACAGCAGGGCCTAACTCTTCAAATGGAAGAATCTCACATACATGAAACTCAAACAGAGATGCGGTGTCTCTCTTCCACCTAGTGTGAATAAATGACAGGTAAGAGACTGAATATTAATGCTAAAGGTGGGAGTCTGATCTAGCAAAATCAGTGAAGTGCTCTTTTCTCTCTAGCTGGAGACTTTAGTAAGTGGTTCCAACTTCAAACTAATCTAAATGGGTACACCAAATTGTAAGTGAATTACCATGTGTTAATCTAATTGGCAGCCTGCATCTAGCCTACTGTTTTTGAGCACCTTTTAGTTGTGTGCGCAGTTGGCACACCACAATGTTCATGTTGTCCCTCTGTCCTTCTCACCATTTAAGGAGAGGTTTGGTCTGTGCACAGATCATTCCTTGTGGTAGTTATCTGCTGTAATCAGCCTGTGCTCTAAGCCCAGTGGGGTGGCAGTTAGCTGTAGCAGGCTCCCCACAGGGACTCTTAGTCTGTGTCGTCACTACTTCCTGCCACAGCGTAATTCTTTGGTCGGCAGTCAGTGGCATGTCTTCATGTACAAATAAGGCAAAAGAAGACAGATGGCACCAGCCATGTAGACGCCTTCCAGGACTGAATGTGTGCTTGCCTGCCATGGTATCTATTCCTGTTTTCATTATCTTTTAGTGGTTATGGCAATTCTGGGCTGCAGTTTTATCTTGTGCAGCCTGAATTGGTGATGAACTTTGCTGTAAGGTACTGTACGTTGCATACTGTGCTAAAACAGGAAACCATTGCCTTTTTTGAAGCAGTTTATTTATCTTATGAAATATGAAGCTCCTGTTGAGTGTTACTCATGGTTGCTCTCCTGTTGCAACAGGAAGTGAGTTTACCATGCAGCCAACCAAGCAGTGCACCTTGTACCCTACCCAAATATGAGAATGAAGGAGACTTGGTGAGGAGGAAGATGGTCAGGATGGCGATTGCATCTACAGGAAGTTGCAGTCCTTCCATCAGACATGCCTTAGTTTGTGAGAACGGAAACACCCCAGCTTCCTCAGTCATTCAGTTTAAAGATATCTGACCTGATTTTCACATCAGGGTTCAGTAGTGAGTGGGTGACAGTTAAGCCAAAGCAAAAATTACTAATATGATCATTTCAATTTAATAGAATACCAATTGGATTCCCAAAGTCTCTGTGGTAACTATCATCTGTTCACATGCTAGATGATGTGTAAGGGCTTTTGGGGAGCTCTTCTTTGACCCTAATGGCTGCCAGTTGTGAAGTGCAACATGATTGAATCAGTGGCTGATGGGTTTCGCTCTCAACCGCTTGTAACAGCTCATTATTTCAGTTTAATGGAGTTTTTCTGGCCGTTCTAACTGAGCAGACCCAATGAGGAGCTGGATTTGTAGTGAACAACCCATATCCCTGTGGATCAGCGCTCTGTGTCCACTCCCCTTCAATGTGTGTGAATGTAGCCTAAATGTCCCCCTTTCTGCTGCACAGGCTTCATGAAAGGGCTGTAGCGAGAATATGGGGGTGCACAGTTGTCTCTCAAATGAGGAGCCCCCCCTCTGACTACTACCACCAATCTCCTGACATAACAGTCAGGGTTTAGATGTCTGCAGTGGACTTTCCCAGAGAGCAGTCTGGCCTGCACACAAGCGTACACAGCCTTTTCAGTGCGTCTGCCTGAACTCGTGTGTCTATGTGTCGGTCTGTCTGCTAATTGACCTGCTAGTCCAGCTTCAGGGCGTGGACGTCAATGTGGAGAAATTGCTGAAGCCTGTCGGTCACATAGTTTTGAAGTATAGTTCTTCACCAGGTGTGTTTGGAGCCAGGTGTGACAGCTGAGACCTAGGCGCCTTTGACCAATTGCTTGACCCATGTCTGCCCTGTGGACGTTCAGACTTTTGTGACCTAGTTTCAAACCGACTGTAAGCAACTCCACAATGATCTGCTAGGTCAACATGTGTTAGCAATATGGCAGACAATATGATACCTGTCCTGCCCTCATGGGTTTTGACAGGGAGTCCGTGCCAACAGTAGGTTCTAGGAGTTCATGTTTGTGTATGTTGAAAGTAACTTGTTTGTGTACGGTGTAATGCAGTTGTCATGATAGGAATGAGTGTTCAGGGTCTCTCTGTAGAGACAAGTTGAAGCAGGAAGTCCATGGATGTTTGTCAGAGTAGGGCTTTGGAGCCACGTGTAGAGAAATGAGACAGGCCTCCATTACATAAGGCCTTTAGTTCTATAGACCTGAATGGTGCTCTCTGTTAAGGCCAAGCTCTCACACTCAACTGTTGTAAGGTTCGTGAACAAATGGGTTTTTTATTGACTCGAAGTTGTACATCAGAATTCCAGATTAGTGATGTAGTGTAACACTGGCATTGGTTGCTTTCTTAAACCATTGTGCTGTGTGCAAGTCGAGAGCATCCTAAGGATGTCCGTAATATCACACTTGGGGTTAATATTTGAAATGGTTGTGCTACCCTATGATTGTGTTCAGTGTACCTACTCGCATGTCCAGACAGAAGGTAGCTGACCTGCCCTCTGGGGAGTACAGTACACTGACAGATGGAGCTGTCGGGAGGGAGAGAGCGGGAGTGTGGAAACTACTGGGATGAGAGGGATATTATGGACATGGTATTGTCAATATAACAGGGGAAATCCTGAATGCTTAGACTTCTGTTGTAATAACACTAAATAGGAAAGTACTGAGGTTTACTCATTTTATTCCAGGACAACAGAAATGCCCCTGAAGATAAACCTGTCCAGCGCTCCAAAGTAAATATACCTCCATTATCACTCCCCCCTCCTCCTTTGTCCCGGTTTCAACCCAGTAGGACATTATCTTTTAATCACTATCCTTCTCCATTACCTGTCTGTCTGGCCCAGTGTCTCACCTAGAGGTCGACCGAATATGTTTTTAACGCCGATACCGATTATTGGAGGACCAAAAAAAGCCAATGCCGATTAAAAAATAAAAAAAATCATTAAAAAATATATATATATATATATCAATTGTCACTACAAATAAATAAAAACATTTTTATATATATAAATGTTTTTATTTATTTGTAGTGACAATTACAACAATACTGAATGAACACTTATTTTAACTTAATATAACACATCAATAAAATCAATTTAGCCTCAAATAAATAATGAACCATGTTCAATTTGGTTTAAATAATGCAAAAACAAAGTGTTGGAGAAGGAAGTAGAAGTGCAATATGTGCCATGTAAGAAAGCTAACGTTTAAGTTCCTTGCTCAGAACATGAGAACATATGAAAGCTGGTGGTTCCTTTTAACATGAGTCTTCAATATTCCCAGGTAAGAAGTTTTAGGTTGTAGTTATTATAGAAATTGTAGGACTATTTCTCTCTGTACGATTTGTATTTCATATACCTTTGACTATTGGATGTTCTTCTAGGCACTTTAGTATTGCCAGTGTAACAGTATAGCTTCCGTCCCTCTCCTCGCTCTTACCTGGGCTCGAACCAGGAACACATCGACAACAGCCACCCTCGAAGCAGCGTTACCCACGTAGAGGAAGGGGAAGCAACTACTCCAAGTCTCGGAGCGAGTGACGTTTGAAACGCTATTAGCGCGCACCCGCTAACTAGCTAGCCATTTCACATCGGTTACACCAGCCTAATATTGGGAGTTGATAGGTTTGAAGTCATAAACAGCACAATGCATTGCGAAGAGCTGCTGGCAAAACGCACAAAAGTGCTGTTTGAATGAATGCTTACGAGCCTGCTGCTGCCTACCATCGTTCAGTCAGACTGCTCTATCAAATCATAGACTTAATTATAATATAATAACACACAGAAACACGAGCCTTAGGTCATTAATCTGGTCGAATCCGGAAACTATCTTCTCGAAAACAAAACGTTTTTCCTTTCAGTGAAATACGGAACGGTTATGTATTTTATCTAACGGGTGGCATCCCTAAGTCTAAATATTCCTGTTACATTGCACAACCTTCAATGGTATGTCATAATTACGTAAAATTCTGGCAAATTAGTTTGCAACGAGCCAGGCAATGAACGCAAGAGCAGTGACACAATTTCATGTTAGCAGGCAATATTAACTAAATATGCAGGTTTAAATCTACTTGTGTATTGATTTTAAAGAAAGGCATTGATGTTTATGGTTAGGTACATTGATGTAACAACAGTGCTTTTTTCGCAAATGCGCTTGTTAAATCATCACCCGTTTGTCGAAGTAGGCTGTGATTCGATGAGAAATTAACAGGCACCGCATCGATTATATGCAACGCAGGACACGTTAGATAAACTAGTAATATCATCAACCATGTGTAGTTAACTAGTGATTATGTTAAGATTGATCGTTTTTTATAAGATAAGTTTAATGCTAGCTAGCAACTTACCTTGGCTTCTTGCTGCCCTCGCGTAACAGGTAGTCAGCCTGCCATGCAGGCTCCTCGTGGAGTGCAATGTAAGGCAGGTGGTTAGAGCATTGGACTAGTAACCAGAAGGTTGCAAAAACGAATCCCCCCTGAACAAGGCAGTTAACCACCGTTCCTAGGCCGTCATTGAAAATAAGAATGTGTTCTTAATCTGACTTGCCTAGTTCAATAAAGGTGTAAAAAAATATAAAACGGTGGCCAAAAATACCGATTGTTATAAAAACCTGAAATTGGCCCTAATTAATCGGCCATTCCGATTAATCGGTCGACCTCTAGTCTCACCCTACTGACCTTTACTCAGATGACATTTAAACGTCACCCGTAATGGCACTACAGTTTATATACCAGTATATGTTTTCACATACACTCAACAGCAACTCATTTCGATAGATTTGTTATAAACTGAACAAATTGAGATGATGCTTCATTTATCCATTGAAACACATGTTTGAAGTCATAGTAACGGTGTGGTTTTTGTTCATGTGCGTAGTCCTTCAGCTTCAAGACACCGAGGGAGGTGTGCTCGTCATGTGAGAAGACCGTCTACCCCATGGAGAGATTGGTGGCTAACAACCTAATATTCCACTCGGCCTGTTTCTGCTGCAAACACTGCAACACCAAACTCAGGTGAGACTCTCGCACTCACTCACTCCATATCAGACTGTGTTGTTCTTTTGTTTATATTCTGCCCCTCCCTCCCTGCAGCCTGGGCACATTTGCTGCCCTTTCGGGTGATTTCTACTGCAAGCCGCACTTCCAGCAGCTCTTCAAGAGCAAAGGCAACTATGATGAGGGCTTTGGCCGCAAGCAGCACAAGGAGCTTTGGACCTCCAAGGAGGGCGAGAACATAACAAAGACTGCGTAGCCACGCCTGTCTGTGTCCCAACCGTTCTCCCACGGGAAAGGCTATACGGACACTCCTGACCTGCAAACCGACTTTTATTTTCAGAATTGGTAAAGGTCAGGGTTAGTTTTAGATTTTGGGTAGTTTTGCAGGTCAGCAGTATCCTCCTGGTATTTCCCATCTCATCCCCAAAGCTGCCTCTTCTCCACCTCCAACATGTCATGAGGGGTGCGGTCAACGCTCCTGTACGCTCGCTCCACATCACGGAAGACAGACACATGACCGGCCAGTCACGCCCCCTGTCGCTTGACATTTTATTTAGTAGGGTGTTTATTCCTTTCATTTGGTTTTAGTATCATTTTTATTTTACATTTGCTCTTTTGAAATTGTTGATTGTGACCAAACTGCTTATTCACAAACCAGTGGTATGTTTTTGCTGTCCTTTTGAGGACTACATTAACATTTGTTTTCTTGTTTATTTTTCGGATAAATTTGCACCCTTTTGAAGCAACAGGCGCAAGGACCGTATGCTCAGGTGAACATATGGTTAGAGAAGCTGGAGTTCACTCTAAGCTGTAGAGCATACTCAGGTCAACCATACTGAGCTAGGTTCATTAGCAAGTTTGTACTATTTTATGACCTCTTTTTAGTTCCATATAGTCAATTAAATCTAACACCAATTTTAAAGACCAGTCCTCTGCATTGCGGTAGCACTGGCGGAAGACAATTTGTGAGTTTGTCAGGGTTCACTTATCTGAGAAACAAACACGGTACTGTAAAACTGTCACACGTTCTCTCTCTCTCTCTCTGGGTACATTTAGTTGAATTCTGTCTTATTGTTCAAATGTTTTTTTGCTCCTATGATCTGAATGGCTGCTAGGGTTCGGTTCTGCATGTTTGTCCTGTACGAGTCTTAGCTGTATTACCTTTGGTCTGTACTGCCCTCCTGTGTTCTGGATGACTTTTTAAAAAACGAATCTGCTTCATTGACTCTTAATCTCACTTTACTGGTTTTAAAATGCACTCTTTGCTCTTATTTGCTGGGTTTGACTGTCGTGCGATAAGTTGATCTCACTCGTAGAGGCTTTTTTGTCTTTATTCTGAAAATGACAAGTATCGCATAGGTGTTTGTACATAGCTTGTGCTTAGTGAACATATCGCACTATACTGTGCACATATGACCATGCATGTTAACCAGACAAGTCAATGTTAGATTGACAGGGAACATAGCCTAACAGGAAACCACAACTGTCACGCTAATATCCCCTTCTGCTTCCTGTCCATGCAGAGCTGTCTGTTCATGTACTAAATTGGGCCAAGTTGGTGTGTAAAACTAAGCGGGACTTTCGGATCTTTCAAGACAACTGTGAACTCTGGTGGGGGAACAATGTCAAATCCTGATGTCTGTGATCTGCCAGTTGGGAAAGTCGGCATTAGAAAGAGGCCAGAGTTCCTGACGCAGAATTATGAGTTGGATGACCGTCTGAAGAAAAAAAAAAAAATCCCATCAGCTTTTTTCATTTTTCTGAGTTCCCTGTTGTCTTGAATGCTCGAAAGTCTGAGAATTCCGTGTTCTGAATGTGGCAGAAATTCACATATGACTGGGATGTACTGACGGGGCCACAAGTGAAATCGTATAATGTAAAAAAAAAAATATATATATATATATATATATATTATCGTGCTTCTCCAGTGACATCTCATCTGCCAACATAAATGTTTTTTTGATAAATACCTCATGGCTTTCTTGTCTCGACTGCATCACATGATTCTGAGCAGAGGTGGTGGATTTGTGAAGGTGGTTCCCTTCAGGCTGTTTACCATTGGGGGGGGGGGACAAATTGCCAGTTTGTCTGCTGAACAGGGTGGATCTCCCATCGACACCAATGTGATAGATAGCAGCTGGGTCTGGTCTACTTTATTGACTAATGTAACCAGAAAGATAGAGTGGGATGTCTCGCTGCTTCTTCATCTCTGATTTTGAGCTCCAGGACCTAGTACTATATGAGGGGTGGACGCTAACAGGGAATGTTGTTGGTCCTGGGGCATGTTCAGGGGAATTCCTACGCAGTGAGTAAAGCCCAGGCCTACAGTGCCCTGAACCTCAGTAGTGCCTCCTGGTGGGAGAAGAGAGGTAGGAAATGCTTGAGTCAGTTCAGCCAGACCCAGTAAAGGCTTGAGATATTACATATCACACAATTGTCAATAAACATGTTTGCCCCCAGTAATTTCTTCTGTATAGCTTTTACTCACTTTTTAAGATGTGGGCGTGGCCTCGGGATGAAACGGTTGTGCTACAGGTATTTGGAGGTTGAAACGTTCTAAAGCGACACCTGCTTTGGCCAACCAACTCAATAGACAAGATTTCTATTTTCTTCATTCTTGCTTTAGAATGAGACTAAAGCCATTGAATTACATCATTTGTGAGGTATTCAATGCCACAACACTTGAATGACACAATGTATATTGTGACGGAAAGTTTACTGTGAATTATAAACTAGGTGTTTCGAGCCCTGAATGCTGATTGGCTGAAGGCTGTGGTATATCAGACCGCGTACCACGGGTAGGAAAAATTATTTATTTTTACTGATCTAATTACATTGGAAACCACTTTATAATAGCAATAAGGCGCCTTGGGGGTTTGTGCTATGTTGGGCATATACCTCACCTCGGGCTTCATTGTTTAATTAGAGCATGCTCTGCAGAATAGAAAATAAAACATGTTACTTTTTGATAAGTAAAGCCTTAGAAATAAATGGCAAAAACCATGGCCTAATATTATTGCTTTTTCAAAACAGTTTTTATTTGTTATTTTTTTTCAGTGCACATACCTTCCTTTCTCCCTGTTCCAGCCTATCCCCTGTGAATGAAAATAATCTTTCTGCTTGTTTTCCACTTAGTCCGTGTGGTGGATATGAGTGGCTTCACTCAGCCAGAAGTTTATTTACCCGCTCATCCTCCACTCTCTCCTGAATGCTTTTCATTTTTTCATTACATTTCCTCAAGTTGTAAAGTTATCTATTTGTTTTTAAGATTTTGTAACGGTCCTCGAGACCACCCAGAATGCTTTGTAACCAAGAACATCATATCAAATAACACTGTGTCCATATCGTCTGTTATGTGTGAGGAGTGTGCCAAGGTACAATGGCGTTATCCTGTGAATAAACTTTCTTTGTATAGAGAAACGAACAAAAAGAAAGAAGGTGCACTTCCATACTGGTGCCAGGAGGCTCAGGTCTCTGAGAGCTGTGTGACTGTGTGTGTTCTGCGAGTCATGTAGTTGTGTGCAAAATTGGATGTAGACTTAACATTTATTTTTCAATGCAGGTGTCACTGTTGTCAAAATGTAAATGTATGCATTTAAAAACAAAAACATTCTGTATAACTTGACCTGTGGATGGTGGCCTTACAAGCAAAAGGACGTTTTGGCTCTTACTCGTCTTTCACCTCTACTCTCCTCTCTTCTTCTTTTGGATTATTACTCCAGTTAAATTGTGTTGTAGAAGAACATGATTATAGATAATGTGATTTGTGTCCCCTCCCTCCCTCCCCACCCACACATACACAATCAAATGTATTTTGTTTGATCATTTTCTTTCAGTAGTTTATTTACATTTTTTACATGCTTTTGGAAAAATAAATGAAGATGCTGGTGTTAAGTGAGGTGGTTGTCTTTTATTACATGAGTAAAGGCAGTGCATATTTCATATTTGATACTCGTCATTTGTTGGGTAAATAGTAGGCCTTTTTAATGAAATGTATAGGAGCTAGTGTGTTTATTATATACTGTTATAGACTCTTTCAGATGCTCGACAACAGGAGTTGTTTTAGTTCAAGGTACCTGAAGAAAACAGAATAGAGCATCGATATTGTCTCCTACTGGTATAGATGTGTTATCTTAATTCGACCAGTTCCCTCACAGCAGGAAAATAATCCTGCAGCAACAGGACATTTTTATTATTAAGTGGATGATAATGAGTGGACATTTTTTGTAGGGGTTGATACAGATATAGGATCTTAATTTGATCACCCTGTTGGAGGAGAAATTTTAAACCTATAGTGTATTTGAGATTTTAAATGGATTCTGAAGTTTGTAATTTCCACTTTGAAATTTCAGCCTTGATTTGACATTACATTTTTCATAAGGGAAAATCAAGGCTGAAATTTCACAGTGGAAATGACAAACTTAAGAATCCTTATAAAATCTCAAATACACTACACATTTTAAATGTATCCCCCCGACAGGGTGATCAAATTAAGATCCTACATCTGTATCAACCCCTACAAAAATGTCCATTAATTATAATCCACATAATTCACATTTCCTGTTGATGTAGAATTCTGTTCCTGCTGTAGCAAACAGGCTCAAATTAAGATTCTACATCTGTAAATGTTTTGTTAGTGCAAATCAAGTCTGACATTTTAAAGTGGAAATTACAAACTTTAGAAGCCTTTTTAAACCTTGAATACATACAAGTTTGCATTTCCTACTGTCCAGGAAAATTCTCTGAGAGAACAGACTGATCAAAATAAAATAGAACATCTGTAGTTTCTTTCACTTTTTATAGGCCATGTTGTTTTTTGCTATTGAACCATGGATTAAACACTATAAGGTATGGCTTTTGTGGCATCATTCATCAAGTCTTGCTGACCCTATACTTCTATGGAATAATCTACACTCACACAAACTATATTACAGCCCTGGGTGCAGATTTGTTAGACCCTATATTGAATTTAATGTGTCAAATGTCACTGAAGTTCATGCGTTCAGTCAAGTTGAAGTCAAATGCCATATTTTAATTAAGGATGATATTTGGTCTTCATAATGGTATCTGCTCATGGTATTTATTGTCAGCGCTCTGTCTAAAAAGTCCTTATGTCATGGAGAACGCATAAGTGAAATTTGTAGGCCTTTACTTTTCATGCAGCCTACGTCATCAATGTATGTGTGGATGGTAGCAAGTCTGGTTTTGAGCGCGCCATTAATATTGTGCGCGCTACCAGGAGCAAGACATCGACAGAGGAACAGCGCGCCCCCGAGAAAAGCACGGAGTCGTTTTAGTTACTGTATGTTTTATCCAAATGGAACACAAATCTGAGTTATTATGATGCGCCTTTGCCCATGACCAACCACTGCATTCAGAATATTGAATCATACGCCTACAAAGCATTGGGAATATACACCTTTTTCTCGTTTTGTAAGAAGCGTTCTATAGGGGTTCCGGTGACGGATTGTTTTTTCTGTCAGGAAATTGGTGGCATTAAAAATACATTTTACTTTATGTCGGTGAGCATCAGGACCTGAATTTATGGAATATCTTTCGCTCAAGTCTTCTGAACAGTTGGTGCATGTTTATCACTTCTATTGCACAAAGAAAGCACCGTTTTTTCCACTTTTGTTGAGTTCTAACTGCATATCGGGCACCGCGGAGATGGTAAAAGTTCAGTTATGCGCACAATATATTTTCTCGATAGAACCATCCTATCATAACTTGTTATCGATGCAAATGTATTAATTGTGTGTGGTCAACTATGTGTTGCATCTGTCTCCTATAATTGTACAACATTATTCCGAAAATAATAGCCTGCTTTCGTAGTTGAATCTTCATCTCCCATCTCCACCATGTTGTGTGTTGAATTACATTTGTTTCACCTGATTTCTTTGTTATAAAACGTCTGGTGCCTGTTTGCAGCTTATGGATTAATAATAAATATTCTGTATAGAAATGGAACAATACAGTTAGGAGTGAAAAAGGGCATAGAACAAAAAGGAAAAATCTGCAAATTTAGCAGGAAAAGGGGCCATCAAAATCACGGAAATCGCTTCGTCCTTTTCCTTTGGTGTACTATTACACTGTTGCAAATGGATTTCATAAAGGCAACACGGTTATTGTTACATCTTTTGTGTTAGTTCACCCTTTCCATGCTGACAAAATGTCACTTGGAAATATTGATTATTGAATAGAGAGAATTATGATGGCCTATTTTTTTGTATTCTAGCCTGAAAGTTGGACTTCTTGTTCCACAATGAAATGCCATCGGACGTTTTTCTTTTTTGATAAAGTTTGGAAATATGGGCAAGTTGTCGAACGTTTTTGTGGTGACGGAAGGTTGACACTTTTCTTTTTGGTCACTTTCTGAGCGCAGTCTAATGTATCGGATTTTGGACTATATTTCTGTTAAATTAATGTGGCATTAGAGAAATCCAAATGTATACGCATGTACAGTGACGATCTCGATGTGACGACATTGTGTTTTTTAGGCCTACTGCTCATTAGAATTTATATTTACTGGCTAGTGCGTAACAAACTATCGTGGACCAGCGCGCGCACTAGTGCCCCCGCACCTGGGGGCAACCCCACCATGGCGCCCTCATCCTTCTGTATCTCGGTGTGGTTGTGTGAGTGAATCAGCAACAACGACTGGGCATCAAAGCTGAGGATGATGCTCTGGAGATAACGGTTCAAACTGACGCTGCAGCATTTCTCCTGAGCGACCCAGTTAGCAGTTGAACCAGGGCCCCCGCTAGAGGGAACGGCTCTCATCTTCCAGACAGAGGTTAATCATCAGGGCAACAGCACAGGTGAGAGCTCATGCATATTCAACACATCACATCACAGAACAATTTCAAAAGGAATCCAACCTATAGAAACACTCACACCCTTATATGCTGAATATGGCTAAAGGACTCCACTCAATAAGCTCCACTCAAAGTGATATCATTTTTTTTTTAAATCAAATTAATGAATAGTTAAGTGTCCTTAAGCCTCTTAAGGCCTAGTTGTACATCACCTGTAATTCTCATAGCCTAGGGTTTCTCTCCTTCCTTCATGACATTACTTGATCAATTGGACAGTCCCCAGTTCTGGCCCCCGAAGTCAAAGTGAATTACTCCCTAAAAAGCAATGATGAAAACCAGCAGACACTGTGGCCCACAAGAAATGGAGTTTAGAATGATACAGATGTAGGATCTTAATTTGAGCCAGTTTACTACAGCAGGAAAATTACCCTGCAGCAACAGAAAAAGTGAATTATTATGTGGATTATAATTAAAGCCGCAATATGTAACTTTTTGGGTGGCCCAACGAAATTCACATAGAAATCTGAGTTATATATCTGTCATTCTCATTGAAAGCAAGTCTAAGAAGCAGTAGATCTGTTCTATGTGCACTATTTCTATGCTTCCCATTCTCTTGTTTTGTTTTTGCTTCCTTTACTTTTGGTTTTGTACACCAGCTTCAAACAGCTGAAAATACAATATTTCTGGTTATTGAAAATATATTTCACACTGGTTTAGATGGTACAATGATTCTCTACACTATGCATTGCTTGTTTTGCCACATAAACTGAAATTAGGCTAACTATTAGAATTTTAAACCAGAAAATGGCTGAGCAATTTCTGCATATTGCTCCTTTAATGGTCTTTTCTGTAGTGGTTGATACATTTTTTGTTAGGGCAAAACAAGTCTGACCTTTCAAAGTGGAAATTACAAACTTTAGAAGACTTTTTAAAACTGAAATACACTGCAAGTTTGCATTCCCTGCTGTGCAGGAAAATTCTCAACAACAGAAGAGTGATCAAATTAAGATCCTACATCTGAACCAGTACAGGATAGTTCTATGCATGCAACTTTGTCCAACTAACATTTTGCAAGGGAATTTTCCTCCCTACAGAACTGAGTGGATGCATAAAGTTATGGAGAAATGACAAAGCATTGTGCAATATTATGATTCTGAACTTTCCCTTGATCCTCTGCCTCCTCTCTTTCCCCTCTGCCATTACTCCTGGAGGTGGTAGTCAATCCATAAGTGGGGTTCCAGCTAACTCTGCTGGGAGGCTGTTTTGGATCTTTATTTTTGTTTTGTTATACAAAACACTTGGCAGACGGTACTCTGAGTTGCACCACTAGGCCGCACTACAAACTTTTATGGCAAGTTTTTACTCAAGCCTTGCAGTGCAGCTGTGAACATAGCAGGTCACCCCAACCCAGAGCACTTGAGCATGTTAAGCAAGGAGAGACGTGAGGCCAGGGACTGCTCAGGGTTTTTTGGATGTAAGGCACTGAGACAGTGCAAGGGCCGTGGTTGGGAAAAACAGCATTAGACTAAACACCTAAAAGCAGGCAAAGAGAAGTGGAGGGAGGAAAATCCATGTAAATCCGGTGAGTCCTGGAAATGCGATGCAAGTAAAATAAAGGGGGCACAGCTGACTGGGCTGGCAGTGTGCGGCCTCTCTCCTCGCTGAATTCTCCACATTCCTTGGGGAAGGTAATTAAAATCAGGATAGCGGGGGAGCAGAACGACAGATCTGAGAGGCCAGTCAATGTATAACAGAGATAGATAAGATGTTTGGTTGGTGTGTCCTGGAGCTATCTGCGACCCTGGGATTTCAATCCATGTTTTTATAGGAGGAGGGAGGACCAATGGTAGCAGGCCTTTGGTTTGGGGTACAAAGGGTAGACACATTTAGTGTGTCTCTTGGGTGAGGAGAATGTGAGTGTGGCGAGGGGGCCAGACGGACATACCTGGCATTCCAGTGGGTGATTATTACCCAGAATTCCAAAGGGCCACTGAAGCGCTTCAGGTGCTGCTGCTGTTGCCCGTTTATACTTACACCCCTCTTCATCATACCACTCTACCTCCTCAGCCACTCACCTCCCATCTTCATCCTCCTCTCTTTCCTGTTGTTTATGAGGCAGGGGCAGGGTTGACATTTGGCACATGTGCGGTAGTGTATCTTTTACAAGAATGCTCAATGCTCAATGCTTTCATTTCAGCGTCCTCTCAGATTCTAATAACAACACATTTCATTTGGTTAATATATTTCACTCACCTTAGGGTCCAATGCATTTCTCAGAATTTATATATGAACTTAGAGTTGAGTTACAGTGCACTAACCCCCCTGGGCAGAGTGGCCAGGCATGCTCAGGTCATTGGGAGGTGACTGGTTATAACTGCTGTGTTGACACTAGTGCCTTCTGGATTGGGTTCCTCTCCTGACCGGCTCTATTTGGATCAATAATAGAACGATATTGATCAGAGAGACTAGAGAAGATTGAGGGGCTGACCTTATAAAAAAAAGGAACAGCAGTGTTTTGGGCAACAATTTACCTTACATAGGCAGTATTCTCTGATGATGAATCCAGTACGTGTAATAAAAGGAAGTAACGATACTATATAGTAATAACTAGCATAGCTAAATGATATTGTGCACCCCTACTGAGCAATATATTGGTGAGTTTTCAATATCTTTTTGTACTTACTATGTCGTTACAGTGTAATAAGACCAATGCTATTGTGCTGATTGTTACTGTAGTGTAAGGCCCATATATATGTCTGGTCCACTTTAGGTAAAGAGAATACTAAAATACTCTCACTTACCAAAGAAAGCACACATTTTCCAAGCACACTAACCTCTGCTGAATTATAGTCTTATAGTTGTGTCAGTGGTTTTTGAATTCCAAGGTTTCTTTGTCATAGATATGGCAACCTACTCCACTAAAGGACATACGAGAGTCTCTAATGCTGTTGTCTTCTTGGATACACTATACATGTTAATACTTTACCTTGTCGCGGGTTATGGTAAATCAGGGAAAAATGTATACCTGGCACAACTCTGTCATCCTTTTTAAGAGAATATTGCCCTCTTAACATTAACAGTGCATTTATGATGTAGTTGATTGAGTGTTTTATGGCTCATGCAGTCGGAGAAGTTTAAAGCTGTCAGAATATTCACAGTAAAACTTTTTCACGTGCTTCGTGCCAGATCTGTCAGTGCCAGTGGAGCTCAAGTTTCAGACCTTTACAACTCTCACTTTTTCTCATGTGCAAAGTTTCTCTCTGTCACACACACACACACACACACACACACACACACACACACACACACACACACACACACACACACACACACACACACACACACACACACACACACACACACACAGCTCCAGTGCTTTTTAAATTGCCGCTTCCTGATCAGCCTGGCCTCGTCCCAGAAAAGTAATTTTAGTTTATGTTCCACGCTTTCCTTGAGAAATGGATGGTACTTCAGAAATGACATGTTCCTATATACATTCTCCATGCACCCTATCTTTAAATTCATTACACACCATTTAGTATGTTTATATCAAAAATAAACAGAATGTTTTTTAAGGACTGATGATGTCGTACACTTCACACTAAAAGATAATCTATTGCCAGTGCTACAAAATATGTTGAGCATAAAGATGATGAATACGATGATGATGACAACGGCAGCTTAGGTTGTGAAATATATTCCCCATGGTAACATATTGGTGCTTTCCCTGCAGGATGTTGATGGGTGGCACTGCAGAGTGAGGAGTCTGAAGAGCTGAAGATCTCTGAAGGTGGTTGGCTTAGACAGCGCTCACACACACACATCGCCAAAATGAGTGAGTTCCTTGTGTTGATTATGATGATGGTGGAACACACATGAAACCCTCACAATATTACACGTCATAAATGTACACTCAGATAAACGCACGCACGCACACACACACACACACACACACACGCACATACACACACACACACACACACACACACACACACACACACACACACACCACACACACACACACACACACACACACACACACACACACACACACACACACACACACACACACACTATTCCCCAGCCTCGGGCCTGTGTGAGTTGAGCTGAGCTGATTTTCCAGACGCTGGCCGGGCCGGCAGGTGAAGGATTGATTTTCAGTGTTATGGAGATGGGGCTCTGGTTCTCTCTCTTGCCCTACTGCTGTGTGATGTCTGTCCAAACTACACTCGGGGAATATTTCCCTTTGTGAGCTAACACAGCCAATGCAGAGATCACTCAGAGATCAAACATGGGAATAGAAATATCAAAAACACTGCAGTCTGTCCTCTCACTGGCTCCATTACCCTGTCGCTAGCTGAACACTCTCAATGTGGGATTATATAAAAACACACATTTTCTGTGTACACAACTAGAAGTGGGAATTATGTGGCTACATGTGCACGCGTGCACACACACACACACACACACACACACACACACACACACACACACACACACACACACACACACACACACACACACACACACACACACACACACACACACACACAGCACACACGCACACACACAATTACACTTAAATTTGATCTCATGGTAAATGTGTGTTTCCACCAACTGTTCTCCCCTACAGATGAGCGTCAGGCTCTCCACTCCATAATGAAGGACCTAGTGGCCCTCCAGATGACGAGGCGCCAGCCTGGGCCCTCTTATGACACGGGGAAACCCAGGACTCTGCCCAACCCTGTCCCTGCCCCTGCTAAGAGACAGGTAAACCATCTACCACCCCACACAGTCAACAACACACACTCTCCTCAGACAGGCATGTCATCATCATCTCTACATGACATCTTGTTTCCCTTCATGACCCCTTCATGACCCCTCTTGATGGGGCTTCTTCTTTACTCCCTCAGGACGATGTCAGAATAAAGTTTGAGTTCAGTGGAGAGAGGAGGTGAGTGGGTTTTCTTGTTTTTGGATGTGTCTTTGTGTGTGTGTGTGTGTGTGTGTGTGTGTGTGTGTGTGTGTGTGTGTGTGTGTGTGTGTGCGTGCGTGCGTGCGTGCGTGCGTGCGTGCGTGTGTGTGTGTGTGCTTGTTTTATCACGTCTTTGTCTGTGAGAAGAGCATGGTCAGCTCAGCTCAAACTCACTCCAGATCTCAAGTCAGAATGGTATGTGAAGCGGAGAATGGAAAGGGAAAGGACTGCGGTTTAGCTGTGGCAGCCAGCAGAAACCACAGCTATGTTAGGTGTGTTTAGAGGAATCTGCACACACTGGAAACGGAATATGTTTGTAAAAGTGTGTGTGCACGCTTGTGTTGCAGATCTAAAGAGGATATAGTTTCCAGACCTAAACACTTTTTTTCCTTGTCTGTTTGTCTGTCCATCTTACCCACTGTTTGTCTATATCTTTTTTATTTGTGCAGGATACTGATGTTTGGGAGGCCTGTGCAGTTTGAAGAAATCCAGCAGAAGGTCAAAACTGTCTTTGGCCAACAGCTAGACTTGCACTATATGAACAATGAGGTACAGCTAACCCCACATCTCTTTCTCTGCATTTCTCACCTACAAACACTCTCTCAGACAAACACCAACACAATGCATACACACACAAACACTGGCCCTCACATCAACATCAACCCACTTGATGTAGGTAACTTTTACGGACAGTTTCCTAAGATGCATGTTTAATGGAGATTCTCCCTTAGTGTCTCTGTGTTTTGGTTGAGTCATCTCTGTGTGCTGTGTGTCCAGCTGTCCATCCCTCTGCGTGGTCAGGACGACCTGGACAAGGCCATTGACCTGCTGGACCGCAGCTCCAAGATTAAGAGCATCAAGATCTTGCTGCTGACGCAGGAGCAGTGCAATGTACTACTACTACACACACACACACACACACACATAAATACACAGACATACAGAAAAAACACACACACATTAAGCAATAAGATGTTATTAAAATCAGATGTAATGGGGTAGTGTGTACAGTCTATATGTGGATACTGAACACACCCCTCTCACCCCACCCCTAGGCCTCCCCATCCCCCTCTCCCTCCTCCCACCACACGGTGAGTAAGCAGGTGAGGATCAAAGCCTCCCAGTCCACAGGTGATGTCAGCACGGTGTACCAGCCCTCCGAGCCCAGGGGGCGCCACCTCTCCACCAGTGAGTATGAACAAGCAGATTCAACTCATAGCTGTTTCCTCTATTCTACTGCCTTTGCTTTCAACATCCTCTTTCTCCATTTCTCTCGCTATAACTTTTTTTTACAATAGAAAGGGAAGGGTAGTGGTATCTGTCAATATGGAGAGACAGTAATGTTGTATTTTGTCTGGTTTGGTGTTTGTCATGTCTTGCTCTCTTAACTCATTTATTTTGCTAGCTTTCTCTTTGTCTCTCTCTCTCTCCCCCCTGCCCCCCACTCTCTCTCATTTCCACCCCCCCTCTCTCTCTAGCTGCTGTTGTTTCTCTGGCTTCCTCTCTTAGCAGTAGGTTCTCTTCCTCTTCCTGTCAACCATCACTGGCTACTCTACAATGGCCTGCTGGCCACAAGCCAATCAGATTTAGAGACACTATTAGCATGGCGGGCCAATGGCCTGGTTTTAGAAACACTGGCTGTTTTGGGAGAAGGTTGAAATTAGTGCTGCGTGAGGGAAACTGTACAAATCCTAAATTCTCTGCAGATCCGTCGCCTGAGGCAGAGTTACATTTCTAACAGTCACATTATTAATCATTTAGATATTTTCCCCCTCATTTCATTCTGTGGTTGGAGAGAGAGAGAGAGAGAGATCATATCTATTATCAGTGTTAGAGATGTATCTTCTTTTCTCCCACATAATCCATTGTTTAACATTTTTTTGAATATATATTTTTTTCATTTAGCAGATGCTCTTATCCAAAGCGACGTACCTGAGCAATTAGGGTTAAGTGCCTTGCTCAAGGGCACATTTACAGATTTTTTCACCTAGTCTGCTCGGGGATTCAAACCCACGACCTTTCGGTTACTGGCCCAAACGCTTTTAACCACTAGGCTACCTGTCATTGATCTTGGTACACCAGAATCCCATTATCTCATGTATCGATTTCCATTGGTTTAGAACAGTGTAATATGGCCAAGTCACAGTCCTATTTCTTATCCTCCTCCTCTCTCCTGTCCCAGGCTCACAGAACACAGGCCGTAGCTCCCCCCCTCCTGGCTATGTCCCTGAGCGGCAGCAGAGGATCGCCCGCCAGGGCTCCTACACCAGCATCAACAGTGAGGGAGAGTTCATCCCAGAGAGCGACCAGTGTGTGAGTCATTGCACTGTACACAAACAAGTGCACGAACACACACACACACACACACACACACACACACACACACACACACACACACACACACACACACACACACACACACACACACACACACACACACACACACACACACACCGTTGGGTTAATACTGTGTCTCCTCTCCCTAGGTGCTGGACCCCTGGAGCAGTGCAGAGAACTCTGTCTCAGGAAGCTGCCAGTCGCTGGACAGTAGCTCAGACAGGTGAGTGCAGGGCTCTACCCCACATTCTACCCAGGGGTGAAAGTAAGCCAGTACTGTCTGGTATGGCATCCCGGCAAAATAAATAGTGGGGTACTCCGTACTGGTAAAACATGAGCCTATGTTCTAAAATGGCGACGGAACAAATGGCAGCAGAGGACAAAGAGCCGGATGCCTGGTCAGGACCCGGAGAAGGCGACTGGGAAAGCTGCCGTTAAAGCTGCCATTACCGTCAATACTACTCGCCAACGTGCAATCATTGGACAATAAATTAGACGAGGTAGGATCACGAATATCCTACCAACGGGACATCAAAAACTGTAATATCCTATGTTTCACGGAATCGTGGCTGAATGATGACATGGATATTCAGCTAGCGGGATATACACTGCACCGGCAAGATAGAACAGAACACTCCGGTAAGACGAGGGGAGGCGGTCTGTGCATATTTGTAAACAACAGCTGGTGCAAGAAATCTAAGGAAGTGTCTAGATTTTGCTCGCCTGAAGTAGAGTATATTGTGATAAATTGCAGGCCACACTACTTGCCTAGAGAGTTTTCAGCTATACTTTTCGTGGCTGTTTATTTACCACCACAGACAGATGCTACCACTAAGACCGCACTCAGTCAGCTGTATAAGGAAATAAGCAAACAGGAAACCACTCACCCAGAGGCGGCGCTCCTAGTGGCCGGACACTTTAATGCAGGGAAACTTAAATCAGTTCTGCCAAATTTCTATCAACATGTTAAATGTGCAACCAGAGGGAAAAAAATTCTAGATCACCTGTACTCCACACACAGAGGCGCATACAAAGCTCTCCCTCGCCCTCCATTTGGTAAATCCGACCACAACTCTAAATCAAATCAAATCAAAGTTTATTTGTCACGTGCGCTGAATACAACAGGTGTAGACCTTACAGTGGAATGCTTACTTACAGGCTCTAACCAATAGTGCAAAAAAGGTATTAGGTGAACAATAGGTAGGTAAAGAAATAAAAACAACAGTAAAAAACAGGCTATATACAGTAGCGAGGTTAGTCGGGCTGATTGAGGTAGTATGTACATGTAGATACGGTTAAAGTGACTATGCATATATGATGAACAAGCAAAAATTAAAGCAGGAAGCACCAGTGACTCGGTCTATAAAAAAGTGGTCAGATGAAGAAGATGCTAAACTACAGGATTGTTTGCTATCACAGACTGGAACATGTTCCGGGATTCTTCTGATGGCATTGAAGAGTACACCACATTAGTCACTGGCTTTATCAATAAGTGCATCGAGGACGTCGTCACCACAGTGACTGTACGTAAATACCCCAACCAGAAGCCATGGATTACAGGCAACATTCGCACTGCGCTAAAGGGTAGAGCTGCCGCTTTCAAGGTGCGGGACTCTAACCCGGATGCTTACAAGAAATCCTGCTATGCCCTGCGACGAACCATCAAACAGGCAAAGCGTCAATACAGGGCTAAGATTGAATCCTACTACACCGGCTCCGATGCTCGTCTTATGTGGCAGGGCTTGCAAACTATTACAGACTACAAAGGGAAGCACAGCCGCGAGCTGCCCAGTGACACGAACCTACCAGATGAGCTAAATCACTTCTATGCTCGCTTTGAGGCAAGCAACATTGAGGCATGCATGAGAGCATCAGCTGTTCCAGACGACTGTGTGATCACGCTCTCCATAGCCGACGTGAGTTAGACCTTTCAACAGGTCAACATACACAAGGCTGCGGGGCCAGACGGATTACTAGGACGTGTGCTCCGGGCATGTGCTGACCAACTGGCAGGTGTCTTCACTGACATTTTCAACATGTCCCTGATTGAGTCTGGAATACCAACATGTTTCAAGCAGACCACCATAGTCCCTGTGCCCAAGAACACAAAGGCAACCTGCCTAAATGACTACAGGCCCATAGTACTCACGTCCGTAGCCATGAAGTGCTTTGAAAGGTTGGTAATGGCTCACATCAACACCATTATCCCAGAAACCCTAGACCCACTCCAATTTGCATACCTCCCAAACAGATCCACAGATGATGCAATCCCTATTGCACTCCATACTGGCCTTTCCCACCTGGACAAAAGGAACACTTATGTGAGAATGTTATTCATTAACTACAGCTCAGCGTTCAACACCATAGTATCCTCAAAGCTCATCACTAAGCTAAGGATCCTGGGACTAAACACTTCTCTCTGCAACTGGATCCTGGACTTCCTGACGGGCCGCCCCCAGGTGATGAGGGTAGGTAGCAACACATCTGCCATGCTGATCCTCAACACTGGAGCTCCGCAGGGGTGCATGCTCAGTCCCCTCCTGTATTCCTTGTTCCCCTACGACTGCATGGCCACGCACGACTCCAACACCATCATTAAGTTTGCTGACGACACAACAGTGGTAGGCCTGATCACCGACAACGACGAGACAGCCTATAGGGAGGAGGTCAGAGACCTGGCCAGGTGGTGCCAGAATAACAACCTATCCCTCAACGTAACCAAGACTAACTAGATGATTGTGGACTACAGGAAAAGGAGGACCGAGCATGCCCCCATTCTCATCTACGGGGCTGTAGTGGAGCAGGTTGAGAGCTTCAAGTTCCTTGGTGTCCACATCAACAACAAACTAGAATGGTCCAAACATACATCGCATTCTAGTGACTCCTTGTGGCGGGCCGAACGCCTTCAAGCTGACTTTGGGCGCCTGCAAGCTGACTTCGGTCGCCAGCTGGACAAGCGATGGGACAAGACTGTAACTACCAAATGGGGATAAAAAACAAAACAGGTTTAACATGTTAAAAGTGATATGACAAATCTTTACTAAGCCCACAGAGATCATATTTAAAATTAATAAGGATTCTAAATGTAATTATATAATTACACCTATAAAAAGAAGGTGTGTGGGCACTTGGGTGTCCGGTACCAGTAAGAAATTAAATCTACTTTTACCCCTGATTCTACCTCACACGTACACAATACTGGACTTTGGTTATAAAGACAGTGTATGTATTTTGAGGAAGGGATCAGCACCTCTCACTCTCTCTATTTGTCCTTCCTCCCAGCCCCTCCCTGAGGAAGTCACGCATGCACCGAGCCAAGAGCTACCCTGATAACCGGCAGCAGGACAACGTCTCAGGTGGGTGCCCAGGAGGAATCCTGATATCACTACATAAGATATAGATCCTCACTGTAACGGAAAACTGTCATTTATACAGTCATTTGAGCTATTATCAACAGTAAAAAACATTGGAAGTTTTACTGTAGCATACTGTAAATTATGGGGAAATTGCTGTATTTCGAATGGTACTGTAATTCCACCCCACGAATACAGTACTGTACTGTATCTTTAGAGCACCAAAAACCTTATGACCACTAGTGGGTGCACGGTATTGTTGTCTCTGGCTTATTACTGTATTTTGAGGCGTGCCTTGTAAGAGGCTATATTTGTTGCACCCGTGAGTGAGAATGCTGTACCAATTTTACTCTTATGTGGTTAAAGTGGCCCATCAATAAAAAATGTATAAGGGCAGATTGGAGTGGCAGCAAATGGTTGAGCATTTTGCCATGTCCTTTTGGTCTGTTTTGACCTGTAGTCGCTGACAGTTTGGAAGCCTCTAGAAGTGCAAGTGATATAAAGCACCAAATATGAATTAATATGATGTAATGTGTAAACACTTAGCAGCCAACTGACTTGCACCAATCCCATGGAATTACAGTAAAATACTGTCATCCATGCA
>NC_138293.1:75130000-75202500 GCF_965601325.2 Salmo salar | reverse complement strand
TCCTGGGAATAGCAGTATAAACCATGCACTTCCTTCTTGTCTTTCAGGGTTCAGTCAAAGACCAGTTGAAGGCCTACGGGGCGCTGACGGAAAACGTGACGCGGAAGTACACGCGGCAGATCCTGGAGGGCATGTCCTATCTGCACAGCAACATGATCGTTCACCGTGACATCAAAGGTAGTTATGTCAACACACTGCTCAGATGGCCATTTGTAGTAAAGATAGTGAACTAAATGGCTATAGACTTCCAGACTCAAGCACAAGGACCTAAAAGCTACATTTAAAATACAAGGAAGGTGGTTGGGTGAGTCTGTGTCACATGGTGTTACTCTGTCGTCTCCTTATCCAGGTGCCAACATCCTGCGGGATTCGGCGGGAAACGTGAAGCTGGGAGATTTCGGTGCCAGCAAGAGGCTGCAGACCATCTGCATGTCTGGCACGGGCATCCGCTCTGTCACTGGCACCCCCTACTGGATGAGCCCCGAGGTGATCAGCGGAGAGGGCTACGGCAGGAAGGCTGACGTCTGGTAAGGACCGGGACTCATGGGGTTGGGGTTTGGGTAAGAGGTCTTATACACATGCAGGTGATTCTGATTAGTTGTGTTGATAGGAGGGAGGACAGATGTCTCATCTGGGAGTGTGTGAATATCTTCAAGTGTCAGATGCTTTCCTTGTGTGCTCTTACAAGTAGGCTCCTTCCCTGATAGAGTGGCTAGACTGCTGGAATGTGAAGGGAGGGAAAATAGCTGTTCTAAAAGGGGGAAACCATTATTCTTCAAGGGAAAAAGTGCTATATATAAAATAGTAAAAGTGCTATATTTAAAAGAGAATGTCGAGAAGGACTGCCTCACTCCCACATACAGGGCCTTGAAATGGTTCGGGCCCACCTGCTGCCCAGGAATTCCCCTGTGCAATTTGATTGTGTAGTATCCCATCAGGCGAGGGATGTGATTGGCCAAGAGCCAGTCAACCAGCCAGCTTGTGACAGGGTTCGGAATGTTCCGACCTCATTGCTCCCTTGGGGGGCCAGACCAGGCCGGGAGCGTCGGTAGGGGGTAACAGGTCCAAAGGGGAGTCTGTCCCTAAACCCAGCTCCCCTCACCAGCCCCCTGCTCTGTCTGACTTCAGGACTGAAACGGCCTCCCGTAGCCAGCAAAAGCACACTTTAATTGTCAACAGGGAAAAAGTTTCCACCAAAACATTCCAGTGGGTCCTGGGAAAGCAGAAGAGCAGAGGGATGGCCTTTTCCCTTCATGCCTGTAGTGAGGAAAAGCTGCCCTTTGTTTTTTCAGTGTGTTAACACTGCTTTTGTCAATTCACACAAGTCAATGAGTTATACGATTGTGTATTGCATTGAATGTCCTATTCTGATGTTTGTGTGTGAGCGTGTTTGAAGTTTGTAGTTGTATTAGTCGTATGTACAGGATACACATGGTGTACACCGTCTAACAAAATGCTGACTTGCAGGTTCCTTCTCAACAATGCAACAACAATAAGAAATAAGAATAGATAAGAATACAAACATAAAGTAAATGGCTCAGTAGAATAGAATACATTTTTATCATAAGTATAATACAGGAAGGCACCATTTATATTCCAATATTTACACATGTTTTGTGGAAGGGGAGATTGGGCGGCAAGTGTTTAAATTGTGTATTTGTGCTCGTATTGGTGTTCTCTTAACCCTGTGTGTGTCTCCTTCCCCAGGAGCCTGGGCTGCACAGTGGTGGAGATGCTGACAGAGAAGCCTCCCTGGGCCGAATACGAGGCCATGGCAGCCATCTTTAAGATCGCCACCCAGCCCACCAAACCCCTGCTGCCCTCACACACCTCGGACCACACCCGTGACTTCATCCACCGCATCTTTGTGGAGGCCAAGCACCGGCCCAGTGCTGAGGAGCTGCTCAGACACCCCTTCTCCCAGATCCTCTGCTGAGGGGAAGTACTAGTACACTTTCTCTGTCTCAACCGCTCCTCAGGACTCATGGCCTACAGCTGACATCTACACTCTAGACTTGGAATTTGGAACTTGGCTCTTTCCATCCTATAGCTCTCTCCCCAAACCAGACTCACCACCACTCACACTCATTCCTTAACCCACAAATACACATGATCCATTATTATGGATAATAGCACAGTGCCATTATTCCAAGCTGTTAAGGACAATTATCAAATTCACCTCCAACTTCCCCCACTAGGGGGAGCTGTATGACTGGTCAGTGTTCAGCTGTCTGCTGTGGAGAACTGGACCCACCAACTCCATACGAACTGTATCTATTCAGCTATCACCTTGGTGGTCTGTGAGAGGAACACACACACACACACACACACACACACACACACACACACACACACACAGACACTCCAAACACATCAAATCTATGATATGTGGCTCAAGATGGGATTTGATCAAGCACCGCCACCAAATGTGCCTTTCAAATATTCCAGTGTCCCCTCCTAAGTTTACATTCTCTAGATGGGCTGTTAGATGAGACCTCTGAGGTAATGAATTGTTTCATATGGGACTTACAGTAAGCTTGAGCAGAGCAGTGTCTGGTCTGCTTAGGCCAAGACAGCAGACCCACAGCCACAGCTCAGTGCTTCAACATGCTAACTGATGAAACCAACAGATGCACCACTCAGTGTTATAGAGACAGGATGGATTTCATTTTTCACTTTCTCCTCTGATCCGTCTCTGATATTCTTTGTATTTTTTAGAAAATGCCTCTTTATGGTCTTTTGAAGACTCATAGTCCCTGATGGTGCTGATCTGTCCTGTCCTCACCATACAACATGGAACCAGAGCCATCAGTGTTTTTATGTTGTCATTATGACCTTCACAGTAGACCAACTCTCCACTGCAGCCCCTCATTATCACAGCCCAGGGTTTTCTGAGTGTACCAAAAATGACCGATTTCATTCATGAAGGGGTTGGTTTCCAGTTTGGTTGGAGGATATGCTAACTACACAATATTACAAATGATATTGTACTTTGTGATTTAAAGAGAGATTTTATTTTAGTCCTAGACAAATACAATCCTAATGCCTTGATTTGAAAGTGAGTTGCCATAAGGTTAACCAGTTTTCTATGTGTTGACAAGTGTATCTAGGAAAACGCTACGCCAAACAGTGGAACTCTGCCATTTAGGATTCATTTGAGTCAGATGCACTTTTATGTAAAATTAATGTTGTTGGTTATTGTTCGCCTTACGAAATTCACTTTTTTTTTAACTTTAAATATTACATTTCTTTCACTTTTATTTAAATCCCTATGTTCATCCATTCCTGAATTTTTATATTCAAATATATATGTATAAATATATTTTTTATATATTGACTCTAGACAATTTGAAATCTAATGAGGATGCATTTAGACCTATGAGATAAATGTTGCCGTTCGAAATGATAAATTGTGAAAGCAGCTGGTTTTGCAGAAATTACAACATTGGGGTTTATTAGTGAAACACTTTGGGTGGAAAACGACCTCTGGCTATCTTACCTGGTCTCTGCTCCACAACAAGAAACATATCCACATTCCCAGCTCCAGTATAATATATTATGTCTAAAGGTCCATGCTTTATTAAATGGCAATACTTTTCCATTGGACCCTTTCTGTTGGACTGCCCTGTCAAACCTCTCACAGTTTCAGTAGTTTTTTTTACAAGGCCACCGCCTAGGAGTTAAAGGCTACTAAAGTTCCTCCATATTTCTCCTTGCTGGCGTGATGTGTGGGAAATAGAGGGGAAGTATGTGAAGTCTAATTTTAAGAGTATGCACTAGAATGCTGTGTCTCACCAGAATAACCTTCTCTTAGTGTCATTCTTGCAGAGCAGAGGGACCGAATGTGTGCGTTAGTTAGACTGAGCTGAGCAGGGCAGGGATGGAGGAGTTCTGATCAGGTAGATGCCAGAGACCGGGGTTCCACCCAACATGACGACTTTGTTTAGCTCAGGGTTCGAGAGACCGACCGGTGCCTAATGTCTGGGGCCCTCCACACTGAGCAAAGGGCTTTCTACAATTACCTTATTTTAGTTTTGTTTTCCATTTATTTCCATTTATTTCAGTGTTACTGGCACTAAAATACTTTCATAAGTGAATCAAATGAATATCATGTGGCTGCTAGATGTTAAAGAAGGCAGCTAAGAATCAGTTCAGTATTAGAAATGGTCCCGTTATATACAAAGAGCCAAAACAAATGTTTCAGTTAACAGAAGAACCCTGGGGTAAGCAAATGAAACAGGAGTTAAACGTTTAGATATATACATGTATGTAAATGTATAAATGAGTTTAATGACAGGGGACTTGCAGTGCAAAGTCACTCCAGTGTATCAAGTGTATTTACGTAGGAAAAAGAACAGTATGTTAAATGACATTGTTTTTCTATATCTTTGAGTGCCTAATTTCAAAAACAAATAAATGTTCTTTGTCTCTGGTCCAATATTCTGACCTGCTTACTTGTTTGTTTGCATAATGTTTTGTGTATGTTCCAGTCATGTACACCGCTCTGATGGAGGTGTGTTTGGTATTGTATAACATGTTTTTGGGCCAGCGGCTCTGGAACACACCGGCTAGTCTTTCCATGCATGTCTTCATTATCTCTGAGCAGCCAGCAGGTTGGAAAGTCAGACTGGCCCAGTCCAGTAAATAAAAGAACATCTCACTGAATAGAGCTCATTGTTGGAAGAAAGAAGCAACCTGACTGATGCGTGCTCCATCTCTTTCTCCCTCCCTTTAAGACAGAAGAGGAGCTCTGTTAATCTGTGTGGCCATGGGACAGAGAAACGCTTGGACCCAACAAAGGTTCCTTTTCTTAGCTACTGTGACAAGGGGATGGATGGCAGATAATAAGTACTTTATTGCTTTGTTTTTCTGGTAATGCACTTTCTCTGTGTATGTTTTAGCACGCGGCTTGTTCCATTTTCTTCCTGTGGATCTGACCCATGGCCCCTGATTACCAGGATCTGATACCAGTTACATAACCTTCCCCTACACCTGCAATGCACCGCTCCATGTGGCCTGCAGGTCTGTTGATGTGGTTAATGGCAGTGTTATTGTGATCAGTGGTAGTGTTATTGTGATCAGTGGTAGTGTTATTGTGATCAGTGGTAGTGTTATTGTAGTCGGTGGTAGTGTTATTGGGGTCAGTATGTTATTGTGGTCAGTGGTAGTGTTATTGTGATCAGTGGTAGTGTTATTGTGGTCAGTGGTAGTGTTATTGTGATCAGTGGTAGTGTTATTGTAGTCAGTGGTAGTGTTATTGTGATCAGTGGTAGTGTTATTGTGATCAGTGGTAGTGTTATTGTGATCAGTGGTAGTGTTATTGTGATCAGTGGTAGTGTTATTGTAGTCAGTGGTAGTGTTATTGTGATCAGTGGTAGTGTTATTGTGGTCAGTGGTAGTGTTATTGTGGTCAGTGGTAGTGTTATTGTGATCAGTGGTAGTGTTATTGTGATCAGTGGTAGTGTTATTGTGATCCGTGGTAGTGTTATTGTAGTCAGTGGTAGTGTTATTGTGATCAGTGGTAGTGTTATTGGGATCAGTGGTAGTGTTATTGTGATCAGTGGTAGTGTTATTGTAGTCAGTGGTAGTGTTATTGTGATCAGTGGTAGTGTTATTGTAGTAAGTGGTAGTGTTATTGTGATCAGTGGTAGTGTTATTGTGATCAGTGGTAGTGTTATTGTAGTCAGTGGTAGTGTTATTGTGATCAGTGGTAGTGTTATTGTAGTCAGTGGTAGTGTTATTGGGGTCAGTATGTTATTGTGATCAGTGGTAGTGTTATTGTGATCAGTGGTAGTGTTATTGTGATCAGTGGTAGTGTTATTGTGGTAAGTGGTAGTGTTATTGTGATCAGTGGTAGTGTTATTCTGGTCAGTATGTTATTGTGATCAGTGGTAGTGTTATTGTGGTCAGTGGTAGTATTATTGGGGTCAGTATGTTATTGTGATCAGTGGTAGTGTTATTGTGATCAGTGGTAGTGTTATTGTGATCAGTGGTAGTGTTATTGTGGTCACTGGTAGTGTTATTCTGGTCAGTATGTTATTGTAGTCAGTGGTAGTGTTATTGTGATCAGTGGTAGTGTTATTGTGATCAGTGGTAGTGTTATTGTGATCAGTGGTAGTGTTATTGTGGTCAGTGGTAGTGTTATTGTGATCAGTGGTAGTGTTATTGTGATCAGTGGTAGTGTTATTGTGATCAGTGGTAGTGTTATTGTGACCAGTGGTAGTGTTATTGTGATCAGTGGTAGTGTTATTGTGATCCGTGGTAGTGTTATTGTAGTCAGTGGTAGTGTTATTGTGATCAGTGGTAGTGTTATTGTGATCAGTGGTAGTGTTATTGTGATCAGTGGTAGTGTTATTGTAGTCAGTGGTAGTGTTATTGTGATCAGTGGTAGTGTTATTGTAGTCAGTGGTAGTGTTATTGTGATCAGTGGTAGTGTTATTGTGATCAGTGGTAGTGTTATTGTAGTCAGTGGTAGTGTTATTGTCATCAGTGGTAGTGTTATTGTAGTCAGTGGTAGTGTTATTGGGGTCAGTATGTTATTGTGATCAGTGGTAGTGTTATTGTGATCAGTGGTAGTGTTATTGTGATCAGTGGTAGTGTTATTGTGGTCAGTGGTAGTGTTATTGTGATCAGTGGTAGTGTTATTCTGGTCAGTATGTTATTGTGATCAGTGGTAGTGTTATTGTGGTCAGTGGTAGTATTATTGGGGTCAGTATGTTATTGTGATCAGTGGTAGTGTTATTGTGATCAGTGGTAGTGTTATTGTGGTCACTGGTAGTGTTATTCTGGTCAGTATGTTATTGTAGTCAGTGGTAGTGTTATTGTGATCAGTGGTAGTGTTATTGTGATCAGTGGTAGTGTTATTGTGATCAGTGGTAGTGTTATTGTGGTCAGTGGTAGTGTTATTGTGATCAGTGGTAGTGTTATTGTGATCAGTGGTAGTGTTATTGTGGTCAGTGGTAGTGTTATTGTAGTCAGTGGTAGTGTTATTGTGATCAGTGGTAGTGTTATTGTGGTCAGTGGTAGTGTTATTGTGATCAGTGGTAGTGTTATTGTTATTGTGATCAGTGGTAGTGTTATTGTAGTCAGTGGTAGTGTTATTGTGGTCAGTGGTAGTGTTATTGTGGTCAGTGAGTCATTGTAGTCAGTATGTTATTGTGGTCAGTGGTAGTAGTAGTGTTATTGTGATCAGTGGTAGTGTTATTGTGATCAGTGGTAGTGTTATTGTGATCAGTGGTAGTGTTATTGTAGTCAGTATGTAATTGTGGTCACTGGTAGTGTTATTCTGGTCAGTGGTAGTGTTATTGTAGTCAGTATGTTATTGTGGTCAGTGGTAGTGTTATTGTGGTCAGTGGTAGTGTTATTGTGATCAGTGGTAGTGTTATTGTGGTCAGTGGTAGTGTTATTGTGATCAGTGGTAGTGTTAATGTAGTCAGTGGTTGTGTTATTGTAGTCAGTGGTAGTGTTATTGTGATCAGTGGTAGTGTTATTGTGATCAGTGGTAGTGTTATTGTGATCAGTGGTAGTGTTATTGTGATCAGTGGTAGTGTTATTCTGGTCAGTATGTTATTGTGATCAGTGGTAGTGAGTGGTCAGTGGTGATTAGGGGTCAGTATGTTATTGTGATCAGTGGTAGTGTTATTGTGATCAGTGGTAGTGTTATTGTGATCAGTGGTAGTGTTATTGTGGTCACTGGTAGTGTTATTCTGGTCAGTATGTTATTGTAGTCAGTGGTAGTGTTATTGTGATCAGTGGTAGTGTTATTGTGATCAGTGGTAGTGTTATTGTGATCAGTGGTAGTGTTATTGTGGTCAGTGGTAGTGTTATTGTGATCAGTGGTAGTGTTATTGTGATCAGTGGTAGTGTTATTGTGATCAGTGGTAGTGTTATTGTGATCCGTGGTAGTGTTATTGTAGTCAGTGGTAGTGTTATTGTGATCAGTGGTAGTGTTATTGTGATCAGTGGTAGTGTTATTGTGATCAGTGGTAGTGTTATTGTAGTCAGTGGTAGTGTTATTGTGATCAGTGGTAGTGTTATTGTAGTCAGTGGTAGTGTTATTGTGATCAGTGGTAGTGTTATTGTGATCAGTGGTAGTGTTATTGTAGTCAGTGGTAGTGTTATTGTCATCAGTGGTAGTGTTATTGTAGTCAGTGGTAGTGTTATTGGGGTCAGTATGTTATTGTGATCAGTGGTAGTGTTATTGTGATCAGTGGTAGTGTTATTGTGATCAGTGGTAGTGTTATTGTGGTCAGTGGTAGTGTTATTGTGATCAGTGGTAGTGTTATTCTGGTCAGTATGTTATTGTGATCAGTGGTAGTGTTATTGTGGTCAGTGGTAGTATTATTGGGGTCAGTATGTTATTGTGATCAGTGGTAGTGTTATTGTGATCAGTGGTAGTGTTATTGTGGTCACTGGTAGTGTTATTCTGGTCAGTATGTTATTGTAGTCAGTGGTAGTGTTATTGTGATCAGTGGTAGTGTTATTGTGATCAGTGGTAGTGTTATTGTGATCAGTGGTAGTGTTATTGTGGTCAGTGGTAGTGTTATTGTGATCAGTGGTAGTGTTATTGTGATCAGTGGTAGTGTTATTGTGGTCAGTGGTAGTGTTATTGTGATCAGTGGTAGTGTTATTGTGATCAGTGGTAGTGTTATTGTGGTCAGTGGTAGTGTTATTGTGGTCAGTGGTAGTGTTATTGTGATCAGTGGTAGTGTTATTGTGATCAGTGGTAGTGTTATTGTGATCAGTGGTAGTGTTATTGTGATCAGTGGTAGTGTTATTGTGGTCAGTGGTAGTGTTATTGTAGTCAGTGGTAGTGTTATTGTGATCAGTGGTAGTGTTATTGTGATCAGTGGTAGTGTTATTGGGGTCAGTGGTAGTGTTATTGCAGTGGTTATTGTGATCAGTGGTAGTGTTATTGTGATCAGTGGTAGTGTTATTGTGATCAGTGGTAGTGTTATTGTAGTCAGTGGTAGTGTTATTGTGGTCAGTGGTAGTGTTATTGTAGTCAGTGGTAGTGTTATTGTAGTCAGTGGTAGTGGTAGTGTTATTGTGATCAGTGGTAGTGTTATTGTAGTCAGTGGTAGTGTTATTGTGGTCAGTGGTAGTGTTATTGTGGTCAGTGGTAGTGTTATTGTAGTCAGTGGTAGTGTTATTGTAGTCAGTGGTAGTGGTAGTGTTATTGTGATCAGTGGTAGTGTTATTGTAGTCAGTGGTAGTGTTATTGTGGTCAGTGGTAGTGTTATTGTGGTCAGTGAGTCATTGTAGTCAGTATGTTATTGTGGTCAGTGGTAGTGTTATTGTGGTCAGTGGTAGTGTTATTGTAGTCAGTGGTAGTGTTATTGTGATCAGTGGTAGTGTTATTGTAGTCAGTATATAATTGTGGTCACTGGTAGTGTTATTCTGGTCAGTATGTTATTGTGATCAGTGGTAGTTTTATTGTGGTCAGTGGTAGTGTTATTGTAATCAGTGGTAGTGTTATTGTGGTCAGTGGTAGTGTTATTGTGATCAGTGGTAGTGTTATTGTGATCAGTGGTAGTGTTATTGTGGTCAGTGGTAGTGTTATTGTGGTCAGTGGTCGTGTTATTGTGATCAGTGGTAGTGTTATTGTGGTCAGTGGTAGTGTTATTGTGATCAGTGGTAGTGTTATTGTAGTCAGTGGTAGTGTTATTGGGGTCAGTGGTAGTGTTATTGTAGTCAGTATGTTATTGTGGTCAGTGGTAGTGTTATTGTGATCAGTGGTAGTGTTATTGTGGTCAGTGGTAGTGTTATTGTAGTCAGTGGTAGTGTTATTGTGATCAGTGGTAGTGTTATTGTGATCAGTGGTAGTGTTATTGTGATCAGTGGTAGTGTTATTGTGATCAGTGGTAGTGTTATTGTAGTCAGTGGTAGTGTTATTGTGATCAGTGGTAGTGTTATTGTGATCAGTGGTAGTGTTATTGTGGTCAGTGGTAGTGTTATTGTAGTCAGTGGTAGTGTTATTGGGGTCAGTGGTAGTGTTATTGTGATCAGTGAGTCACTGTAGTCAGTATGTTATTGTGGTCAGTGTTAGTGTTATTGTGATCAGTGGTAGTGTTATTGTGATCAGTGGTAGTGTTATTGTGATCATTGGTAGTGTTATTGTGATCAGTGGTAGTGTTATTGTGATCAGTGGTAGTGTTATTGTGATTAGTGGTAGTGTTATTGTAGTCAGTGGTAGTGTTATTGTGATCAGTGGTAGTGTTATTGTAGTCAGTGGTAGTGTTATTGTGATCAGTGGTAGTGTTATTGTGGTCAGTGGTAGTGTTATTGTTATTGTAGTCAGTGGTAGTGTTATTTTGATCAGTGGTAGTGTTATTGTGGTCAGTGAGTCATTGTAGTCAGTATGTTATTGTGGTCAGTGGTAGTAGTAGTGTTATTGTGATCAGTGGTAGTGTTATTGTAGTCAGTGGTAGTGTTATTGTGATCAGTGGTAGTGTTATTGTGGTCAGTGGTAGTGTTATTGTGATCAGTCGTAGTGTTATTGTGGTCAGTGGTAGTGTTATTGTGATCAGTGGTAGTGTTATTGTAGTCAGTATGTAATTGTGGTCACTGGTAGTGTTATTCTGGTCAGTATGTTATTGTGGTCAGTGGTAGTGTTATTGTAGTCAGTGGTAGTGTTATTGTGATCAGTGGTAGTGTTATTGTGATCAGTGGTAGTGTTATTGTGGTCAGTGGTAGTGTTATTGTGGTCAGTGGTAGTGTTATTGTAGTCAGTGGTAGTGTTATTGTGATCAGTGGTAGTGTTATTGTGGTCAGTGGTAGTGTTATTGTGATCAGTGGTAGTGTTATTGTAGTCAGTGGTAGTGTTATTGTGATCAGTGGTAGTGTTATTCTGGTCAGTATGTTATTGTGATCAGTGGTAGTGTTATTGTGATCAGTGGTAGTGTTATTGTGGTCAGTGGTAGTGTTATTGTGGTCAGTGGTAGTGTTATTGTGATCAGTGGTAGTGTTATTGTGGTCAGTGGTAGTGTTATTGTGGTCAGTGGTAGTGTTATTGTGGTCAGTGGTAGTGTTATTGTGATCAGTGGTAGTGTTATTGTGATCAGTGGTAGTGTTATTGTGATCAGTGGTAGTGTTATTGTGGTCAGTGGTAGTGTTATTGTGATCAGTGGTAGTGTTATTGTGATCAGTGGTAGTGTTATTGTGGTCAGTGGTAGTGTTATTGTGGTCAGTGGTAGTGTTATTGTGATCAGTGGTAGTGTTATTGTGATCAGTGGTAGTGTTATTGTGATCAGTGGTAGTGTTATTGTGATCAGTGGTAGTGTTATTGTGGTCAGTGGTAGTGTTATTGTAGTCAGTGGTAGTGTTATTGTGATCAGTGGTAGTGTTATTGTGGTCAGTGGTAGTGTTATTGTTATTGTAGTCAGTGGTAGTGTTATTTTGATCAGTGGTAGTGTTATTGTGATCAGTGGTAGTGTTATTGTGATCAGTGGTAGTGTTATTGTGATCAGTGGTAGTGTTATTGTGATCAGTGGTAGTGTTTGGAAGGTATGTGGTTCTCATCGTGTGCTATGTGTCTGGGTCTGTTTGTTATGCAGTTCTGTTTGTTAGGTATGTCTCTGGGCCGCTGGGGCCCAGCATTAGTGCTGACAGGCAGACTGCTGGACAGAGGCTACACTGGCTCCCCAGGCTCCTCTTTGTGACCACACTCAGTTTGGACCCAGTGGTGCTGAGTCATAGTCAGTGATTCAGCCTCCCTGTCTGCTCCAGTTAAGCTCCACACACACACACACACACACACACACACACACACACACACACACACACACACACACACACACACACACACACACACACACACACACACACACACACACACACACACACACACACACGGGGGCACCAGCGGAGACTGGACCTATGCAGCCACATCTGGCATATTACGATTTCACAACTGCACCTTCCACCACTAACAACTACATACAACGTCCCATCATACCTGAGAGGGCATGTGCTAGCATGCACATCAGTGATAATCCACATCAGTGATAATGCACATCAGTGATACTGTACATCAGTGATACTGTACATCAGTGATACTGCACATCAGTGATACTGTACATCAATGATACTGTACATCAGTGATACTGTACATCAGTGATAATGCACATCAGTGATACTGTACATCAGTAATTAGTACACTGAATGCTGTGTGTGGGCATAGTATGTGTGTGTATGTGTGTGAGACCCATGGGCCACTAGGACCCCCATTCCCCGGGCTCTGCTGTTATGAATGGGCTCTTTGTTGGCAGAGAGGATGGGGTCCTGGGTCCCTGAGCTCCATGTGAGGACTAAGATTAAGTAATGTGACGGGGGGATTTATACGTGATTGAGCTGACTGGAGGCCCATATCATTGAGTTGATGGGGCGCGCTTAATCTAGTGGAGAAGGAGGGGCTGCTGTGTGAGTTTTGTTGTGGGTGGGGGATGAGGTGTATCCAGCTGAATGGTCAGAATTTGGGGTGTGCTCATTTGCATAGAGAGGAGGCTGGGGATGCAAGGGGGTCTGAGGTTGGGTAGCTCCCATAGGAGAGAGGGGAAAGGGGTTTAAACCGGCAGTAACAGAAAGGGTCTAAAAGGCCTGGAATGGTGAGGTGGGGGAGCCGTGTGCAGGCAAACAGAGCTGGCGTCCCTGTGGTTCTGGAGGGGGATCAGTCTGGAGGAACAGCATTAAGATTCTGCTCTACACCCAGGCAAGACGCCTTTTCTTCTGCTCCTTGCAAATGAGACGGGCTCCTCCTCATGTTGCCCCACAGGAATCAGATGTTTTGTTGGCCTTCCACTGGCTCTGTGAGGAGAGAGGGGGACACCCTCTTTCACTCCAACCAATCTCTCTCTCTCTCTATCTTTTTTTCTCTCTCTCTCTCTCTCTCTCCCTATCTCTCTCTCCCTTGTTTCTTTCCATCTTTCTCTCTTTCTGAATGTTTCTCCTCTGACAGATATTGCCTAAGTGACCAGATCTGAGGCAACCACAGTGACTGTCTCAGAAATCCAGGGGGCGATACAATTAGTGTCACCTTAATGATGAGACCACGTTATTAATCCTGCTAGATGGAAGCTTTTAAAACAACACATCCAGCCAGACTTACAGTGGACCCGCTCAGTTAACCTCTATCAACAGGGACCAATTGGAATTCAAGTCACTCTGTTGTTTTCTGTATTTACAGTCTTCCAGTCATACTGGTTCCCACTGGCTACACATTTCTTTTAACAGAGTGTGTTGGTAACAAAGAGGGTTTCTATGTTCTGCGATGTGGGTTTTACTACCTGTTGCAGGGCCAGAGTTGGCTGGAGGGGAGAGGGAGAACAGAGGCGAGCAGGATGGAAAATGCCCTAGGATCTTGCTGGTATAGTAGCTTGAGAGATCATAGACCTGGTTGTTTGAGCATGTTAGGATCATATCTGGGCAGCATGACTGTATAATAGCTGTGGATGTTTATATGAGGCTTCATCCCATCCCAGAGTCACATCCCTATTAGATGAGAGTCAACAAGAGTTTAACATGTTTTGAAGTAACTGGCACTGGGGTTGCCATGACAATGGATGGAAATTGATTCGTAACGGACTGGCTGCTGGTTTGTCGGGTTCAGACTAAGTTTCACGTCCCATCCCCCCATTCTCCAACCATCCATCTGCTGGAGTCCTGTGACAGTTTCAGCTATCTAATAACTCACAGACTGTCTCACCCTCAGGTAGCCTACCGGTTAAGAGCGTTGGGCTAGTAACTGAAAGGTTGCTGGTTTGAATCCCTGAGCCAGCAAGGTTGAAGAACCTGTTGTTCTGCCCTTGAGAAAGGTCATTCATTCCCAACAACTACTCTTGAGTGCTGATGACATCAATTAAGGCACCGCTCGGATTCAGAGGGTTTAGGTTAAATGTGGAAGATGCATTCAGTTGTACAGCTCACCAGGTGTTCCCCTTTATAGTAACCTAATACTTACTTTGCCATACATATTGTTGTTTGGATAGGTACCCAGAACTCGTTGGGCTTTTTGACCATGCCCAACACAGACTTCTTTCTCCAGGTCCAATTGCCCTCTTTTCAGGCTAAGCAGTCATTAAGTCTGATTGAATGAGCTGCCATCACTTACAACAGGGCTTTATGAGATGTGACTTGTGGAAGAGGGAGTGGTCGTATTGTTGCTAAGAGGCTGCAATCCAACTGGCTGCCTCTGGTCTTACTGGCCCATCCTCTGACACATAGCTTCCTTTGTCATTGATCACAGTTGATAATGGTCGGGATAGTGATGGATTAATAATGTGTGTGTGTTATGTTGCCGTGCTCCTGTGTGTGGCTGTGTGTCTGTCCAAAGAGAAGCACTCCAACCCACTGATAGATGTGGCCTATAGGTCTTATGTATGTATCCATCTGTAGCCTGTCAGTGACATCATGGTCAGAAACTCCAGGGGGGACAAAAAGGTGGAGATGTATAGCTGCTACTGTTCAGCCCTGTGGCCCCAAAGCTTCTCCAATCGGCTAGCACACTGTAATGGTGTCACTTGTTGACTGTTAGTACACTGCCATTTATTATGTATCCATGACTACAAGGACAATGATTATAAAACATTTTCCAGTATGATTTTGGCATTCTGATAAGCGGGTCAGCTGTTGAATAAGAGTTAATCTAATAATGCCATTTTGCTATTATAATGTTATTTTGTTTCTACTCCCCTCTGTTTACTCTCCTACTTTTGTCTTCAGTAGCTCACAATAGTTTGGAGATACTGTGGTCAATGTAGATATTCAATAATTGATTAACTGTTCTTGACTTCTATTTGATGTACCTAGATAAGACAAGAAAGAGAGGCAACCTTAACTAACTTGCTCTTTTCTTGCGGCGTTATGTAATTGTACTCATTCCCATTTTGACTCAGACAAGGAGAAGACTGAAGAGGAGCAGAGGAACAGGGATGGGGTGCGAGATCCTCCTAGACGGTGCTGCTGTCACACACAGAGTGGCGCGGGCCAATCAGAGTAATACCAATAAATCTGGAGGGCTTAGTGGGATATTTTGGACGCCAAGCGAGACAGAGTGCCACACAAGAACACAGCTACTATCTGACCCTCTCTCTGTCCCATTTTTCTCTGTCCCTCTCTTTTTCTGACCCTATTAGTCACCAACTAACAGGAATGGAGGAAAAGAGATCTCATTCCTTCACCTCCCTGCTTCTTTTCTTCCCTTTCAATCACACTCTGTCCCCATCTGTGTCTGTGTGACTGAGCATGTGTGGGAGGCAGCTTTGATTTGGTAGCCAAGCTCTGTCGCACCAAATCCTATTCAAACAAGGACGAGAGAGGGAGAGAGAGAAAGGCCAGGAGACATTTGTAGCTGAGTGGACGAGCACAAACAATCCCTGGCACACAGCTTTTGAGTGTCACATAAACCACCCTCCTCTCTCTCTCTCTCTCTCTCTCTCTTTCTCTTTCTGTCTGTCCCTCTCTGTGTCCTATTCAGTGACCGGCCCGGCCCGTCCCTTTTGCCCCTCCCTGTGTACTCTCTCTCAGGATGGGGGATGTCTATCCCTATAAAAGGCATGTGTGTGCCCTGACAGGGTTTCATTCCAGCCATGGAGAGTCAGAGAGTCCTGTCGTCTTACAGGAAGCGTTTCGGGCCCCAGGGGGCCGGCAGCGTGGGTGGGGGCGTGCGGCTCAGCAGTCTCTCCTCCAGCCGCTTCTCCCTCCATGGGAGCCCCCGCCACCTGACCCACTCCAGCACCATTTCCCGTCTCTCCCTGGGGTCGGCTGGAGGGGCCATGCTCCTGGGGACCCCTGGGAACCGGCTGGACTTCTCGGCTGACTCACTCCTCAAGGCCCAGTACCGGGAGACGCGCACCAACGAGAAGGTGGAGATGATGGGTCTTAACGACCGCTTCGCCAGCTTTATAGAGAAGGTGCGCTTCCTGGAGCAGCAGAACACGGTGCTGGTGACGGAGCTGAACCAACTGAGAGGGAAGGAGCCCAGCCGTCTGGGGGACATCTTCCAGGAGGAGCTGAGGGAGCTGCGCAGGCAGGTGGACGGACTCAGCGCTGGGAAGGCCCGGCTGGAGATAGAGAGGGACAATATGGCTGCTGACATGGCCACGCTCAAACAGAGGTGAGCATGAGGCAGTCTCATTTCCATCACTACAATTGGGCATTGATCAGTCTACTTTGTTTTAGTATTTTGGAGTTCCAATTGATATTGTGGAGTTCTAATTGCTTCAACATTCTGTCCACTTAAAAGTTTATTCGGAATTTGATTTAGTGGGTTCCTAGTGTTTGGCATGTGTTTTGGTCAATATGTTCATTTTGAATTGGAATCTTTGCTACAGTCTAAAACCAACAAGTGGATAGTTGACATAACACAATTCAGTATAACTGGATATCGTGTTACATGATAAAATTGCTCAGTAGATGCTTTGGCTTGTTAGTTATTGAAAACACTGTGCTCTGAGAAGGCTTTACTCAATGGTAGAGGTCAACCGATTATGATTTTTCAACGCCGATACTGATACCAATTATTGGAGGACCAAAAAAAAGCTATTCCGATTAATCGCCCGATTTAAAAAAAAAAAACTATTATTTGTAATAATGACAATTACAGCAATACTGAATGAACACTTATTTTAACTTAATATAATACATCAATAAAATCAATTTAGCCTCAAATAAATAATGAAACATGTTCAATTTGGTTTAAATAATGCAAAAACAAAGTGTTGGAGAAGGAAGTAAAAGTGCAATATGTGCCATGTAAGAAAGCTAATGTTTAAGTTCCTTGCTCAGAACATGAGAACATATGAAAACTGGTGGTTCCTTTTAACATGAGTCTTCAATATTCCCAGGTAAGAAGTTTTAGGTTGAGGTTATTATAGGACTATTTCTCTCTATACCATTTGTATTTCATATACCTTTGACTATTGGATGTTCTTATATGCACTTTAGTATTGCCAGTGTAACAGTATAGCTTCCGTCCCTCTCCTCGCTCCTACCTGGGCTCGAACCAGGAACACATCGACAACAGCCACCCTCGAAGCAGCGTTACCCATGCAGAGCAAGGGGAACAACTACTCCAAGTCTCAGAGCGAGTGACGTTTGAAACACTATTAGCGCGCACCCCGCTAACTAGCTAGCCATTTCACATCGGTTACACCAGCCTAATCTCGGGAGTTGATAAACAGCGCAATGCTTGAAGCATTGCGAACAGCTGCTGGCAAAACGCACAAAAGTGCTGTTTGAATGAATGCTTACGAGCCTGCTGGTGCCTACCACCGCTCAGTCAGACTGCTCTATCAAATATCAAATCATAGACTTAATTATAATATAATAAACACACAGAAATACGAGCCTTAGGTCATTAATATGGTCGAATCCGGAAACTATCATCTCGAAAACAAAACGTTTATTCTATCAGTGAAATACGGAACCGTTCCGTATTTTATCTAACAGGTGGCATCCCTAAGTCTAAATATTCCTGTTACTTTGCACAACCTTCAATGTTATGTCATAATTACGTACAATTCTGGCAAATTAGTTCGCAACGAGTCAGGCGGCCCAAACTGTTGCATAAACCCTGACTCTGTGTGCAATGAACGCAAGAGAAGTGACACAATTTCACCTGGTTAATATTGCCTGCTAACCTGGATTTCTTTTAGCTAAATATGCAGGTTTAAAATATATACTTCTGTGTATTGATTTTAAGAAAGACATTGATGTTTATGGTTAGGTAAAGTCGTGCAACGATTGTGCTGTTTTCGCAAATGAGCTTTTGTTAAATCATCCCCCGTTTGGCGAAGTTGGCTGTCTTTGTTAGGAAGAAAAAGTATTCACACAGTTCGCAACGAGCCAGGCGGCCCAAACTGCTGCATATACCCTGACTCTGTTGCAAGAGGTGACACATTTTTCCTAGTTAAAAGAAATTCATGTTAGCAGGCAATATTAACTAAATATGCAGGTTTAAAAATATATACTTGTGTATTGATTTTAAGAAAGACATTGATGTTTATGGTTAGGTACACGTTGGAGCAATGACAGGCCTTTTTCGCGAATGCGCACCGCATCGATTATATGCAACGCAGGACAGGCTAGATAAACTAGTAATATCATCAACCATGTGTAGTTAACTAGTGATTATGATTGATTGATTGATTGATTGATTGATTGTTTTTTATAAGATAAGTTTAATGCTAGCTAGCAACTTACCTTGGCTTCTTACTGCATTCGCGTAACAGGCAGGCTCCTCGTGGAGTGCAATGTAAAGCAGGTGGTTAGAGCGTTGGACTAGTTAACCGTAAGGTTGCAAGATTGAATCCCCGAGCTGACAAGGTAAAAATCTGTCGTTCTGCCCCTGAACAAGGCAGTTAACCCACCGTACTTGGCCGTCATTGAAAATAAGAATGTGTTCTTAACTGACTTGCCTAGTTAAATAAAGGTGTATTTTTTTATTTTTTTTTTACAAATAAATAAAAATAAAATAAAAAAAATCGGCTAATCGGTGTCCAAAAATACCTATTGCCGATTGTTATGAAAACTTCAAATCGGCCGTAATTAATCGGCCATTCCGATTAATCGGTCGACCTCTACTCAATGGGTGTCCGTCTTTCTAAACTTGATCCTGACCAGACCCCTACAGCCATTCAATGAGTGTGGAGGAATGGAGGAAACACATTAGAGCTGATTTCCACAAAGAGACCAGGGAGCCAGGCAGATGTTCTGTTGTTGCCTGCTCCCCCTTAATACTCATTCGTAAAATGCACGCTTCTTAGTTATGTTTATTGGTTTATTGCTTAAGTGGCATAGTTTATAGTTATGAGGTTATAGCTTATGTTTTCAGAGGATGTTTTTTTGTTGTTGCAAAGGACAAAGGGAACATCTAAGTGTGTAATGGTTTCTGAGCCTGTGTATACTATGGATCAGAGACGTGTGTGTGAGTGTCACTGCTCTCTGAATACAGATCTTTTCAATTGCCTTGGTTCAGTATGTGGTAGTTTTTCACAACACTTAGTACAGAACTCAAACCACATCATCAGAAAGGTAGTCATTTCTCAACTCAATTGAGTGAGTACAACATCAAATCATACAGTCACTTTTTTCCCAAACTTAATTAGTGTTTCATCTGGAAATACATGTTTCACATTCACAGTGCAATACATGTTCGTTTAAAGTAATTGCTTTTCACAATGCAATGCTCACTTTACTTTTTCTATGATTGTCTTCTCATTTTAATAAAATTACATTTTACTATTAACCGACTGCTCTTAATTGATAATCACTTAACCGTTTGGTTAACCTATAGATTTTAGATTTATTTTCTACTGCAGTTTTAGAGAACTAAATGATGAAAAAGTATGTTTGTAAAGTATAAATATAATGCACTATTATGATGATGAAGCATTTATAAGCATTTTATAAGCATTTCACTGCACAAATAAAATAAAATAAAATTGTATTTGTCACTTCTTAAACAACAGGTGTAGATGAACAGTGAAATGCTTACTTATGGTCCCTTCCCTACAATGCAGAGAGAAAAAGAGAAATGACACAATGGGTTCCAGTACTAGTGCACCTGCAATAACATCTGTACATCTGTGTACGCAACCAATACACTTTGATTTGATTTTACTTCACTGCAAAACATTTATAATCTGATATTGACAAGATTAGAGATGTTCTCTGTCATACAATTGAAAACAGCAGCACTACACATTTGGTCAAATTGAGTTAAGACAGAAATCAGGCTTTGTAGTCTCCTGGTTCAATTATCTTCCGTTTTCAAAGAAAATTGAGTTTCAAATGTGCAGTAACTACAATATCCACGTAAGAACCAATGCAAACAGCAGTAAGTGAAGTTACTAAGTGAAGTTCCTGCAGTTTGCCTTGGTATTCTATCGGGCTCTGAGTTCAGGCCATCCCGATCATAACATACCCTCACACACACACCATGAGACAGTCAAAAAGTTGGATAAACACATTTAGATTGTAGATACTGTACTTTTCTTTTGCATTACCCATATAGTTGTTTGTCATACAAAGGCAGAGTGCAGTATCAGCATTTTAGGGGTCATAGGTCAGGTAAGTGGTCATGGTTATAATAAGATAATTTGTCAGTGCATTATCACTTATCTACCTACAACATATTTGGCTGGAGAGTAAAAAAATACTATAAAGCCATTTTTCTCAGATTCACTGTTTGCGTAGACTGCTCTTTGCCTTTGTATGGCATTTCAGGTGGCTGCCCTGCCCTTGGCCTGAGTCTGCCTCCTGTCCCTCCTATCGTCATGGGCATACCTCCCTGAAAACAATGACACTATACTTTGCGTAGACCTGTTCTTCCTTAAGGTGGAACTGACATCTGTTCATATGGAAGAATATGACAAATGTTTTTAAAAATCGGACAAGCGAGCATTTAGATAAGGTAATTTTCACGTTTTCATAAATTCATAGAATGTTTGGGAATGACGTATAGTAAGGCATTTGTAAAAATTCTGTATCAATATAGAGTGGGAAAGCGGCAGTGCATTTGGACAATTAATAGACACTGCAGTAAATAAAAAAATGAAAAACCATCTGTCTTGTCCAGGCCGGTGCGCCATAGCCAATCAGAGTTACAGTAGGCCTATAAGTAAATATGCCATTTGCCACACGGGCCTGCCATCATTCACTTCGAACTGGACTGTGTGTTTACAGGCAGTAGCAACAGCACAACTTTAGATAATTAAAACTGCCCTTGCTAGTTTGATTGTATTGACATTCCCAACCTTAACTAAAATCGTCCGTTTTTTTCTAAATATTGAGTATTTAAAACTGAAACAGTGCTCAAGACAGGCTTGATGCAAGCTAATGCCTGCTAAACATTATGTTTCTTTCATTTCTTTCATTTGGTTACAGTACACCTATGTTGTAATTATATCTGAATAATCCATTTATTTTTACATCAATGATTATGAAAGATATCTTTAATGATCATACGTTTGATCACACATGGGATAGAAATTATGGAAATGTAATTTTCAGTCAATTTTGATGGGTAGTGCAAGTGTATTGCCTAATGTGAAAACAGTGTAATGTACTGTAATTTACAGTACTGTAGAAAATTACATTCAAAGGGCAATTTGTAATTAACTGGTTGTCACGTTTGTCGCATGATGAAGGAGACAAAGGCGCAGTGTGTGTATCGTTCCACATTTTACTTTAACTGTGAAACTATGCAAGACATACAAATAAACTAATAAACAAAACAAACCGTGACGAAGAGGTGAAACGTACACTAACTCAAAATAATCTCCCACAAACCCTAGTGGGAAAAACAATAACTTAAATATGATCCCCAATTAGAGACAACGATGACCAGCTGCCTCTAATTGGAGATCATCCCAACAAAAACATAGAAATACAGAAACTAGAACCACACAACATAGAAAATTTAACTAGACAAAAACCCCTGTCACGCCCTGACCTACTCTACCATAGAAAATAAAAGCTTTCTATGGTCAGGACGTGACACTGGTTGTTAAAACAACTTAATTGAGAAGATATCATTATATTGTATTTTGGTGATTTAATCAATTTCAAAGTAAGCTTATATTTAGGATCTATGGTTGTTTGGTGAAAGATGTCTCCAAATTAAATGAGTGCACAATAAAAGGTTTTGAATATAACTAACAAATGTTAGTTTGTACTAAGAGTTTTGAAAATTCACCACATTTGTGTGAAAATAGCACCAAAGCAATATAAAAAAAACATTATCACACAGCTGCTTTTCACCTCTAAGAGCTCAGCATGAGTATCGATGGTGAAGGTTGACAAGGTTAGAGGTCAGTTAGTGTTTCCTGCCGGTTTCCCAACTCTACTCTCTAACACCAATTCATCAGTCTGAATAAATACAGATCTGAGTTTGAGCGTGTGTGAGCATGTGTGTTTCAGTGTGGGGCAGATAGTGGCAGATGGAGTTTGGAAGTGTGTGTGTGTGTGTGTGCGTGCGTGTTCATGTGTGCGTGCTTGTTTGTGCGTGTTCGTGTGCTTGTTTGTGCGTGTGTGTGTGTGTTTTTTGGCTCCATTCTGAATCCGTAAACTCCGCCTCCATGGGAAAGGCTGATGGCAGGCTGATGTATAGAAGTGAATGGCTAATGATATGTAAGCTCTCCATTCAGCTGAGCTCAGCCCACCTACTGCAAACTCTGCTACTGCAGCATGGAAGACAAGTGGTACTCACAGTCCTTATCATCAGTTTATTCATGTCATTATGTATAAAAGAATATTCATACATAGACACATTTAATCATATCCTAATCATGATCCTGTAACGGCTGTCTTTGTCGTCAGATGAAACAGAGAAGTCATCGTCAGAAAAGGTGGACCAATATGCAGGGGAGGATGTGTTCATCATTAGTGTTTTAATAGAACAACGTGAACACTATACAAAAAACAAGAAAACTGACAGCCAACAGTCCTGTCAGGTGCAAACACTAACAGAAACAATTACCCACAAAACCCAAAGGAAAAACATGCTCCTTATGTGTGACTCCCAATCAACAACAACGAACTTCAGCTGTGCCTGATTGGGAGCCACACACGGCCCAAAACAAAGAAATACAAAAAACCTAGAAAAAGAACATAGAACGCCCACCCAATGTAACACTCTGGCCTAACCAAAATAAAGAACAAAAAACGCCTCTCTATGGCCAGGGCGTTACAGTACCCCCCCCCCCCCAAGGTGCGGACTCCGGCCGGAAAACCTGACACTGAAGGGGAGGGTCCGGGTGGGCCTTCTTACGGCGGCGGCTCAGGTGCGGGACGTGGCCTCTGCTCCACCCTTGGCGTCGCCCTCTTAGGTGGCGCACCTGGCTGCACCGAAGGTCTGGTGGGTGACCCTGGTTGCGCCCGGCTGGCGGGAGGTGATGGTTGCGCCCGGCTGGCGGGCGGCGATGGCTGCGCCCGGCTGGCAGGCGGCGATGGCTGCGCCCAGCTGGCGGGCGGCGATGGCTGCGCCCGGCTGGCGGGCGACCCTGGTTGTGCCCGGCTGGCGGGAGGTGATGGTTGCGCCCGGCTGGTGGGCGGCGATGGCTGCGCCCGGCTGGCAGGTGACCATGGTTGCGCCCGGCTGGCGGGCGGTGATGGTTGCGCCTGGCTGGCGGGCGACCCTGGTTGCACCCGGCTGGCGGTGATGGTTGCGCCCAGCTGGTGGGCGGCGATGGCTGCGCCCGGCTGGCAGGTGACCATGGTTGCGCCCGGCTGGCGGGCGGTGATGGTTGCGCCTGGCTGGCGGGCGACCCTGGTTGCACCCGGCTGGCGGTGATGGTTGCGCCTGGCTGGCGGGCGACCCTGGTTGCGCCCGGCTGGCGGGCGGTGATGGTTGCGCCCGGCTGGTGGGCGGCGATGGCTGCGCCCGGCTGGCAGGTGACCCTGGTTGCGCCCAGCTGGCGGGCGGCGATGGCTGCGCCTGGCTGGCGGGCGTCCCTGGCGGCTCCGGCGGCACTGACCCAGGATTCACCAGGCTGAGGAGACATGTTAGAGGCCTGGCCCTAGGCGTAGGCACAGGACTCACCGGGCGGCTCTGACTGCTCTGGACAGGCGGGCAGCTCTGACGGCTCCGGACAGGCGGGCGGCTCTGGACAGGCGGGCGGGCGGGCGGGCGGCTCTGGCGGCTCCGGACAGGCGGTCGGCTCTGGCGGGCCTTGACTGGCGGGCGGCTCTGGCGGCTCCGGACTGGCGGGCAGCTCTGGTGGCTCCGGACTGGCGGGCAGCTCTGGTGGCTCCGGACTGGCGGGTAGCTCTGGCGGCTCCGGACTGGCGGGCAGCTCTGGCGGCTCCGGACTGGCGGGCAGCTCTGGCGGCTCCGGACTGGCGGGCAGCTCTGGCGGCTCCGGACTGGCGGGCAGCTCTGGCGGCTCCGGACTGGCGGGCAGCTCTGGCGGCTCCGGACTGGTGAGACCCACTGGAGGCCTAGTCCTGGGAGGTGGCACAGGACGGACCAGGATGGGGAGACCCACTGGTGGCCTGGTCCTAGGAGGAGGCACAGGACGGACCAGGATGGGGAGACCCACTGGAGGCCTGGTCCTAGGAGGAGGCACAGGACGGACCAGGTACCGCCTGACCACAGTACCGCCTGACTCCGCCAATCTCCCCGTGTGCCCCCCCCAAAAAATGTTTTGGGGCTGCCTCTCGTGTCTGTCACGCTCCCTTGCCTCGTACCAGCGCCTCTCAGCTCTCGCCGCCTCGATCTCCCACTGCGGGCGGCGATAATCCCCAGCTTGAGCCCATGGTCCTTTCCCATCCAGGATTTCCTCCCAAGTCCACGAATCCTGAACGCTCCTCTCCTGGCGCTTCTCCTTCCTCCGCTGCTTGGTCCGTGGTTGGTGGGTAATTCTGTAACAGCTGTCTTCGTCGTCAGATGAAACAGAGAAGTCATTGTCAAAAAAGGTGGATGGACCAATACGCAGCGGAGGATGTGTTCATCATTAGTGTTTTAATAGAACAACGTGAACACTATACAAAAAACAAGAAAACTGACAGCCAACAGTCCTGTCAGGTGCAAACACTAACAGAAACAATTACCCACAAAACCCAAAGGAAAAACATGCTCCTTATGTGTGACTCCCAATCAACAACAACGAACTACAGCTGTGCCTGATTGGGAGCCACACACGGCCCAAAACAAAGAAATACAAAAAACCTAGAAAAAGAACATAGAACGCCCACCCAATGTAACACCCTGGCCTAACCAAAATAAAGAACAAAAAACCCCTCTCTATGGCCAGGGCGTTACAGATCCCTTCACTTTTCTGGATGGAAAACATGATCATATATATTGGGTCATTTGGTGGGATCATGACCGGGATTCATTGACTTTGTATCAATAGAGAATAGGTTGAAACAATGTTTTATCTGAGGTGCATGGATCCTCTTTGCGTGACCAATGAGAGGACTTAGTGTGCACTCTAACACTGCCTCTCCTTTTATCTGTCTGTTTTCTATTTTTCCTCACTCTCTGTTTCCCTTTCAATCAGACTGCAAGATGAGATGGTTCTTAGACAGGATGCAGAAAGCAACTTGAACGCCTTTAGACAGGTGAGGTCATTTCTCTCATAATTTGTATCAATTTCACTATTATTGCCCATGTCCCTCTTTGCATGTGATCTTCACAGCCCGTGTTTTTATATGAGGAATATACATGTGACATTGACCTAAGGATTCTCTGTGTGTAGGACGTGGATGAGGCGTCTCTGAACCGTGTCCAGTTGGAGAGGAAGATAGACGCGCTGCAGGATGAGATTGCCTTCCTCAAGAAGATCCATGAGGAGGTGAGCTTCAGCTTCCCCTCGTCTCTATGGTCCTTACTGACCAACCTCTGTTTCCATCTCTAAAGTAAATAGTGAATATTCAGAGAGTGAAAGAGGTGACCTTTAACCTGTAAGCCTGTGGTTGGTTCTCTATAGGAGCTGCGTGAGCTGCAGGAGCAGCTGATGGCCCAGCAGGTCCATGTGGATGTGGACGTGTCCAAGCCAGACCTGACCGCTGCTCTGAGGGACATCCGGGTCCAGTATGAGTCTGTGGCCTCCTCGAACATTCAGGAGACGGAGGAGTGGTACCGCTCCAAGGTCATATCAGAAAGCTTGGGCTATTGCACATACATGTACACACATTACTGTACAAGCACAGGCAGACACACTACCATACAGATTAACATGCATACAGCCAGGTGTTGCACAATGCACACATTGACAACACACTATAAGATGCAGACTTTTAAACTGTCCTGTCTCTCCTTTTGTTGTTATGCACAGTTTGCCGACTTGACCGACGCAGCTACTCGGAACGCAGACGCCTTGCGATTGGCCAAACAGGAGGGCAACGAGTACCGCCGGCAACTCCAGGCCATGACCTGTGACGTGGAGGCACTCCGTGGAACAGTGAGTTGTCCAATCAGAGCAGAGTGTGCTGTGTCAACAATGAGACATGAGAAGACCATGAGTTCCATGACTCCCCTCTCTAACTGAACCACCTCTACTCTTTCATCTCTTTCCAAAGCTCTAACCCCCTTCCTTTCCTTCTCCCTCTCTTCCTCCTCTCCTGCAGAACGAGTCCCTGGAGCAGCAGCTGCGTGAGATGGAGGACCGTTTCTCCGTGGAGACGGCTGGTTACCAGGATACGGTGGGTCATCTGGAGGAGGAGATCCAGACTCTGAAGGAGGGGATGGCCAGACACCTGCAGGAGTATCAGGACCTGCTCAACGTCAAACTGGCCCTGGACATAGAGATCGCTACCTACAGGAAGCTGCTGGAGGGAGAGGAGAGCAGGTGAGGAGATAACGGTGGAGAGGAAGGAGGGTAGAAGGTAGGAAGAGAGGAGGGAGGAGGGATGGAGAGAGAGGGGGTTGGAGGGAATAAAGTGGGAAAAATAATGTGGATCTAATGAGCTGGTTCGGGAGGAGACAATAGGTGGTGGCTGGTAATTACTGATAGTCTCTCTTCCTCTTCCTCAGGATCACTGTTCCAATGCAGAGCTTCTCCAACCTGCAGTTCAGAGGTGAGTAAGGGTATCCCGACCCAGACATATTAGCATAGTCTATCCTGGCATTTAATAATTTACCCCAGCCATATGAATGATGTGCTGATGCATAAATCTCAAGTTAGGATTCGGCTCTCATGGGCATCTGAAAGCTAAAGGTCTCTCTCACCCTCTCCCTGAGTATAGAGAGCAGTATGGACACTAAGTTCTCTCCAGAGACCCATGTCAAGAGGAGCATCATAGTGCGGACTGTGGAGACTAGAGACGGGGAGGTATGTAGAACACCATAGATCACTGAATGAATCCATGGGGGATTTATTCCCATATCAGATGTGTGAATGTGCTCGCTTCCTGCTTAACTCCTCCAGAGGGCAGCATGCTACATTGTATTATTCAATACATGCAATTTCACAAGCTTTCAGATCACTTATAGACAGTCCCTCGCTACTGCTGCATCTACAACCCAACATGCCCTGTTCCCTGCTCTCTGTGTTTCAGATCATTAAGGAGTCTACGGCTGAGAGGAAGGAGATTCCTGACAGTCCTTAAAGGACACAGATGGTGCTAGCTATATGTCTGTCATACTGTCCCCACTCCCCAGTAACGCTTAGAGGCCTTGCATGATAATAACACCCTTTCCTGACCAGGCACCTCCCTCTTCCCCAAACCTCAAAGTCCCCCCAGTTGCAACCACCTCACCATCCCCTTCCTCTCCTCTTCATCATCACCCCCAGACCATGCTACATCATTAAATACTTAGGAGCTGCATTTTGTTGAAACAAAACAAAATCCCTCATTGCATCCTTGTTAGCATTTTTGCCAAAAAGTATTATTTTTGTATTGCTGTAACTGGAGATAGGCTTTAGTGCTGGGAAGTGTGGCCATGCACCTTAGAAGGAAGGGTCTTGGACTACTACCCTTTGTGATTAACAGACTTAATGCTTGGAAATGTATTTTTTGTTCAGCTCATAATAGTGACAGATCAGAGTGGGACATGTTCTCATTGTGTTTGGATAGTAGCCAGAGAGGAGGCCTTGAAATGTAGTGATTGTTATTCAGCTAGTGGCAGGGGTCATGCTGAAGTTGTGTGGTTTGAGTGGATGTGAGAAGTCAAGAGGAAAGTACAGTTGCTGGGGTTAGCAGTGGACAGGACGGGTCTCAGACAAGGAAGATGACGTGTGTATGACAGTGCTTTTGGCAGAACTGTTGGTGAAAAGAAAGAAGCTGATGTAACTCTCCTCTAGGGCCAAACATCCTATCTATTTCATCCCTCTGTCATACACTCCTCCCCCTCTCTCTCTCTCTCTGGATGCACTGTCTCTGGTTCCACTGTTTCATTGCAACATCATATTTTAACACTAGAACAGTGCCTGGGAACAGGGGTGAGAGGGACAGGATGGAGGTGAGACAGGGAGTATTGACGAGACCCTTACCTCTGAAATCCCCTGTTCCTCCCCCAGCCCCATCTCTGGAGTGTCAGTGATTGTAGAGAGACACAAAAGAGGGTGTTGCTGAGATAGCTTGGTGGTGGTGGAGCGGGTGGGGTTACATGGTGTCTCCCTGATGACAGCCCTCTGCAAGAAGCCCTGGGGGGGCTTGGAGGGTGGAGGAGAGGAGGGGGGTTGGAGGAGAGGAGGAGAGGAGGAGAGGAGGAGAGGAGGAGAGGAGGAGAGGAGGGGGTTGGAGGAGAGGAGGAGAGGAGGAGGGTTGGCGGGTGGCTGTCACAACACTAACTGTTAATCCCAGCTCTCTCCATCTGCTTAGAACCCCTGCTGACATAAACAAACTGACACCCCTGTCACCTACCATTCAGTACAGATGGTGCCTACAGACTGCTTTTCATTCTTCACTAAACACCAACCGTAACCATCTTCTAACATGCCTGCCTTTCTTTCACATCTCCCTTCCCTCTGCTTTGCCTTCGTGTCTCCACCCGTCAGCTCTAGATACTATTTTTGTCTGCATCTTACAATAGCCACAGCTGAACCACACTGCAGTAGGTCTAAGAAAAACCTACAAGATGTGAATATAACCTTAGATTTGACCAACATTATGACAACCCGCTAACAACAATAAAGCCATTTTGTTTGATTAGTATTTGTGTCTGAATGAGTCTTTTGTGAATGACCGTTTTTATTTGCTTTGTTTAGTCCAACACAAGCTGTTGCTTGGATTGAATGTGTACCGTTGTATGATTGTGTGAGCTCATGAAATAAAGATAGATACAGTACCAGCTCACTGATGACTTTATTTTATATACCCAGCACCTCCAAGTTGTTGATGTGCGTACACCACGTTAGAAACTCGTCGTGTGGGGCGCCAGATTTCAGGAGGACAGTTGGGCACTTGTTGATTGATCATAATCAATAAAACCCACATACTCATAATCAACATGCGTCATTTATCATAATGATAATCATCCATCCATATGTAGGCTCCTGTTTGCGCTATCTGTCTGCGGTGAATGAGTATAACTGAGTCTGACAGCCGATCTCTGTATCAGGTCCCACATTAGAGGTATGTGGGAGAGATGATGACTGGCATGGCTGACCGCTGAGATTGACAGGAGGGGTCAATGTTCATCATCATCACTACGTTGGTTGTTGTCCAGTGGCGAGGGGAATTGAGGTGGGAGGGTTCGGCACCAAAGCCTAGATTTACAGTACTGTCATCGTCACTTGTCAGTGTCATTGTCAGTGCTCTGCCCAGGCCCCTACAGAAGCACATAGACAGTATATTCTCTCACAGACGGGGTCAGACTGTAACACTGTGTTGAATGATCTAACAACCTATCCACACGTTCAGCCCTCAAGGACCCTTCACTTCACTCCCTGCCCAGAATCTAGAAGTCTTCCTGTAAGGACAATGACTCAAAGAGAGATTATATAAGTGCTCTCATCATATAGACTGTTCTCTGGGTCCCTTCTGACAAACAGCCAGAAAGTAGTTGAAGGAGGAAACATGCGTGTAGGTATGTGGGGTGCAGGTCTATAGGAGTCCCAGTCACGCAGAGGCCATCCTTTACTCACCGTACAGCTAATGTATTTCTGTGTGTTGGTGTGTGTATCAGTGGAGGCTGGAGGGAGGAGCTATAGGAGGGCAGGTTCATTGTAATGGCTGGAATGGAAAAATGGAACGGAGTCAAACATGTGCTTTCCATATGTTTTATGTGTTTGATACTGTCCCATTTATACCGTTCCAGCCATTTCAATGAGGCCGTCCTCACGCAGCTTATCTCAGAAGCCGCCACTGGTGTGTATGTGCACATGTGTATGTGTGTTTGTGTGTGTGTGCAGTACAGTACTGTAGTGGAGCAGGTTGAAAGCTTCAAGTTCCTTGGTGTCCACTTCACCAACAAACTATCATGGTCCAAACACACCAAGACAGTCGTGAAGAGGGCACGACAATGCCTATTCCCCCTTAGCAGACTGAAAAGATTTGGCATGGGTCCTCAGATCCTCAAAATGTTCTACAGCTGCACTATCGAGAGCATCCTGACTGGTTGCATCACTGCCTGGTATGGCAACTGCTCGGCCTCCGACTGCAAGGCACTACAGAGGGTAGTGCGTGCGGCCCAGTACATCACTGGGGCCAAGCTTCCTGCCATCCAGGACCTCTATACCAGGCAGTGTCAAATTGCCAAAGACTACAGTCACCCTAGTCATAGAATGTTCTCTCTGCTACCGCACAGCAAGCGGTACCGGAGCGCCAAGTCAAGTTCCAAAAGGGTTCTTAACAGCTTCTACCCCAAGCCATAAGACTCCTGAACAGCTAATCAAATGGTTACCCAGACAATTTGCATTGCCCCCCCCCCCCCCCCTTTACGCTGCTGCTACTCTGTTTATTATCAATGCATAGACACTTTAACTTTACCTACATGTACATATTACCTCAATTACCTGGACTAACCGCTCTCCCCGCACATTGACTGTGTACCAGAACCCCTGTTTTTAGCCTCACTAATATTATTTTACTGCTGCTCTTTAATTATTTGTTACTTTTATTTTTTATTAATCAATTTTTTACTTAACACTTACTTTTCTTAAAACTGCATTGTTGGTTAAGGGCTTGTAAGTCAGCATTTCACTGTAAGGTCTACACCAGTTGTATTTGACGCATGTGACAAATAACATTTGATTTGATTTGATGTGTCTATTTAGCCTGGTTCTTGTCAGTGGACTGGCGTGTCTCAGGTCTGGGATGGAGGTGGCCTCGAGCTGAAGGAATTCTGGCTAGATAAAACACTCACTCCACCAGGGTGTGGGCCCTGACGTCTGGCCCACTGCAACTTTTCCAGCCAATCTTTCAGAGGTGGGGGTAAGGACTGGTCACTATTGAAGAGCTTTTTCTCCTCAGCAGCCATACGTACTGTAGAACTATGAAGAGAAAGGGGTGACAATTAAGTTATCTAAAGAGTGTGCTTCTCAAAATCCTCCACTCTACATAAGTCCCCTTGTTGACCCCAAACATCACACAACCCTGTACACCCCACCCATGGCTTGGTGACCCCAAACATCACACAACCCTGTACAATCCACCCACGGCTTATGCACTCACAGGGCTCCTGGCAATACAGACCTCTTCACTCCATGAGAGAGGATGTCTAAAATGACCCATCATTTGTACTCAAATAATCATTCTAATGAGGATGATGAGTATGCTGCCGTCTTCTTTCCCTGACACTTTTAGACACTAGCGTGTTTGTTAGCTCTCTACACTAACAGAATCCATAATGAGCTCCCTAATGCATTTGTTTGTATCAGCGCAGAACATCAAGCACTCTTTCTCATCAATCACTACTGCAGTACTCAGCTCTTATTATGTAAAGGTGCACAGAGAACTAATGCTGGTAATGAGATGCTAGATGTGTGAGCATCATACACATGCCCTATCTCTATGTTACAGCCAGCACCCTTCTCCTCTCAGCCCCCTTGTCCTCTCCCCTCTTCACTACACATTCCTGCACTACTCGGCCCTGTCACCAAAGGGTCATGGGAAGGCATGTGTGCTTGTTGGTTAATTTTAGCCCTCATTTCATCAAGCCCATTGAGACAAAACACAGAACAAGCACATCAACCCCTCCACCAAACACCACCACCCTAAAGCAACTCTCTCTGTCTCTTTGATTCTCTAGTAGACACCATAAACAACTGCAGTGACTTTTGACACACTAAGGCTACATTTACACAGGCAGCCCAATTCTGATATTTTTTCCACTAATTGCTCTTTTGACCAATCACATCAGATCTTTTCACATCAGAGGTTTTTCAGAGCTGATCTGACCAATTAGTGAAAAAAAATATCAGAATTGGGCTGCCTGTGTAAACTCAGCCACACACACACCCACACACACACACACCCACACACACACACACACACACACACACACACACACACACACACACACACACACACACACACACACACACACACACACACACACACACACACACACACACGTTACCAAAGATACTGGCATACATCAGAGCTACAGGAGACGACAGAGAGACATGTCAGTGACAGTGAAAATGATCGGTGGTACTACATTTAAAGTAATGCAGCAATACATATGAACACTCTGGACACACAGGCACACTACAGACACAGACACAGACACAGACACAAACACAAACACACACACACCAAGTCAATTAACGCATCCAACTCCAGACCATCTGACTGTTTAATAGTCACCACTAGCCGGCCTCCGCCCAGTACCCTGCCCTGCCCTGAACCTTAATCACTGTTACTACCCTGCACCTTTGAGACTGCTGCCCTATGTACACTGTCACTGAACCCATTTCATATGTATATACTGTATTATAGTAAAGGCTCATCCTATATAACTACTGCTGTACACACCTTTTCTATTCATATCCTGCCCATACTGTCTATAAACACACCATTATATCCATAATGGACTCTGACATTGCTCATTCTGATATTTGTTAATTTATTTTATTTTATTTTTGGGATTTGTGTGTATTGTTTTATATTGTTAGGTATTACTGCACTGTTTAAGCCAGAAACATAAGCATTTCGCTGCACCTCTGATAACATTTGCAAAATATGTGTAATCAACCCATCAAACACTAAATATATCTTTGTTGATGGTTATTGACAACTCGACCGATCGTTATCAAGAGGACGTAATCAACAGGTCATACAGTAACGAACTTTAGGCCGATCAATGTTGGGATGATTCATATTACAGTTTTTTACAATCACCTTGGCACTAATTTCAGAACCTTAATGTCATTTTTCACAACTCTAGACACAAAACTCACAACCGATGATCAAAATGAACATTTTTCAAAACTCTAACACTTTTTCCAATTGCTTGGATACAATACACATAAAGCTAAGATCATTTGTTCATTGAACTAAAATCTCCTGTTCAAAATGACACAACTTAACATCAAAGTATTACCATTTCAAAATGCAATTCACACATTACATCTGAGATGACTGTCTATTCATTTCATTACAATTATCTAACTATCAATTGATACAACTGATCAAAATGATAAGTAACTGTTGCATTACTCTTAATGCATAGCTTTATGGAAACTGACAAACAATATTCCATGTTTAGATCATGAAAGTTTCAGGATAACGAGATCCATTGACACCAATTACCGTGGAACATGAACCAATTGGACTACATTATCTATGGACAAAATATTTCATAATCATTCTTTATCAGACACTGTTTCTATGGTCCCATGTACCACTTTTCCAGACCGTGTTTTCAGATTTGACATCACTGTATACTCACTTTATTAGGTACACCTATCTAGTACTGGGTAGGATCCCCTTTTGCCTCCACAACAGCCTGAATTATTCACGGTGTTGTACGTTAAGAGATGCCCTTCTGCACACCCCTGTTTTAAACAGCTGTTATTTGAGTATTTGTGGCCTTTCTGTTAGCTTGAATGAGTCTGGAAATTCTCCTCTGACGTCTCTCATTAACAAGGTGTTTTTGCCCACAGAACTGCCGCTCACTGAATGTGTTTTGTTTATCGCATCATTCTCTGTAAACTCTAGAGACTGTAGTGCGTAAAAATCCCAGGAGGGCAGCTGTTTCTGAGATGCTGGAACCACCATGTGTGGCACCTTGTCCGTTCTAATGTTTGGTCGAACAACGACTAAAGCTCTCTATACTCTATATATAGAGTTGCAGGCAGCCACATGATTCGCTGTTCGAAGGAGCAGGCTATTGGCTGGTGAGTGTATGTATGCAGGCCCTTGTCATTTATTTTCCAATACTGCCTACTCGTTACTGATGATTGATTTCACATTGTGGTACGAGTATATAGTGAAATGAGTGGTATCCACCTACAACAACATAGCGATAACATGGAGCCGGCAGGTGATCCAGGTCACAATAGAGGTCAAGCAGTGGGAGGAGGAAGACGTGGTGGTCAAAGGAATGGTAGGGGACAAGCACCCCTTCTGAGAGGTGGTCGTGGGCTTCGTTTGAGAGGTGTGGGGGAACGGGCCAAGACAGCGGCAGCAACAGCAGAGAGTGTCCAATGAAATCCGAGCAATAGTTGTAGACCATGTTGTAAATCATGGCATGACAATGACTGAGGCAGCTAGAATGATTCAACCAAACCTCAGAAGACCTCAGAACCGTGGCCTCAATCATCAGAACTTTCCACAATGAGAACCGGTAAGTCTTCAGCATGCACTAAACATTAGGCTACTCTCAATTGTCAAATGACTGTATACTGCATGCCAATGTGTACCACAGAGTAGGTGATGTGACTAAATGTGTTCTTACTGTCATTTTCCCTGCAGAATTGAGACTAGGCCAAATAGGGGAGGCAGAGGCAAAATTCTGACTGACCAAAAAGAACGGGCTGTGGTCAATTTGGTTCGGGACAGAAATTATATTCGTCTTACAGAAATTCGGCAGCACATCTTGGACAATGACGACATGTTCAACAATGTGGAAGCCATAAGTTTGCAGACTATTGCACGAATGCTGAAAAGGCACCAGGTGTCTCTAAAACAGCTATACCATGTGCCTTTTGAAAGAAATGCAGACAGAGTGAAGCAACTGAGGACTGAGTATGTTCAGGCATGTTCAGTTTCAAGATGCCTGTTGTGAAAAATTCCCCAAAAATTCTACATCATTGTAATCAGTAATTCTCTTTCCAAAATGTATTTTTAGAGGATAATGGAGCTGGATGCTGATGAAAACCATCACAAATTCCTCTTTTTGGATGAGGCAGGCTTCAACCTGGCCAAGACAAGGAGGAGAGGTCAGAATTTTATTGGCCAGTGGGCAACCATCCAAGTACCTGGACAACGTGGGGCCAACATCACCATGTGTGCGGCTATATCGGAAGATGGTGTGGTGGGACGCAGACCTCGTATTGGATCATATAATGCAGCTCTCCTTGTAACCTTCCTTGATGAGCTAAATCAGGTCTGTAGAGCTGATGGCGTGACCTATGTCATTGTGTGGGATAATGTCAGGTTCCACCATGCTCAAATGGTGCAAGCATGGTTTCAGGCCCATCCACAATTTACCACCCTGTACTTAACACTTACTCTCCTTTCCTTAACCTGATTGAGGAATCTTTCTCCACATGGGGGTGGAAGGTATATGATAGGGGCCCTCACGAACAAGCCACCCTTCCCCAGGCCATGGATGACGCATGCAATGTCATCACGGCAGACCAGTGTCAGGCCTGGATTTGCCATGCCCGAAGATTCTTCCCAAGATGTTTGGCTAATGAAAACATCCATTGTGATGTGGATGAGAACCTGTGGCCAAATCCACAAGACAGGGTTGATGGAAATATAGAAGTACAGTAATTAATCCTTTGTTTTTCTTTTTACAGTAAGCCAGGTGAGGAACACTGCAGTTGACGTTTTACTGTAGTTTAAAAAAAAAAGTATAGCTAATTATTTTTGCTTTGATTCAAAGGAACCTATGTTGTGATTTTATTGTACTTCATCAATAAATGTCAAGTTTTGTTCAATGATTCCACTGTGTCTGTAGTATTCTCTCTACTAGTCCTTTTACAGTGATGTATTTACGTGTAGTACCATAATGAAACATGTATCACATATTTTGTACTACAATATTTAATGATTGTACAAACAACTACACAGTGAAACTATTGGTATCTTGTGTGTGGGTGATCTAAATGAATGTTCCTATGGTATTTCATGATAAATTAGTGTCACGACTTCCGCCGAAGTCGGGTCCTCTCCTTGTTCGGGCGGCGCTCGGCGTCGCCGGTCTTCTAGCCATCATCGATCCACTTTTCATTTTCCATTTGTTTTGTCTTGTTTTCCTCACACCTGGTTTCAATCCCCTCAATCACTTGTTGTGTATTTAACCCTCTGTTCCCCCCATGTCTTTGTGTGGGATTGTTTATTGTTTCATGTATGTGCACGTTAGGCTGGTTGCGCTGGGTTATGTCAAACCGTGTTGTATTTCGTGTTCGTTGTGCCGTGTGTTTTTGGTTCGCCTAATAAAAGGCTCTGTTTGGTACCCAATATCTGCTCTCCTGCGCCTGACTCCCTTACAGCCATTTACGCATACTGAACAATTCGTTGTTTGAACCAATGACTCTGCAAGTACAAGGTTTCTTTAAAGATATGAATCCCTGTAGCCTTCCCTGTAGCTCAGTTGGTAGAGCATGGTGTTTGCAACACCAGGGTTGTGGGTTCGATTCCCACGGGGGGCCAGCACAGATAAAAAATGTATGAAATGTATGAAATTGTATGAAATGTATGCATTCACTACTGTAAGTCGCTCTGGATAAGAGCGTCTGCTAAATGACGTAAATGTAAATGTAAATGTAAATCCACAATGCAATGTTTTGAACATTGGACAGCCTGTGTTACAAGTGATGACTGTTTTGAGTTTTGAGTCTAGGGTTTTGAAAAATGACCACAAGGATCTGAAATTACTATTTTATTTTTATTTAACTAGGCAAGTCAGTTAAGAACAAATTCTTATTTACAATGACGGCTTAGGAACAGTGGGTTAAGTGCCTTGTTCCGGGGCAGCTTGGAAAATTCCAGAAAATTATGTTATGGCTTTAGAAGCTTCTGTTAGGCTAATTGACATAATTTGAGTCAATTGGAGGTGTACCTGTGGATGTATTTCAAGGCATACCTTCAAACTCAGTGCCTCTTTGCTTGACATCATAGGAAAATAAAAAGAAATCAGCCAAGACCTCAGAAAAAAATATTGTAGACCTCCACAAGTCTGGCTCATCCTTGGGAGCAATTTCCAAACGTCTGAAGGTACCACGTTCATCTGTACAAACAATAGTACCCAAGTATAAACACCATGGGACCATGCAGCTGTCATACCACTCAGGAAGGAGACGCGTTCTGTCTCCTAGAGATGAACATACTTTGGTGCGAAAAGTGCAAGTCAATCCCAGAACAACAGCAAAGGACCTTGTGAAGATGCTGGAGGAAACAGGTACAAAAGTATTTATATCCACAGTAAAACGAGTCTTATGTCGACATAACCTGAAAGGCCGCTCAGCAAGGAAGAAGCCACTGCTCCAAATCCGCCATAAAAAAGCCAGACTACGGTTTGCAACTGCACATGGGGACAAAGATCGTACTTTTTGGAGAAATGTCCTCTTGTCTGATGAAACAAAAATAGAACTGTTTGGCCATAATGACCATCGTTATGTTTGGAGGAAAAAGGGGGAGGCTTGCAAGCTGAAGAACACCATCCCAACCGTGAAGCACGGGGGTGGCAGCATCATGTTGTGGGGGCGCTTTAGTGCAGGAGTGACTGGTGCACTTCACAAAATAGCTGGCATCATGAGGTAGGAAAATTTGGTGGATATATTGAAGCAACATCTCAAGACATCAGTCAGGAAGTTAAAGCTTGGTCGCAAATGGGTCTTCCAAATGGACAATGACCCCAAGCATACTTCCAAAGTTGTGGAAAAATGGCTTAAGGACAACAAAGTCAAGGTATTGGAGTGGCCATCAAAAAGCCCTGACCTCAATCCTATAGAAAATTTGTGAGCAGAACTGAAAAAGCGTGTGCGAGCAAGGAGGCCTACAAACCTGACTCAGTTACACCAGCTCTGTCAGGAGGAATGGGCCAAAATTCACCCAACTTATTGTGGGAAACTTGTGGAAGGCTACCTGAAACATTTGACCCAAGTTAAACAATTTAAAGGCAATGCTACCAAATACTAATTGAGTGTATGTAAACTTCTGACCCACTGGGAATGTGATGAAATAAATAAAAGCTCAAATAAATAGTTCTCTCTACTATTATTCTGATACTTCACATTCTTAAAATAAAGTGGTGATCCTACTGACCTAAAACAGGGTATTTTTACTAGGATTAAATGTCTGGAATTGTGAACAACTGAGTTTAAATGTATTTGTCTAAGGTGTATGTAAACTTCCAACTTCAACTGTACGTATATGGAAAAGCATCTATTCTCCTTAGAAACTGAGACAAGTGTTGTTCGGAACACACACCCCAGTTGGTCATTAGTGCCTGTCTCTTCTCTGGCACAGATCCCATGTGGGCACTTGGGCCCTCTGCTGTCTCCCCTCAATAATCTACACCTACACCTGCTGCCACACTGTCATCATAAAAAAAACCAGTCTGTGTGGGTGTCTGTGTGGTTGTGTGTCTGTGTGGGTGTGTGCAAGTGTATGTCCAGGCCAGAGGAGGCTGGTGGGAGTAGCTATAGGAGGACAAGTTCATTGTAATGTCTGGAATGGAATAAATGGAGTCAAACGTGGTTTCCATATGTTAGATGTGTTTGATACCGTTCCATTTAACCCATTCCAGACATTACAATGAGCCCGTCCTGCTATAACTCCTCCCACCATCCTCCACAGGTCCAGGCCCTTGCCATATTGGTAATTAGCATGTAGTATAATGGTTAAGTTGGGGCCCTGCTATATACTGTCATCAAAACATACCCAGACTGTGCCTCTTATTAAGTCGAAGTGCCCTTGCCGTTTCACATAATTTTCTGTGAATCTTCTCCAATCTTCTCAGCCGTCGCCAGTGTTATCAGTGACTGGCTCAGGGAGCAGAAGGTTGAAGAAGCTTTGAGACGTGAGACTGGAGAATTTTTACCAGTGGTTTGACAGGATGACTTGAGGCATGCATAAGGCATTCTACTTGACATGTGTTGATGACACCTTCCAGCCCATGTTATGTTTTCTCACCTTTATCTGTATCTTTTCTTATCTGCCTCTTGTCACATGACATATCAATGGGCTGTTATTCACCAAGCTGGTTCAGTGGCTGTTTATGAGGAGGGGGATCCGATTCTCAGAATTGTGATCTTGTTTGTCTTTTTTTTGTTAAAGGCCCAGTGTAGTCAAACACGTGATTTCTCTGTGTTTTATATATATTTCCACCCTATGATGTTGGAATAAACCTGTGAAATTGTGAAAATGATGATAATGCCCTTTTTGTGTAAGAGATGTTTGAAAAGACAGTCCTAGCAAAATTCTGTCTTGAGAAATTGCTCTTTGCTAAGAAGCTACTTTTGTTTCTTTTTGATCATTTTCATTTAAAACAATCACAGTAAGGTACTTAACTGTTACCCAGAAATGATTTGATATTGAGATAAAAACGGCTGCATTGGACCATTAACTGTGTGGTCACTTATAGCATGAATTCCCCAAATGAAACATTTATGGATCATCCACAAACACACTGGACTGATACCCTTCACCCTGTCAATTATTGAGATTAAAGAAATGAAGAGGAGCATTACAGAGGCCAAAGAGAGAGAGAGAGAGAGAGAGAGAGAGAGAGAGAGAGAGAGGGACTATTTTGAGCGTAGAGACTTCTGATGTGCAGCGAAGCAGTTGATGAGGGTGTCTCTGCTCACTGTCAAAAAGTGTCAGGCGCGTCTGGTGGGATGATGACTCCCCCTGCCCCGTGCAGTGCTTGGTCAACCCTGTCAAATGGGGAGGGCATCCGAGATTCGCCAAATAGTAGCTTCTTCTACTGTCCGGATGAAACGTAGCGGTTAAGACTTCGATTTACCCCTTTTCTTTCACTTCTCTTTGATCTTGTTGACGTGGAGGGCGGTGTTGGTTTTTCTCCTCTTCATTAGATGATAACGACTGGCAAGGCTAGACTAATTGTAGAGCCTATTTATTATTTTGTAGGCAAAGTGAAACGTTTTATGACTTATGAAATACCGTTTTTACACTTTCCTGTGTACCGCACGCAAAACCGGCTTCCAGTTCTCTCTCCTGTGGAGCGAGCGCCTTTTTTTTTTATCGCCCTAGCAACTGGTCCTCGCTGCTGCTGCCTTGTGACATTTCCTTGTCGCTTTGCTCACCAGCCATCGCATATTGAATTCTCCTTTTTCCACCCGCCTGTATGCGGGGCCATTTTTGCATAGGGTATTTCCCTACTTCGTCTTTAATTTGATTTATTTAAAACTCTGGAGGTTCATGCGTCGGAGAAGTCTCATCTTTCTGCTTCAAAATGCCTGTGAGACGCGGTCATGTAGCCCTCCAGAACACTTATCTGGACACCATTATCCGGAAATTCGATGGACAAAGTAAGTGGACACACTTTACATTATGACTGAAATAGTAATAACATAATGTGACCATGAGCAAGCTGTTATAACTGTATAATCCCAACAACAAACAATTAGACTGGGTAGAAATGAAAGTGAATGCCTTTTCCATGTAACCTTTCAACCATGCAAAGTGTAATAAATGTAAAGACAAATGCATTTGTCTAGTGGTCCCCCCAGTTTCTATTGATCCTAATATGAGTGCTACATGGCTGTTTCTGTAATCAAGCAGATGCTTCAGTTTAAGTCTGTCTGTCTGCCTGTCTGTCTGTCTGCCTGCCTGTCTGCCTGCCTGCCTGCCTGCCTGTTGGTGTAACCCCTGTACTATGGCCTGGGCATTAATGGCATGGCACAGGTGTTACTGCATTGCCCTGTAAATGTCCAAGACCTTCTGGCGATACTCCTCCTATCTCGACATTTGATTTACAGTTCAAACTTAGCTTATGTCCGTATGCATGTGCTGAATATGCCAAATTGTCATGTTAATACTATAGGTTTGAGTGTTTAGTATGTCTTTGCACCTGCCTATGATTTCCACATGTTGCATGAATTCACATGCTGCACTTTATTATATTGCATGAGTTAACATGTTCTCCGTTCTTAAACTGGTCAGACCACTGGATCCTGATAGAAAGAGTACATCATTTCTTTGCTTTACAGAGTTTGCATGTGACCACTAACTACAACTACACACTCTGTTAGTGCATATAACTGAGTGATATCCTTCTTGAACAGGGCCTTATGCAGCACATCACAGCACGCTTTACACACACAGTGCCGCTTCGTTTTCGTGCTTTTGTCTTGAATTAAATGGTATCGTAGTTGACTATTGCTCACTCAGAAACTGCCCCAGAAATTCTTTGCAACCCACTCAAACAAAACATTATTGATCCATTCAGCAAAGAAGAAATCCAGTTGTTTAAAAAAGAGGTATGGCTCTGATTATCACTCAACTTCAATTACGGTAGAGGCCTATAACCTAGCTCAGTAGAGGCCTATAACCTAGCTCAGTAGAGGCCTATAACCTAGCTCAGTAGAGGCCTATAACCTAGCTCAGTAGAGGCCTATAACCTAGCTCAGTAGAGGCCTATAACCTAGCTCAGTAGTGGCCTATAACCTAGCTCAGTAGAGGCCTATAACCTAGCTCAGTAGAGGCCTATAACCTAGCTCAGTAGAGGCCTATAGCCTAGCTCAGTAGAGGCCTATAACCTAGCTCAGTAGAGGCCTATAACCTAGCTCAGTAGTGGCCTATAACCTAGCTCAGTAGAGGCCTATAACCTAGCTCAGTAGAGGCCTATAACCTAGCTCAGTAGTGGCCTATAACCTAGCGCAGTAGAGGCCTATAACCTAGCTCAGTAGAGGCCTATAGCCTAGCTCAGTAGTGGCCTATAACCTAGCTCAGTAGAGGCCTATAACCTAGCTCAGTAGAGGCCTATAACCTAGCTCAGTAGAGGCCTATAACCTAGCTCAGTAGAGGCCTTTAACCTAGCTCAGTAGAGGCCTATAACCTAGCTCAGTAGAGGCCTATAACCTAGCTCAGTAGAGGCCTATAGCCTAGCTCAGTAGAGGCCTATAACCTAGCTCAGTAGAGGCCTATAACCTAGCTCAGTAGAGGCCTATAGCCTAGCTCAGTAGAGGCCTATTTCTATGCTACTGTAAGTCTGACTGTGACTACTGTGCCTGTCACTGTCAGTGTTCTTCAGTCACAGTGTGAAGGCAGTCTGTTGACCATAGGGGTACAGCTCAAAATAACCCTCTCCACCGCTGCTCCACATTAGAGAGAAGATGCAATGTTCCACTTTTCACCTCAATTTCATGTTAAAAGGATTTCAGCTTGTTTAATTTGCTGTGCTGGCAGGTGACAGTTCGGAATTAGTTTATGTCCGGGATTACTCTGGGATTTTCAAAGCTCTCTGCAGAGGGGTCCTCAGAGAGACCGATAAGTCCCATCAAACTTATGTCTTCCTTATCTCTGTGTGCGTGTGTGCGTGCGTAAGCACCCTGCCGGGTGATACGTTTTCCAAACCACTGCTGCTTAGCAACAATCTGAGTCTGGGTGTCTGTGTTCTGAGGCATTGATAATGACTTAGGATAGGATGTACTTTCCACCAAGCGACCTCACCTATTTACTCTACACAAAGGAGCAAAGAGGGGGAAGGGGTTCTGCTTTTTCTGGGTGAAGCTCTAAATCGCTCTCCTCATATTTGTTTAAATGGGGAAGAATGAGAGTTGTGTAACTCAGTTTCACGAGTGGATAAAAACAGGAGTAGAGACAGAGTCAGAGGTACAGATGTTTGAGCAGCTTTTCAACATAAACTGTACGACAATATCAGTGTAGCTGATGTGACTTCCAAGGCAATTGTCATTAGCGCTGGAGACAATAGCCACACTCATGAACCTAGGTAATGGCGGCTGAAACCTATTGCAGTATATTATAATCTTGATTGCGGACTGTCAATGCTGAGTCCAGCTGCTCCGTATTAGTCCCTCTGGGGCCATCTTGAATCATTACACTGATATAATTTGTGCCGCAGAGGGACAGGCTTGATTACTCCAATTTCAACTTGATGTTGAGGTGAATGTGGTTCGTTGAGTGTGAAACTGAAATGAACACAGTCCAGACTTGATTTGGATCTGATTGAGAGACTTCTCCTTGAAATGATCATTACCTGAATATGATAACTGAATGTTTCTGAAGTTGGATATACTTTGATTGTCCGATTTTGCATTTGATGTAATAGGCCTTCAATTATAATTGTACTGTAATTTCCCACATTCCCACCATATTCGTACATTTTCATATCTGCTCTGACTCTCCCCTTGGTTTCCTCCCAGATCGTAAGTTCCTGATAGCCAATGCTCAGATGAAGAACTGTGGCATTATCTACTGTAACGAGGGCTTCTGCCAGATGTTTGGCTTCTCGCGGGCAGAAATCATGCAGCAGCCCTGCACCTGCCAGTTCTTGGTGGGGCCTGGCACCATGAAGACTGCCCTGACACAGCTGGCACAGGCCCTGCTAGGGTCAGAGGAGCGCAAGGTGGAGATCCTCTACTACAACAAAGAAGGTAAGGAGAAGGTGGAGGTTTAGAATGAGATTCAGAGAGAAAGAGATGGAAAGAGCAAGAGAGTCAAAGTGACAGCATTACTCCCCTTCGTTATAGTGGGGAGTGCTGTAAAGGTCACATACAGAATATTTTGGTCCCTCCAAGTGTCATGGCTGTCTCCCTCTCACTTTTATATAATGCTACTGTATGATGCAGTGTTACAGTATGTGGAGCCAGCTGCTGCAGACTCAGTGAACTCTCATCTACTAATTTACCTGTCTGGGGAGTGGACATGGTGGAGCTGTCTTGGCCTGCTTACCTCACCTGCAACATGTTTATTCATCCCCTATAACGACACAGGACAAGACCCAGATGCAGACACAGGAGGCAGATGGTTCGAGTCTCTGATATTTATTAAACAACAAAGGGCAGGCAAGAGGCAGGTCGAGGACAGGTAAAAGATCAGAACCAGGTCAGAGTTCCAAATGGTACAGGGAGGCATGCAGGCTCAAGGTCAGGGCAGGCTGAATGGTCAGACAGGCGGGCTCAGTGTCAGGGCAGGCAAAAGGTCAAAACAAGGAGGACTAGAAAAACAGAGACAAGAAAAAGCAGGAGCACAGAAAAACACGCTGGTTGACTTGACAAGACAAACTGGCACAGACAAACAGAGAACACAGTAATAAATACCCTGGGAATAATTAGGAAGACGGGTGACACCTGGAGGTGGGTGGAGACAATCACAAAGACAGGTGAAACAGATCAGGGTGTGACATCCCCACTCCCCTTTCCCATCCTGTGCATAGCTGCACTAAGTAGTTTGGGGGTGGGGGTGCTGCAGGGGGATAGGGGAGTGCAGATGATTTATTTTTTTGCCCGCTATATAGGTCCGCTAATACAGGACACGTAAAGGCCCAGTGCACTACTTCTGTGATTTTTTTTAATTAAAAAAATAAACAATACTTGTATGGTCCTGTGTTTTGTCTCTTGTACATGTACAGAGGACCCGGTGTTGGAACCAAAATTATTTTCCAATTGTTTTGTTCTGAACAGAAGCATATATCATTTTTTTCGTTACACTGTTCCGACCAGCAAAATACAGTTCTGAACTGGTTCAACCCCCCCAAAAGTACCCGTTTATATCGTTCCTTTCTGTTCCTTTTTAAACCTTTATTTATTTTCCATTTAGCTTGACATTAAATGACTTTTCCAATCATGCAGTATGGATAGTGCAGCTTGCTATAGAGCTGGCACACTATAGCTCAGTGAGTTGTTCACATGCGTTATGGAAAGACAAGTGTAGGGCGTGAGATGCAACTGAAACTTTGCGAGTGGGGAGACAGCGAGAGAGGGTGGAGGAGGAGGCTTGGCTTGAAACGCTGGGGATCTTGTGACGACATGCATTATCTGAATTAGGCCCACAGAACTATACCTACGGAGGAGCGGCTTCTATGGAAGATTTTTGAATGTCTTTGAACTTCAGAGTTGGCTTAACGTTGGACCAGAGTAGCTGGCTAGCTAACAAGCTTGCGTGTGCAGAGCGGCACCTGAATTAAAAACACATCTTACCTTTTTATAGTTAATAAATCCAATGTGAACTATAGGATCCCTAACTAGCATTGAAAAAGTTAATCCATCCTTCTGTAATAAAAAATCTCTCTCCCTATCTTCTGAATTATGTTTGTAGTGTCCGCAGGCTACAGCTATGCTTTTGAGGGGCAGATAGACTACACACACACACACACACTGGCAAAGATGTTCAGCTGGCAGACTTTGGAAGAAGATAATGATTGACAGAGGGAGAACTTTGCATAGGCGCTTTGTTGCATTTTTTTATGGGACTTTTAAATAATGGTTCTGTTCCAGAACAATATAGATCACTTTCGTTTCCTGGTCTGGTTCTGATTCTGTTCCTTCAAAATGTCATTATTTTCCAGTTTGTTTGCGACCCCTGCAAAGGACAGAGGGACAAGCAAACAGACCTGGCTAGTGAGGCTGTAGACACAATGCCGTTATGTTGGTCATTTGGGCATGAGAAGTGCCGTGTCGGAGAGCTTGTTGTCATGGAAATATTGTCAGCGTGCCAGCTCAAATCCACTGAACATCTATTTATTTTGTATCCCAGTAATGCATACAGTCATGAACGCAGGTGCGCACACAAGCACGAATGAATTGTAAATGGGTACAATTCATCATACACAATAAAAATGCATTATGTTACTGTACTTGATCCTAAAACTGAATGAATGTGTTTGTTTGTTGATGTGTGTGTGTGTGTGTGTGAGTGTAAAACAAGGACATTTCCTGGGGACATTACTCTGGGGACATTTTGCCGGTCCCCACAATGAAAATGACTGTTTTAGTCTTAGGGGTAAGGTTTAGGGGTTAGGGTTACAATTAGGATTAGGGTTAAGAGTTGGAGTTAGGGTTTGGTTAAGGGTTAGGTTTAGGGGTTAGGGAAAATAGGATTTTGAATGAGAATCAATTAGGCTTGGGCAGTATACCCCGTATACCAGGGTATTTGGAAATAGCCACAGGATGGTTTTTCAATACCGTCAATACCTTTGAAACTGTTTCTTTGAAGTTTTTCAATAAATTGTAATATTTGTGTCTGTTTTTTAAGTAAGTACCTGCAGTCAAATTGTGTTAGGAGAGCGTTAGGTGATAAGCAGATCGTGTTCTTCTTTTCACCTGTCACATTATTTGACATTATGAGACTTACCGTAGTTCCCCAGAACAGTTGAGCCAGTCACATGTTTGTTTGTGTTATAGCACAATGGGAGTAAGCAGGAACAGGGGAGTCCATCTGTGTATTGACAGGGTTGTATTTTATATTGAAAGTCAACAATGCCAAAGGTGCTTCAACAAAGTACTGAGTAAAGGGTCTGAATACTTATGTACAGTAAATGTGATATTTCAGTTTTTTATTTTTAATAAATTTGCTACAAGTTTTAGTTTTGTCATTCTGGCGTATTGTGTGTAGATGGTTGAGGACAAATAAGGCTCTGACGTAGCAATATGTGGAAAAAGTGAAGGGGTCTGAATACTTTCCGAATGCACAGTATCTAAGTAAGTGCTGAATTAATAAGGTGACGGGGCATCATATTGTGTTAGCTTTCTGCCATGTTTGAGAAGTCAAAGCCCTTTGGATGAGTTATCAGTACAACTGCCACTGCTATCTTTTTATTTCCTTGCGTTTTTTCACCTCTCTGTTCTCGGCCCGTCTCCTCCCCCATTTTCTCCGAGCAGAGCAGGCAGGTCCGTTGCCCTAGCGACTCCAGACTCCACACAGACACAGCGTGTACACATGCTGCTCCAGAGCCAGTTGTAACGGTTGTCGTCGGATTTAGACCAAAATGCAGCGGGGAAATGTGCACTCATCTTCTTTATTATAAACGGACAATAAGGAGAACCAAAACAAACACATACACAAAGAAAACACAACGACTAATCACAGGCTGGTAAGGCACAAAGCTATACACAGCATAATCTCCCACAAAGTACTCAACAAACACATACCTATATATAGGACTCTCAATCAGAGGCAACTAGAAAACACCTGCCTCCAATTGAGAGTCCAACCCCAATTAACAAAACATAGAAATACAAAAGACTAGACAGAACATAGAAATACACTAACATAGAACAGTGCCCCAAAACCCCCGGAATACATAAATCAAATACCCTACTAAACAAACCACCACCCCGAACCACATAAAACAAATACCCTCTGCCACATCCTGACCAAACTACAATAACAATTACTGGTCAGGACGTGACACCAGTACTGTTTTTCCTTCAAACAAGCATGCGTCAAACTTTGTTCATTTGCACAATGTCTCTCATTCACATTCACTTGTAAATGTCCAAACTCAACCAAAATGTTATTCGTAAGCTTCTACCTACAGTACCAGTCAAAGGTTTGGACACACCTACTCATTCAAGGGTTTTTCTTTATTTTTACTATTTTCTACATTGTAGAATAATAGTGAAGACATCAAAACTATGAAATAACCCATATGTAATCATGTTGTAACCAAAAAAGTGTTAAACAAAACAAAATATATTTTATATTTGAGATTCTTCAAACGAGCCACCCTTTGCCTTGATGATAACTTTGCACACGCTTGGCATTCTCTCAACCAGCTTCATGAGGTAGTCACTTGGAATGCCTTTCAATTAACAGGTGTGCCTTGTTAAAAGTTAATTTGTGGAATTTCTATACTTCTTAATGCGTTTGAGCCAATCAGTTGTGTTGTGATAAGGTAGGGTGGTATACAGAAGATAGCCCTATTTGGTAAAAGACCAAGTCCATATTGTGGAAAGAACAGCTCAAATAAGCAAAGAGAAACGACAGTCCATCATTACTGTAAGACATGAAGGTCAGTCAATGAGGAAAATGTCAACGTTTCTTCAAGTGCAGTCGCAAAAACCATCAAGCGCTATGATGAAACTGGCTCTCATGAGGACCGCTGCAGGAAAGGACGAGCTAGAGTTACCTCTGCTGCAGAGGTCAATGCGGAAAATTTAAAGAACTTGTAATAGAGAGTTGTAGTTTCGAACTAGCCAATATTCTACATAGTTTAGTGCATAAAACATGGTAATTGACTACAATGACTATAATCCATTGCACATCTACTTGTTCGGTCTGTGTTTCATTTACGCCTACTACAGAAGAGACAGAAGAATGCACCTCAAAAAGCACTAATCGCTCAGTACTACGATTGATATACCACTCTATTCCCCTCTCTTCTGTAGTTCTCTTGCTTTCTTTCTCTCTCTCTTTCTCTAGCTCTCCCTCTCGCCCGCTCTCTCCCTCCCCTCTTCCTACAGTCTGTCTACATTTTGATTGGTCTTATTCTCCATCTCCCTGTATATCTCATTTGCTGCCTCCCCCCTCTATCAGTTTCTCCTATGCTAGGACATGTTGACAGCCCCCACCCTGGCTTCACTTAAACAGAAAGGAGGGTCTCATAAATGCCCTGGGAAAACATCCAGTCATGGAAAGAAACTACAAGACTGTACAGCTGTTTAGAAGGCCTCTCCACATAAAACTGAAATGAGATGGCAGTAACAGCCCACCAACCATGAAACCTGAGACTCTGAGTCTAAATGTGTTCAGTGTTAAAGAGAGCACAGTCAGATAAGATTAAACAATATTTATAGTTACTTGAGCTGTCCTGAAGTCTGCTTAGTTACCTTTGAGCCCAGGTTAGGATGGCCATTAGCAGCTTTATAATGTTATGTCTCTCCCCCCTGCAGGGACCTGCAGGCCCTGTCTGATTGATGTGGTTCCTGTGAAGAAAGCGGAGGGACAGGTCATCATGTTCATCCTCAACTTCCAGGAAATCATTGACCCCTCCCTCAAGAAACCAGGTCTGAGACAGAGGGTGGCCCAGGGCTGGGTATGGGCAGGTCAGTGTGGAAAGCGTGTGTGTGATGACAGTGTGTGTGTGTGATACTGTCTGTCTGTCTGTCTGTCTGTCTGTCTGTCTGTCTGTCTGTCTGTCTGTCTGTCTGTCTGTCTGTCTGTCTGTCTGTCTGTCTGTCTGTCTGTCTGTCTGTCTGTCTGTCTGTCTGTCTGTCTGTCTGTCTGTCTGTCTGTCTGTCTGTCTGTCTGCATCAACCTGTTTATTCCATGTTGAATGTAGCTGTGTTATAACATACAGAATGTGACTACATCCTGGTACTCTAGGTGTATTTATGTAAAGTGGATGTATAAGCCCTCTGTGGTTTCTCAGGGCAGAGTCGCAGGCTGAAGTTGAGACTGCCATTGGTACGTGCAATGCGTCGGTCTTCCCTCGCCAAAGACCAGTTTGAGGGGGTGGTGGTGGACTACCTACAGGTAAGGTGGCCAGAGACTCCCATACACACATAGGCCTATACATACAGTACTCGTCTAAATATGACCTTACATATAATATATCTTGATTATCTCAGTTCCTGTAACTCTTATGTTTTGTAATGAATATAGCTTCAGTCACATACATTTAGCAGTAAGTAGAAATGTAGTACAATATTTAACCTATGATTGTCCTCTTCCTCCTTCCCTAATTCAGCCCAACAGTGAAGAGATCCCTCTGAAAGAGTTCCGTATCCCATCCAAGGAGAGCTGCATGCAGTCTGAGACAGAGGCGCTGATAGAGCAGGACCATGAGTCCTCCCAGCCTGCAAGCCACTACTCCCCCAAACTGCTGTCCCTATTGTCGGAGCGGCTGGAACCCAGCGTGCCCTTCCTCCCCAGCAGCCCCTTCTCCAGTGCAGCCTTCCCCAGGATGGTCCTGCCCCGGAGCCGCTCCAGAGAGACTGTCGGCAGCCTCCGCAGAGCTTCCTCCCTGGATGACCTCGACAGCATGAGGGCTGAGTCGGGCCGACCAGGAGACCCACGCTCCAACAGCAGTGAGTTCGTGTGTGTGTGTACCCAGTCAAAAGTGTAGTCTTTTGCCATTTTTGTACCCCCTCTGACAGGAAGAAATGTGGCTGTCTCCTCTTACAGTTCCATCTGAATCAAAACAAACCAAGCCAAAGCTACCTGGGCCTGTTGGAGGTATTCTGTTCTCTAGAAAATGAGAATCCTCACTCTCATTCCTCAAACACTGAGCATGTGCAGCAGCAGGGGCACTAATCAATGCCTCTAACCTATAGCCTGTGTGTGTGTGTGTGTGTGTGTGTGTGTGTGTGTGTGTGTGTGTGTGTGTGTGTGTGTGTGTGTGTGTGTGTGTGTGTGTGTGTGTGTGTGTGTGTGTGTGTGTGTGTGTGTGTGTGTGTGTGTGTGTGTGTGTGTGTGTGTGTGTGTGTGTGTGTGTGTGTGTGTGTGTGTGTGTGTGTGCCAGGTCTATAAGAGTCCCAGTCACTCAGAGGCCATCCTTTACTCATAACACAGCTAATACTATGGGCTATGGAGTGTAGGGCTGTGGACTTCCCATCTACCCCAGGGAAATAATGTAGAGGAATACATGCATCCCCACAATGCATTAACACACTCCCTCTCATTTCATTACTCTGTCAATTCAATTTAATTGGCTTTATTGGCATGAGAAACATATGTTTACATTGCCAAAAGAAGTGAAATAGATAATACACTTTCTCTGTATCTTTCTCAGATGCTTTGCTCAGTATAAACCAAGATGTTTCTCACCTAGAGGAATGGAAATTGCATTATAACACATTATATTTTTAGTTCTGAATCTGTTACTTGCAGTTTAAATAAAGGATTTGAATGATAATATAATATGTAAACTAGTCGTTGAAAATAGATAGAGACACAGTAATGAGAGATGAGTGTTGTTGTGTGCAGACCTGAAGGCCGGTACTCTGAGCTCCACCTCAGACTCGGACCTGATGCGACGCAGGACCAGCACTCGCAGGACCAGCACTCGTAACCCCCTCACACTCAGTTTCGCCTCTGACCTCTTGCGACCGCCCTCGCCCACTGAGATCGAGATCATCGCTCCCAGCAAAGTAAAGGACCGCCACCGAGATGTCACAGAGAAGGTCACACATGTCACACAGGTGAGACACATGGTCCTCACTAGCACTCATATCACACAACCACAACCGTGTGATTACCTGACTCAACCTGTATTCTGCTTATATCTTAAGGGATTTTTAAAGTGAGCTTTTTCAGAACGGCATGTGCGATATTGTGTACACAGGATGTTGTGTAAAAGGAACGTTGGGTTATTGAGAAGTGGTGGATTACATCTCTTCGGTCTGACTTCCTGTGTTGCAAGCTTTCTGCTGAAGAAGCAGCTGCATGTCACACAAGAGTTTCCACATGCATCCACATACACACACACACACACACACACACACACACACACACACACACACACACACACACACACACACACACACACACACACACACACACACACACAAACAGGAACGATATATATAAAATTAAAACATTTTCAGTCACTTTGGTGCTATTTTCAAAAGTATGTGGTGAATTTTCTTAATACAAAACTCCAAACTGGTAACACTTGTAACACGGCAAGTGTCATAAAACGTTTTATTGTGCATTTATTTAGTTTGAATGCATCTTTCACCACACAGCCATTCATCCAAAATATAAATGTACTGTGAAATACCATGTGAACATTTATGTAACGGTTGTTGCAAGGAGAGGACCAAGGTGAAGCGTGGTAGGTGTTCATGATGGTATTTATTAAAACTGAACACTGAATCAAAAACAAAGTGGAACAAAACGCAACAGCTCTGTCAGGTGAAAAACACAAGACAGAAAACAACTACCCACAAAACCCTGTGGGAAAAGGCTACCTAAGTATGGCTCCCAATCAGAGACAACGATAGACAGCTGTCCCTGATTGAGAGCCATACCCGGCCAAAACACAGAAATACACAAAACATAGAAAACGGAACATAGAATGCCACCCTAGTCACACCCTGGCCTAACCAAAATAGAGAACAAAAACCTCTCTATGGCCAGGGCGTGACAATTTATTTAATCATCAAAACACAACATATTAATATCTTATCAATGTAGTTATTTTAACAGCTAGTTAATCCAATAGGTACATGTTTCAAAATGCCCTTTGAATATAATATGCTACAGTACTGTTTTCACATTAGACAATACACTTGCACTATCTATTGAAATTGACTGAACATCAAATATCGATAATTTCTATCCCATGTGTGATCTTTCACAATTGATGAAAAAAATATCTGTATTGTTCAGATATAATTCCAACATAGGTGTAATGTAATCAAATGAAAGAAACATAACATTTAGCAATAATTAGTTTGCATCAAGCCTGTCTTGAGCATTTGGCCATTGGTTCACATCGACATCGCAGTAAATGTCCTCATTGTTCATGCACCTGGGGAAAAACCTTTTGGCATGGAGAATCCAAGCCTGATACAGCCTGGATTGATGTCATTACATGACTCATTCATGGCCTGAAGGAGGGTGGTACGCTCATGGGGATGACAATCATATATCTTCCACCTGTACTGTAATATGTATTGTATTTTACAGTATTGTATTGTACTTATGTATTGTAGTGGTCCTGTATGTGGCTCAGTTCATAAGAGCATGGCACTAGCAAGACTAGAGTTGTGGGTTCAATTTCCACTGGGGTCACTTACGAAAATATAAAGATTCACTGTTGCCACTTAGGATAAAAGCATCTGCAACATAAATGGCATATATTACAGTATTACAGTACTGTACTGGCCAGATCAGCATGCACAGTGCCAAGCGTCGGCTGGAGTGGCGTAAAGCTCGGCGCCATTGGACTCTGGAGCAGTGGAAACGCGTTCTCTGGAGTGATGCATCACACTTCACTATCTATCAGTCAGATGGACAAATCTGGATTTGGTGGATGCCAGGAGAACGCTACCTGCCCCAATGCAACCCCATCGAACACCTTTGGGATGAATTGAAACGGCGACTGCGAGCCAGGCCTAATCGCCCAACATCAGTGCCCGACCTCCCTATTGCTCTTGTGGCTGAATGGAAGCAAGTCCCCGCAGCAATGTTCCAACATCTAGTGGAAAGTCTTCCCAGAATAGTGGAGGCAGTTTAGGCAGCAAAGGGGGGACCAACTCCATATTAATGCCCATGATTTTGGAATGAGATGTTCGACGAGCAGGTGTCCACACACTTTTCGTCATGTAGTGTGTAAGAGGATATTATCTCCTGTATGAACATTTTATTGGCTACATGTATGGAGATGTTGTTTAGCATCACTACTGTACTATATGTTCTTGTCTCTCTGCATGTATATGAAAGAGGGAGAATGGGGAAAAGACAGTTTGTATGTGTGAAAGAAAGATCCCACCTTCCATAGTGTGACATCTGTGCCAGCAGAAGAACTTCTCACACCCACATGTCATCACACTAAGTTTGAGTACATTGTCATAACCTGTAATGCCATGGAAACACTAACGCAGTGAGATGGCCCCACAACACCACTGCGTAGCACACTGACCCACATGTCTGTGGTGGGACAGTCAGAGTGGCCACCAGCCAGATGAACCCACACGCTAACCCTGGCTGCCCTGACTTCACTTGTCCACTACAAGTGGAGCAATGTGACTCAATATTAGGGATTTTTGTGGTATTACTAGATGTGTGTCTGTTAAGTGAACATACATGTCTTATGACAGTACATTTGAGTGTTATAACAGGCATATCATCAGAATTTACTTGATTGATTGTGAATGGGCAGTTTGACTTGCTGCTAATGTTAGCATTGCTCTGAGTGAGAGGTGAGCTCTTTAGGTTGCCGTGTCAATGCCCCCTGCCTTGCTCGCTGGGTGCACATGGGAGGCAATTTGGCGTGCCCCTAGTTCCTACCAATGGAAAAATCGATCCGGCCAATAGATGCTCCCCTCTCCACTTCCTCCAAACCTGCTCCTGGTAGAGTCCTCAGCTGCTGATCACTATAAATACCTCACACATGTACTCTCAAATTTTGTGAGCTGTGGTGTTTGTTTTTTAATCACCCTAACCAACAAGTTCACACATCTAGAAGATAATTTGCCTGGAGAAATCATCATGTTTGGCATGACATGGAGTGGCAAGGAGTGAAATGTTAGCACAAACAGACTGGATTTCTCCAGGCTAATTATGTTGCCTTCCCAGGGTTGGGTCAAATCCATTCCAATTCCAGTCAATTCAGAAAGTAAACCACGTTTCAATTCTAAATTGTCCTCATTGAAAAGCATTGAAGAGAATTGGAATTTCAGTGAATTCCTAAATTGACTGGAATTGGAAATGGAATTTACCCCAACCTTGTACCTTTCCAACTGATATTTGACGATTTCAACAATTTCTTTCTAAAAAGTAAGTGTTGTAGAGATAATGTACACAAAACAAAAATATAAACGCAACATGTAATGTGTTGGTCCCATGTTTCATGAGCTGAAATAAAAGATCCCAGAAATGTTCCATACCCACAAAAAGCTTATTTCTCTAAAATGTTATGCACATATTTGTTTACATCCCTGATAGTGAGCATTTCTCCTGTTCAAATATGACCCATCTACCTGACAGGTGCGGCATATCAAGAAGGTGATTGAATAGCATGAACATTACACACCTTGTGCTGGGGACAATAAAAGGCCACTCTAAAATGTGCAGTTTTGTCACACAACACAATGCCACAGATGTCAAAAATGTTGAGGGAGCGTGTAATTGGCATGCTGACTGCAGGAATGTCCACCAGAGCTGTTGCCAGAGAATTTAATGTTCATTTCTCTACCATAAGCCGCCTCCAACGTCGTTTTAGAGAATTTGGCAATACATCCAACCGTCCTCACAAGCACAGACCATACCATGTGTTCGGTGTTGTGGGGGTGAGCAGTTTGCTGATGTCAATGTTGTGAACAGAGTGCCCCATAGTGGCAGTCGTGTTATGGTATGGGCAGTCATAAGCTATGGATAACAAACACAATTGCGTTTTATCAATGACAATTTGAATTACCAAAAATACCGTGATGAGATCCTGAAGCCCATTGTGAGCCCCATTTTTTTTTAAAGGTATCTGTAACCAACAGTTGCGTATCTGTATTTCCAGTTATCTGAAATCCATAGATTAGGGCCAAATGAATTTATTTAAATTCACTGATTTCCTCATATGAACTGTAACTCAGTAAAATCTTTGAAATTGTTGCATGTTGGTTTATATTTTTGTTCAGTATAGAAACAATATATATATATATATATATATATATATCTTGCTCTGACATGATGAAAAAATATATATACAGCACCAGTTTAGACCAGCACCAGTTTAGACACCACTACTCATTCCAAGGTTTTTCTTTATTTTTACTATTTTCTACGTTGTAGAATAATAGTGAAGACATCAAAACTATGAAATAACACATATGAAATCATGTAGTAACCAAAAAAGAGTTCAACAAATCGGTTCAATTGTTGTGAAGAAGGCTTCACGGCGCCCAAGACAGTCCAGCAAGCGCCAGGACCGTCTCCTAAAGTTGATTCAGCTGCGGGATCGGGGCACCACCAGTACAGAGCTTGCTCAGGAATGGCAGCAGGCAGGTGTGAGTACATCTGCACGCACAGTGAGGTGAAGATTTTTGGAGGATGGCCTGGTGTCAAGAAGGGCAGCAAAGAAGCCACTTCTCTCCAGGAAAAACATCAGGGACAGACTGATATTATGCAAAAGGTACAGGGATTGGACTGCTGAGGACTGGGGTAAAGTCATTTTCTCTGATATATCCCCTTTCCGATTGTTTGGGGAATCCGGAAAAAAGCTTGTCCGGTGAAGACAAGGTGAGCGCTACCATCAGTCCTGTGTCATGCCAACAGTAAAGCATCCTGAGACCATTCATGTGTGGGGTTGCTTCTCAGCCAAGGGAGTGGGCTCACTCACAATTTTGAGTGAGAACACAACCATGAATAAAGAATGGTACAAACACATCCTCCGAGAGCAACTTCTCCCAACCATCCAGGAACAGTTTGGTGACGAACAATGCCTTTTCCAGCATGATGGAGCACCTTGCCATAAGGCAAAAGTGATAACTAAGTGGCTCGGGAAACAAAACATCTATATTTTGGGTCCATGGCCAGGAAACTCCCCCAGAATTTAATCCCATTGAGAACTTGTGGTCAAGCCTCAAGAGGCGGGTGGACAAACAAAAACCCACAAATTCTGACAAACTCCAAGCATTGATTATGCAAGAATGGGCTGCCATCAGTCAGGATGTGGCCCAGAAGTTAATTGACAGCATGCCAGGGCAGATTGCAGAGGTCTTGAAAAAAAGGGTCAACACTGCAAATATTGACTCATTTCTGGGACTCATCAACTTCATGTAATTGTCAATAAAAGCCTTTGACACTTATGAAATGCTTGTAATTATACTTCAGTATTCCATAGTAACATCTGACAAAAATATCTAAAGACACTGAGGCAGCAAACTTTGTGGAAATGAATATTTGTGTCATTCTCAAAACTTTTGGCCATGACTGTATATACATATATTTATATTTCATCATATCAGAGCACGATATACAGTATGGGGCTTGAGCCCTATTGATAAGACGTGCAGTTCATACTCAATCCCTCTACTTCCCGTTCCCACGATTATTTCCCACTTTCATCCGTGACTGTGTATGTGAGTATTCCAGCTGTTCTGCTATCATGTGTCTGTGTGTGTTGCTTGCAGGGGTGGAAGGGGTCAAGGTGGGTGGTTATGAAACATGTTGCTCTGGTTGGGCGGTGGCAGTCATGCAAATAACTGCCGGTCTCACAGTAATTGACCGTTAATTAACATAAAGACGTTTAGCATCTCCTGGCTTCCATGCATACTGTAGCCTACAAGCCACTGATGCAGACCTTTGGAACATCTCCATTTAAAAAAGTCTAATAAATCCATGTAATATAGCCTACACCATCACAATAAATACTTTTTTTTTAAACAGGTCTAAAGAAACATGATATGAAGAAAATGTAGTCTATTTCAGAAGAACAGAATAGCATACTCTGAGTTGTCCTTATGTTAGGCCCTGATATGGCAATGCCATATGGCTGTTTATTTTATTTTATTTTATTTTATTTCACCTTTATTTAACCAGGTAGGCTAGTTGAGAACAAGTTCTCATTTGCAGCAGCGACCTGGCCAAGATAAAGCATAGCAATTCGACACATACAACAACACAGAGTTACACATGGAATAAACAAAACATACAGTCAATAATACAGTAGAACAAAAGAAAACAAAAAGTCTATATACAGTAAGTGCAAATGAGGTACGATAAGGGAGTTAATGTGAGTCTGGAAGGAGAAGGTATTTGTAGTTGTCCACGTATTCTAAGTCAGAGCCATCCAGAGTAGTGATGCTGGACGGGCGAGCAGGTGCGGGCAGTGATCGATTGAATAGCATGCATTTAGTTTTACTTGCGTTTGAGAGCAGTTGGAGGCCACGGAAGGAGAGTTGTATGGCATTGAAGCTCGTCTGGAGGTTAGTTAACACAGTGTCCAAAGAGGGGCCAGTAGTATACAGAATGGTGTTGTCTGCGTAGAGGTGGATCAGAGAATCACCAGCAGCAAGAGCAACATCATTGATGTATACAGAGAAGAGAGTCGGCCCGAGAATTGAACCCTGTGGCACCCCCCATAGAGACTGCTAGAGGTCCGGACAACAGGCCCTCCGATTTGACACACTGAACTCTATCAGAGAAGTAGTTGGTAAACCAGGCGAGGCAATCATTTGAGAAACCAAGGCTTGTCAAGTCTGCCAATAAGAATGTGGTGATTGACAGAGTCGAAAGCCTTGGCCAGGTCAATGAATACGGCTGCACAGTAATGTCTCTTATCGTTGGCGGTTATGATGTTATTTAGGACCTTGAGCGTGGCTGAGGTGTACCCATGACCAGCTCTGAAACCAGATTGCATAGTGGAGAAGGTACGGTGGGATTCGAAATGGTCGGTAATCAGTTTGTTAACTTGGCTTTCGAAGACCTTAGATATAGTCTGTAGCAGTCTGCGTCTAGAGTGTCACCCCCTTTGAAGAGTGGGATGACCGCGGCAGCTTGGGCTACACTAGTTAGCAGACAAGATTTGCTTAAAATTCTGTGGCATTATATTTTATTATTTTATAGTATGAAGAATACAATTGAACATAGCTTAATTAAATGGAAAGGATATTTTCTCTAAACTATTTGAGGGAGTGCTTACATGTGGCTATTCTGTGTTGAGTGGTTAACAAAGAATTTGGTCCTCCTGTATGCTTAATTTGGAGATATTTATGCAACTTTAGTGGTGAATCAAATGTTGGGCAAATGTTTTGATTTTTAATACATTCTCAGGCTGCATGATGGGACTCAAATGATGATTTGAAAAAAGTCACATGAAAGGCATGAGCTCTAATTTGTTTCTTGTGCAGGCTACACACTTATCCAGTCTCATTCATAATTTGACAAGCACTTGATTGTACGGCTCTGGGTGTAGTGGGTGTGAAGTCAGGCGCAGGAAGCAGAGAGTACAGGGTAGTGCTTCATTTGCACACACGGCGAACATAAGCCACCCCACGAAAATACAGGGCTCACACAAAACAAATGCCCCAAACACTGGGGACTGAAACAGTCCGGAGAACACCCACGACCGAAAACACGTCAGACACAAGCGTGCACAGTAGCAACACACAAACAATCCCGCACACAGAGCAGGCGGGCCTACTGGCTAAAATAACCTGACTAATCAGCCTAACACAAAACAGGTGAAACCAATAAACAGAAAGGGGAAAAAGGGAATCAGTGGCAGCTAGTAGGCCGGTGACGACGACCGCCGAGCACCACCCGAGCAGGAAGGGGAGCCACCTTCGGTAGGAGTCGTGACAGTACCCCCCCCCCCCCCGACGCGTGGCTCCCACAGCACGCAGAGGGCAACCTGGAGGGCGAGGCGCAGGGTGATCCGGGTGGAGGCGATGGAAATCCCTCAACAGTGACGGGTCCAAGATGTCCCCCACCGGTACCCAGCACCTCTCCTCCGGGCCGTACCCCTCCCAGTCCACGAGGTACTGCAGGCCCCTCACCCGGTGTCTCGAGTCCAGAATGGCCCGTATAGTGTACGCCGGGGACCCCCCGATGGAGGGGTAGGTTTCGGGTCGAGAGCCAGACCCTGTCCCCCGATACGAACACGGGGGCCTCACTGCGGTGGCGGTCAGCACTTCTCTTCTGCCGTCCACTGGCTTGCTTGAGGGATTCCTGGACGGCTCTCCAGGTCTCCTTGGAGCGCTGCACCCACTCCTCCACCGCAGGAGCCTCGGTCTGACTCTGGTGCCATGGTGCCATGACCGGCTGGTAGCCCAAGACACACTGAAATGGTGATAGGTTCGTAGAGGAGTGACGGAGTGAGTTCTGGGCCAACTCCGCCCATGGGATGTACCTAGACCACTCCCCTGGCCGGTCCTGGCAATACGACCGCAGAAACCTACCCACCTCCTGGTTCACTCTCTCCGCCTGCCCATTACTCTCGGGCTGATAACCAGAGGTCAAGCTGACCGAGACCCCCAGATGCTCCATAAACGCCCTCCATAACCTGGACGTGAACTGGGGACCTCGATCTGAGACGATGTCCTCCGGCACCCCGTAGTGCCGGAAGACGTGGGTAAATAGCGCCTCAGCAGTCTGTAGGGCCGTAGGGAGACCGGGCAACGGGAGAAGACGGCAGGACTTAGAAAACCGATCCACAACAACCAGGACAGTAGTGTTCCCCTGAGACGGGGGGAGATCGGTCAGGAAGTCCACTGACAGGTGAGACCATGGCCTAGGAAGGTGCCTAGGAGCCTTACTCTGGGCGCATACCGAACAGAAAGAGACGTAGAACCTAACGTCCTTAGCCAAGGTGGGCCACCAGTACTTCCCCCTGAGACCCCGCACTGTCCTCGCCACACCAGGATGACCCGAAGAGGGTATTGTGAGCCCACCAAATCAATTGATCACGAACACCAAGCAGCACGTACTTGCGACCCGTGGGACACTGTGGAGGCGCAGGTTCCACCCGTAACGCCCGCTCGATGTCCGAGTCCACCTCCCATACCACCGGTGCCACCAGCCTAGAGGCTGGAATGATGGGAGTAGGATCGATGGGCCGGTCCTCCGTGTCATAGAGACGGGACAGCGCGTCGGCCTTCGTATTCAGGGAGCCTGGTCTATAAGAAATGGTGAACCTGAATCGGGTGAAGAACATGGCCCACCTTGCTTGATGCGGATTCAGTCTCCTAGCTGCCCGGATATACTTCAGATTCTGGTGGTCGGTCCAGATGAGCAAAAGGTGCCTAGCCCCCTCAAGCCAGTGTCTCCACACCTTCAGGGCCTTTACCACCACTAACAACTCCCGGTCCCCCACATCATAATTATGCTCCGCCGGACCGAGCTTCTTTGAAAAGAAAGCGCAGGGGCGGAGTTTCAGTGGCGTACCTGAGCGCTGTGATAGCACGGCACCCACCCCAGCCTTGGACGCGTCCACCTCCACTATGAATGCTAGAGAGGAGTCCGGGTGCGCCAACACGGGCGCATCGGTGAACAGCGCCTTCAACCTATTGAAGGCTCTGTCAGCCTCTGTCGACCACCGCAAACGCACCGGCCCCCCCTTCAGCAGTGAAGTAATGGGGGCCGCTACCTGGCCAAAACCCCGGATAAACCTCCGGTAGTAATTGGCAAACCCTAAGAACCACTGCACTTCCTTCACCATGGTTGGAGTCGGCCAATTACGCACGGCCTTAACGCGGTCACACTCCATCACCACCCCCGAGGTGGAAATGCGATAACCCAGGAAGGAGACGGCTCGTTTGGAGAACACACACTTCTCAGCCTTGACGTATAGGTCATGCTCCAGCAGTCTACCAAGCACCTTGCGCACCAGAGACACATGCGCGGCGCGGGTGGCGGAATATATCAGAATATCATCGATATAGACAACCACGCCCTGCATGTGCAGGTCCCTGAGAATCTCGTCTACAAAGGATTGAAAGACGGCTGGAGCATTCTTTAACCCATACGGCATGACGAGGTACTCATAATGACCCGATGTGGTACTAAACGTGGTTTTCCACTCGTCTCCATCCCGAATACGCACCAGATTATACGCGCTCCTGAGGTCCAGTTTTGTGAAAAGCTTGCTCCGTGAAGTGATTCCACCGCCGTAGCGATGAGAGGTAGCGGGTAACTAAACCCCACCGTGATGGCATTTAGGCCTCTATAATCAATGAACGGACGCAGACCTCCCTCCTTTTTTTCACAAAAAAGAAACTAGAGGAGACGGGTGAAATGGAGGGCCGAATGTACCCCTGTCCCAGAGATTCCGTGACATATGTCTCCATAGCCAACGTCTCCTCCTGTGACAATGGGTACACGTGATTCTTGGGAAGCGCAGCGTTTACCTGGAGATTTATCGCACTGTCGATGAGGTGGTAATTTAGTCGCCCTCTTCTTACAGAAAGCGATAGCCAAATCGGCATATTCAGGGGGAATGCGCACAGTGGAAACCTGGTCTGGACTCTCCACCGACGTGGCACCGATGGAAACTCCCATACACCTCCCTGAACACTCCTCTGACCACCCCTGGAGAACCCCCTGTCTCCACGAAATCCTGGGATTGTGACTAGCCAGCCAGGGAACCCCCAGCACCACCGGAAACGCAGGCAAATCGATAAGGAAGAGACTAATCTGTTCCTTATGATTCCCCTGCGTTACCATGTCCAGTGGAACCGTGGTCTCCCTGACCAACCCTGACCCTAATGGCTGGCTATCTAAGGAGTGCACTGGGAAGGGGGATCTATCGGCACTAGCGGAATTCCCAGCTTGATGGCGAGTCCGCGATCCATAAAGTTCCCAGCTGCGCCTGAATCGACTAGCGCCTTATGCTGGGAAGAGGGAGAAAAGTCACGAAAACAAATAAATACAAACATGTTACCAACAGGGGGTTCTGGGTGAGTTTGGTGCTGACTCACCTGGGGTAACCGAGAAGTGTTCTGCCTGCCCTCTCGACTCCCAAACTGGCTCCTCCAGCACCGGTCAGCCGTGTGTCCTCTCCGACCACAGCTGGTGCAGGAGGAGCCTCCTCCTCCGGTACACCTCGGCACGGTCCCCCCTAATTCCATAGGAATAGGGGCAGGAGTGCTAGGAGGTGGAACAGACAGGACCCTTTCCGAACGCCCGCGGGCAGCCAGCAGAGAGACATGTTCGTTGAGGGAGAGAGTGGTGTCCCGACACGCTAGCTCCCTGCGGATGTCCTCCCGGAGACTACACCGGTAATGGTCTATCAGGGCCCTGTCGTTCCACCCAGCCCCAGCGGCCAAGGTCCGGAACTCATTTAACATTTACATTTAAGTCATTTACATTTAACTCCAACGCGAAGTCCTGCGCGCTCCTCGTCTCCTGCCTAAGATGGAATAGTCGCACACCCCAACTCTGGATAATGATCCCTCGCCGAGTCTGGGCCATTCCAGACCGCGTTGGCCCACTCCAGAGCTCGACCCGTCAGGCAGGAGACGAGGACACTCACACTCTCCTCCCCCGAGGGAGTAGATCTCATGGTAGCTAGGTACAGCTCGAGCTGGAGCAGGAACCCCTGGCACCCAGCTGCCGCTCCATCGCACTCCCTCGGGAGCGCAAGACGAAGCGCGCCGGAGCCGGATGCAGGGGGAGGAGGAGGTGGACTCGTCGGAGGAACCGGAGGTGGAGAGAGGAGACCACTCCTCTCCCATCGGTCCATTCTCTCCATCATCGGATCCATCGCCGATCCTATCCGATGGAGAACGGTGGTATGATGGAGGACACGTTCCTCCATCGAGGGAAGGGGGGTGGCAGCTGCTCCTGCTGACTCCATTCAGAGGGAGTGGGATTCTGTAAGGCTCTGGGTGTAGTGGGTGCGAAGTCAGGCGCAGGAAGCAGAGAGTACAGGGTAGTGCTTTATTTGCACACACGGCAAACATAAGCCACCCCACGAAAATACAGGGCGCACACAAAACAAATGCCCCAAACACTGGGGACTGAAACAGTCCGGAGAACACCCACGACCGAAAACACGTCAGACACAAGCGTGCACAGTAGCAGCACACAAACAATCGCGGCTGTGCTTCCCTTTGTAGTCCGTAATAGTTTGCAAGCCCTGCCACATCCGACGAGCGTCGGAGCCGGTATAGTATGATTCCATTTTAGTCCTGTATTGACGCTTTGTCTGTTTGATGGTTCATTGGAGGGCATAGAGAGATTTCTTATTAGCATTGGCGTCCTCTGACCACTTCCGTATTGAGTGAGTCACTGGTACTTCCCGCTTTATTTTTTGCTTGTAAGCAGGAGTCAGGAGGATAGAGTTATGGTCAGATTTGCCAAATGGAGGGCGAGGGAGAGTTTTGTATGCATCTCTGTGTGTGGAGTAAAGGTGGTCTAGAGTTTTTTTCCCCTCTGGTTGCACGTTTAACATGCTGGTAGAAATTAGGTCAAATGGTATGGTCTACAGCTTATCATGAGATACTCTACCTCAGCCGAGCAAAACCTTGAGACTTCCTTAATATTCGATTTTGTGCACCAGCTGTCATTTACAAATAGACCGTGACTGCCACCCCTTGCCTTACCGGAGGCAGCTGTTCTATCTTGCCGATGAACCGAAAACCCCAGCAGCTGTATGTTATCCATGTCGTTCAGCCACGACTCGGTGAAATGTAAGATATTACAGTTTTTTATGTCCCGTTGGTAGGATATCCTTGATCAGAGCTCATCCATTTTGTTATCCAATAATTGCACGTTTTATGTTTTAACCCGGAAGCCAGCCGCACCAATGTGTCAGAGGACACCTGGCGACCGTGTCAGCGTGCATGCGCCCGGCCCGCCACAGGAGTCGCTAGAGCACGATAGGACAAGGAAATCTCGGCCTGCCAAACCCTCTCCTAACCCGGACGACGCTGGGCCAATTGTGCGCCGCTCATGGGTCTTCCAGTCACGGCCAGCTGTGATACAGCCTGGGTTCGAACCTGGGTCTGTAGTGATGCCTCAAGCACTGTGATGCAGTGCCTTAGACCGCTGCGCCACTCGGGAGGACACCACAAATTGATTTTAACAAACAATTGGTCCCCCAAAAAATGCGGCCCACCGTTGAATTTCAAAATCCGGATTTGTCCCTCGAGCCAAAAAGTTTGCCCACCCCTGCTTTACATGGTTATAAAGTGGATTAATGTGCTTCATTTTAAGAAGTTATTTGGCCACTTTAGTTGTGATACAAACCTTATCAAAACACATAGGCCTTTGGGCTAGGCTACATGTGTTGTGCGACTATGATTAGAAAAAAATCGCTAAAAAAAGCATGAACTGTTTCTTGCCTTACAAGCTGGGCATCATTCACAAGTGACAATATATTATTCAGAAGTGATAGGCTAATATTGTCACCCATCAGACTATTCTTGATTTAATCTTGTCTTTACATATACTAAATAATATATGCGTGAAATTTGTTTTGATTTAGAATGGACCATTATCATGCACTTGTCTCGGAACAGGGGCAGGGGGAAAAATACATGTAATCTATGCACTTAAATAGTGAATGGAAAACGCTTTTCCCGTGGTTCCTTTTCATGCCAGCCAGGTCGACTATACTCCTGTTGTAAAGCGAAGCAGTGTGCTTAATATTAGGAAATTTGATAAATAAATATAGTAGGCCTAGCCTATAGAAAGCTGATGGGATCCTCCTCTTTTTAATAGAGGCCATCAAAACTCTGTTTTCTCACACAATTGCATAGCCTATAGAAATGTTGCTCAACATGAGCTCATGGGCTCTCATGAAGTGTTTTATTTTATTTTTGATAACATTTGCATTGATGTCAGAGTGATTAGAAGGACAATAGAGTGCTAAGTACCAGGCAGTTAGCAGGTTTGGTAGGCTGCTAATGACCATCAGCAGCATCAGAGCTTTGAGAAGCCTAGTTACCGTGACTACAGTCACCTGGAATTTGACTGTGGTCATATGAATCGTGACTGCCGGTGTCACGGTAATACGGTCACCGTAACAGCCCTATGCTCTGGTGATGCTGGAAGGGGAGGCGTTGGGAGGCAGGGGGGTATCGAGCGGCCCTCTGCGCGGCCTGACACTGACGATGACCTTGGCCTCTGGTACTAATGGAAGTAGAGGGCAGCAGAGGTCTCTCTTTCTCGTCTGTCTGTCTGTCTGTCTGTCTGTCTGTCTGTCTGTCTGTCTGTCTGTCTGTCTGTCTGTCTGTCTGTCTGTCTGTCTGTCTGTCTGTCTGTCTGTCTGTCTATCTGTCTGTCTGTCTGTCTGTCTGTCTGTCTGGCTGTCTGCATGTCTGCGCTCCGTTATCTACTTTATGTTTGTTGGTGTCTACAAGGTGTCAGTCATTATCTTCCATCTTCTCTTCTCCATCTCTCTGGTTCTCCCCTTCCCTTCCTCCTTTTCTCCACCTCCAGTCCATTCTCTCTACATGTTGTTCTTACCGTATCCCTGTATCGTTTGAAGAGCTAGAATGTTCTGAACAAGGAAAATCTCCACCATGACATAATGGTCAATTTTTAGGTCAAACAGATCGTTATCCCTGCAAGAGCACATTACGGTGGCTAACTACTAAACAAGTATCCATTGGTCAAAATAAATGGTCTGAAAAAGCAGTCAACATAACAGTTACCTTATCTATTATGAGTACAGAATGCATGTAGGATTTTGCCTGGGTCATGTCTCGTTACGCAACTGAGCTTCTTGGTAATCCCCTCTTTTATAATTGAATTTCGATTTGCGCCTTACAAAAAGAGGGAAATTATCCCTGTCATTGATCTTTGCTGGTATTGATTAGTCTGCGTAAGATTAAGCACATTATGTGATTGACTGTACAATCAGTGGTCCGTAGAAGAGTGACAGATGGTGAATGACAGTCAGTGAGAGAGACAGACCCTACATCTCCCCCTACTGCGCCCCCTGTCTCTGACTAAGTCTGTAGGGTAGAACAATTCTTACTAAAATAACTCCAGACAACAGGAGGTTGGGGGCACCTTAATTGGGGAGGATGGGCTCGTGCTAATGGCTGAAGTGGAATTGATGGAATGGTATCAAATACATCAAACACATGGTTGAATACCATTCCATTCGCTCCGTTCCAGCCATTGTTATGAGCCGTCCACCCCTCAGCAGCCTCCACTGCTCCAGACGTTACCTACGGATATTTTTTATGGTTTTCTAAATTAAAACATGCTTCATGATTCTGCGTATACTGTATTTGTTTGTGTTAGCTATAGGTTTGTGTGCATGTGTGTGTTTATGTGTGTGTCTCAGTTTGTGTCTGAGTGTACTGTATGTATGTGTTTGTATGTGAGTGTGAGTCTGTGTGTGTGTGTGTGTGTGTGTGTGTGTGTGTGTGTGTGTGTGTGTGTGTGTGTGTGTGTGTTGTGCATACTGTACTAGCAGCAGTGTTCATACTGTACTAGCAGCAGTGTTCATACTGTACTAGCAGCAGTGTTCATACTGTACTAGCAGCAGTGTTCATACTGTACTAGCAGCAGTGTTGCCGCGGGGCTCCAGCTGTGAGGGCTGGGCTGCCGGGTGCAGATGGAGAGGGAGAGGGAGAGGGAGAGGGAGAGGGAGGGGGAGAGGGAGGGGGAGAGGGAGAGGGAGGGGGAGAGGGAGGGGGAGAGGGAGAGGGAGAGGGAGGGGGAGAGGGAGAGGGAGAGGGAGGGCGGTGTTTACAAACGTTATCCTCTCTCAGTTTTCTCCCGCCCTCTCTTCCAGCCACACTCCTCAACATGAGCCTGAAACAGAAACTCCAACCTGTGAGTACTCCAACTCTACTCTCTCACTCCCTATTCTCTTCTTTCTTTCTCTTCCTGTCTCACTCCTGTCCTTTTCTGCCTCTCCTCTTACCCTCATGGTCATCTGGTGGTTCGTAGCAGGCTACCGAGCTCCATCCTCCGTATTGACAGTGAGGCAGGGGCTGTGACGGATGTTGTTAGTGCTGATGTCATCTTGTTGTCGTCAAAATTTGTCTTGTGTCACTTGTCGCCCACTTTTTTTTCGTAGGTGATAATTATGTTGATGTTTTGTGGGCTCCAGGGTACTTGTTGGTCTCTGGAATTTGGAATGTTCATTTGATTAGCATGAATCAAATTTCATTTTGTTCTGAAAATGATTATTCTAATTTAAAGAGAACAGTTCACAGTACCTTAGTGGTGTTTGTTTGGTGTATGAAGGAAAACTAGTGTCAGAGGTTTTTAATTTCAGACTGGATTGTTACTGAAGTATTAACATAGTTAGGTGTTCTTTATGCAAATAGCTAGTGTTTGTTTTTAATCTTTAAAAAGGTATTTGTTGTATTCTATGTCAGATGTCATTGTGTTTTCCAATAAGGACTGTTAACTGTTATAAGCCCTGAGTGGTTTTGGTTAAACATTGTGGTGCAGACGGCATGGATCTTATTCAGGCTGTCATTATGAAACAGGACTGGAAATGATGTCAATAATCTGAAATTACCCAGATGAGTGAATCTGGGTAACACACACGCACACTGCCCATCCCTCAGCTTGCTCCCACAGGTTCATCATGTTAGATGTTAAATTCAGTCCTCAGGGGGAGAATCCTGATTGTTGGTACAGCAGCGCATCTGTCAGAGAAAGAGCACAGTGACACGTGGAATCACAACCCTCATTTAGCCACAAACATTGATAGCAATAAGGCCTAAGGTCCTGAGCCCTATGTAGCCCCCAGCAGTCAGGTCTTCTTTCATACGGTATGTAGCAAACAGTGCTGTAGGTGTAGAATCTTCATTTGATCACCCTGTTGCAGGAGAACTTTCCTGCAATGCAGAAAATGTAAAACGTGTTGTGTATTTGAGGTTTAAAAAGACTCCTGAAGTTTATAATTTCCACTTTGAAATGCCATTAATTATAATCCACATAATAATTCACATTTCCTGTTGCTGCAGAATTATTTTCCTGCTCTATCGAACTGGCTCAAATTAAGATCCTACATCTGTACAGTACTTTAAATGCTCTGCTATGAGAGGTTCTGCAGTGCATTTTCACATCCTCAGTCTTCAGTCAATCGTTTCAGTTTGTTGTTTCAAATTGTTTATTCTGTGTACGAAATGCATTAACTGAACTATCCATTTAATTAAAGCTCAGTCCTACTATTCCTTGTATTAGATTAGTTTACTGACTACTGGAGCAGCACCCCCTGGACTGGGTGAGAGTTGGGTCATAGAGCGGTAAGTGGGCAGTGTGTAGTTTGGATGGGAATCGATAGGAGGCTAACCAGATGGTGTCATTTTATCACCTCTAAGACTGACTGTATGTGGGGACTTTAGCCTTACAGGTTTGGTCTCTTACTTTGAGTCTGAACATCTTTTCCATTTAAGAATCAAAGCTGTGAGGGTTGAGAGAGGTCAGATGTTCTGGAAAGAGATGGAAATTGTCATAGGAAGCTTTCACCTTGTACTCAGGTTATTTAGTAGGGAAAAAACCTTGTAGCACTGAACATGCCGCATTTAATGTACCTGTATTTTGTGATCCAGCTAAGTAGGGACATTATTCTGTCACCATAGTTATGCAAACTATACATGCAAAGTAGGATGAGCCAGTGGAGGTTCCACCAGTCTAGCCTGCAGAACATGTTGACCAGCTAGACCAGCCAGAACATGTTGACTGTTTAGGTAATATTATGGTCTGTTACACCAGCCTAGCCTGCAACACATGTTGACTGTGGAGGACCATAATATTACCTAAAAATGTATATTTTCCTCACACACCATCATCGAAACCACAGTATCTGAATCGACAACAATAACCCAAGAGATCACACTCACATAGACCATTTCAATCAGTCTGCCCCTAGTGCTCTTACTAACCGGTACAACGATGAGAGCCTCCATATCCAGGAGCTCCAGTTTATCCTGGTCCCGACCACAGCAGCAGCAGGAGGAGGAGGTCCCCCTCAAAGTCCCCAGCAGCCCTCCCTGTCTCCCCCGGAACAGATAGGTCCCACTCAAAGTCCGGATGTGATACAGCCTGGAATCAAACCAGGGACTGTAGTGACTTCTCTTGCACTGAGATGCAGGGCCCTAGACCGCTGCACCATTCGGGAGCCCATATGGGTGATATCAGAGAGCACATTGTGCACCATGGTCTGCCTATGTCCAGAGCTGTAAAAATACTTGAAAGTACTACTTAAGTAGTTTCTTGGGGTATCTGTACTTTACTTTACTATTTATATTTTTGACTACTTTTACTTTTATTTTCCGAAAGAAAATGATGTACTTTTTACTCCATACATTTTCCCTGACACCCAAAAGTACTCATTACATTTTCAATGGTTAGCAGGACAGGAAAAGGGTCTAATTCACACACTTTTCAAGAGAACAACCCTGGTCATCCATACAGCCTCTACATCAAGCACACAGACAGTTTTGACCAATACTGCCCTCCTACACAAGCACTCACAAAAGGTGTTAGTGAAAATGAACCAAAATCACCCAGCTCTTAGCAACAATCCCTGTCGATTTGCTTGTAAATTAGGGCACTTACCCTGCTCTGCCATTGGCCGAGGGACAGTGAAGGGGGTCACATGGTGTGGCAGGTGAGCTGCAGTAGGGTCTTTTTAAAGGCCAGTGAGTGGGGTGGGGTGGGGGAGAAGGGTACAGACAGCCAGGCAGCCAGAGAGGGTCCACTCCCCAGCAGTGGTCTGTTAGAGCTGGGCACATAGGCACTGGGCCACTGAGTAGCTGATCTGGAGCATTGTGCTGGACATAGCGGGCTAGGATGGAGCAGGGGAGGACCTATCTGTTCCGGGGGAGACAGGGAGGGTTGCTGGGGACTTTGAGGGGGACCTCCTCCTCCTGCTGCTGCTGTAGTCGGGACCAGGATAAACTGGAGCTCTTGGATATGGAGGCTCTCATCGTTGTACCGGTTAGTAAGAGCACTAGGGGCAGACTGATTGAAATGGTCTATGTGAGTGTGATCTCTTGGGTTATTGTTGTCGATTCAGATACTGTGGTTTCGATGATGGTGTGTGAGGAAAATATACATTTTTAGGTAATATTATGGTCTGTGCTGTCACTATGAGAACACAATCACTAAGGTCCTCTCTGTATTTGAATTTGCACCTATGATTTACATACTGGTTATTATAGTTGATTTGGTTCCTATTTGGCTGTACTGACTGTGTTGAACACTCAGAAATCAGACCCCCGTAACCATGTAGATATTTGTCTTGTGAAAAGCTGTGCGTTGGCTTCTACAGTGTTTGTGTTGGGTCCTTTGAGACAGATATTGTTTATACTCCAGGACATAATTGTCTTCATGACAACATGACTGGTTAGCTGTGAGACTGAGGGATGTTTGTGTGAACATTTACACTCATTGCATTGTATCACACACACACACACACACACACACACACACACACACACACACACACCACACACACACACTACTTCTCCCTCTTTGTCACTCTGGAATACACATTAACTCTGATTGATTTGTGACAGTGCTTGAACAGCTAATGGAGGGTTGTTGTGTTTTTTTGCTGCTGCTGTTCTAGTTGTGCTGAGGTGAGAGACATGTGGGTTGGAGGCCCGCGGTGTCAGACACAGTAGGTAGGTAGACAGAACACAGTTGCTCCCCTTCCTTCCCCCAAAGGGCACAACAAAGACAATATCAGGTCCTGTTCTGCTCCTCTCTTCTGAACTGTCTTCTGCTCTGGTTCCCTGAACCCACGTCCCTCGGGTTTCTCGGCACAATTCTCTGACATGACTCACTCTCTTTCCCATTTCTTATACAGCTTTCCATTTAGCTAAGGCTGTTTGGCTTATCATCTCATATTATTGTGGTTCTAATCAAGGCCTTTTCAGCAGGGTGGTGAGGGACCATTGTGAAGATATTCTGTTTCATTTCTGTTTCACTTTTACTGCCCATGATTAATCTAGATTCAGCAGGACTCTCTGACCGTCTCTGCCCTCTCCCTTCTAGGTACTGTCCCTAGGGGCTGATGTCCTGCCAGAGTACAAGCTCCAGGCGCCTCGCATCCACAAGTGGACCATCCTCCACTACAGTCCCTTCAAGGCGGTGTGGGACTGGGTCATCCTCCTGCTGGTCATCTACACGGCTGTCTTCACCCCCTACTCCGCTGCCTTCCTGCTCAACGAGGTGGAAGACGAGCTCCGGCGCTCCTGTGGCTACACCTGCAACCCCCTCAACGTGGTGGACCTGGTGGTGGACGTCATGTTTATCGTGGACATTCTCATCAACTTCCGGACCACATATGTCAATCACAATGACGAGGTGGTCAGCCACCCGGGGCGAATCGCCCAGCACTACTTCAAAGGCTGGTTCCTCATTGATATAGTGGCAGCCATCCCCTTTGACTTGCTCATATTCCGCTCTGGCTCTGATGAGGTGAGATGGATGGAGGAGAAGGTGGATCATTTGAATCTGTGTGTAGTATTGGTCCTTTTTTTGCAGTGTTGGTCAGTGTACCAATTCAACAAAGACTCTCTCATAAATCTTCTTGTTCTTTTACATGAATTGCTTTGTTTGTACTTTGAACCTCTCTCCTCTCAGCCCCAGACGACCACTCTGATTGGCTTGCTGAAGACTGCTCGGCTACTGCGATTGGTGCGTGTGGCGCGGAAGCTGGACCGCTACTCAGAGTACGGCGCCGCTGTTCTCTTCCTCCTCATGTGCACCTTTGCCCTCATCGCCCATTGGCTGGCCTGTATCTGGTACGCCATCGGCAACGCGGAGCGCACCAACTCGGCCCGCATCGGAGGCATGAAGATCGGCTGGCTGGACAACCTGGCTGAACAGATTGGTAAACCATACAACGACACAGATCCTGCCTCCGGCCCCTCCACCAAGGATAAATACGTCACAGCGCTTTACTTTACCTTCAGCAGCTTGACCAGCGTGGGCTTCGGTAACGTTTCCCCCAACACCAACCCTGAGAAGATCTTCTCCATCTGCATCATGCTAATCGGCTGTGAGTACGTCACCAGTGTGTCTGAGTACGTCACCAGTGTGTCGGCGTCCCGTGGCCTGTCGAGTGTGCCTGTGTGTCCAGAGTGTTCATATGCATTGCTGCATTACTTTAAGTGTAGTACCACCGATCATTTTAGGTGGATGTCACTGACATGTCTCTCTGTCGTCTCCTGTAGCTCTGATGTATGCCAGTATCTTTGGTAACGTGTCGGCTATCATCCAGAGGCTGTACTCCGGCACGGCCCGTTACCACACCCAGATGCTGCGTGTCAAAGAGTTCATCCGCTTCCACCAGATCCCAGAGGGACTACGCCAGAGACTGGAGGAATACTTCCAACATGCCTGGTCCTATACCAATGGCATCGACATGAACGCTGTGAGTCACTCTCAAACACACATTCATATACAGCCAAACACACACACATCCATATGCACGCGAAAAACACACACGTTCATATTCACACGAAAAACACATATTCCCTACTTGCCACCTGAGTTTTGCCGCCATTAGGTGCTCAGACAGGGAGACCTAACAGTGTAAATGATGTGCGTCATATCCTTTGTGTTAGTAGATAGATAGCGTCCTGCTGGTTGCAGAGAAGAGAAAAGCATTAGGCCTCTAACACCACAGGAACATGACGTAGCAGAGAGCACGCCTGTCAATTCAATCTGAACACAGTTGATCACATAGACACTGTGTGTGTGCATGTGTCCCCTTGTCAATAGTGAGCATCAACTGAAACTGCTCTCCCCACTCGCTCTCTCTCTGTCTCTCTCTGTCTCTCTCTCTCTGTCTCTCTCTCTCTCTCTCTGTCTCTCTCTTTCTCTCTGTCTCTCTCTCTCTGTTTCTCTCTGTCTCTCTCTCTGTCTCTCTCTGTCTCTCTCTCTTTCTGTCTCTCTCTGTCTCTCTCTCTCTCTCT